>NC_133770.1:83723236-83748061 GCF_003597395.2 Chelonoidis abingdonii
TGACTCAAAAGCTGAGAAACACTGCTAGAGAGATAAGCTGTGTTGCTCAACGCCAGAATCAGAATTGCCATGCAGCAAGTTTTTCTAACTGCAGAGGGAGCAAGGCGCAGATAAGAAAGGCCCATGGATGGGGGCAGGCCTGTTCTTGTAAACATTCTCGACGAAGCAATCTGTGATACTTTCCTCCCAAAAATTTATCAAACTTCCTGATCCGATTGCTCCTAGGGTTGATTTGGCCCATGAGTATGTCTGAAGGAGGCAGCTGGGAAGTGTAGGGCTGTGTTAATGAGGATCTGGGGAGGCTTAAATACCTGGGTGAGCAGGGGGTTGTCATAGGGTGTTTGGTAGACTGTTGGAAGCTGGGAGGTGCAGACACAAAGGATATGCTTAGATGTGTGATTTGCATAGTGTTCAATAGTTTAGTAAAATAAAAGTTAATTACCTTCAAATTATATCATGGGATCCAAATGGCTCCACTGAAATTATAATACAATTTGTCTGCACAAGAGGAAAGCATTTTCATAGATATCTAGAATATGGTAACATAGCTTAGAAAACGACAAGGGGTTGAGCTAGTATTTTAATACCCTGTAACAGAAGATGGTTTCAAAAAGCCAAATGAACATTTTTCTAGAATTCTTAAAATTAACATTGTATGCAAGGGAATGGTCCCGCTATTGGTGGGGAACTTCCTGCTTCTGCACTACCCCCGTGAAGTAGGCTAGTGGAAGGATCTGATCCTCACCCCACTTCTTTACCCAGAGGCCTCCCTTAACCTTGAGGACTCCCTGCAACTCTCCGATCTGGCAGAGTCCTTGTAACCAAACAAGGCTGGCCGGATTCTGAGGGCTCGACCTGCAACTCTGGGTCAACCTAGGTCAGAGCTAGGCTGTCCCACCGCCAGGGTAACTCTTCTGCTTGGATGCTTTCCTGACCCTGATCATACATATGATTTTAAAGCAATACGGTTATTTAATTAACAATTCAGTTTAATAAGGAAAAATGGAAAGGTTAAAGGAACACATCACCGCCGCTCTGTGGCAGGAAACATCACAGACAGTGTCTCTGAAAATGTAGGGCAGTTCACAGTCTGTTTCTTGTAGGTCCCGGCCAGGCGCTCCCTTCTCAGGACTGGCTCTGTGCTGCAGAATGCTGTTGGCTTGGACACTTGCTCTGGTGTGGTCAACGCTCTCAGGCTCTAGGTGAGGACCTTCTCCCAGTGTCATCCTGCCCTACCAGGGTTATGATCCTCCAAGTCTGGCTGCAGAAGGCTCTTGGCTGAAGGCGTCCTCTGTGCTGGGCCACTGCCCAGTCTCCTGCTCTCTCCAGCTACCTCCCTTACCCGGCTCCAGACTGCTCACTCTGCTCAGCGGGCCTGCTGCTGCTGGCTCTGCTCAGCTTCCTGGGCTGTTCTCTGGACCTCTGGTCTGGTTTGCAACAGCTCTGCTACCAGCAAGGTAGCTCTCCAGCTGCTTCTTGTGACTCTGCTCCCAAATCTGACAGCTGCTTCCTGGGCTGCTTTTCTTGCCCCTCTGGCTCTGGCTGCGCAGCTCTGCTCCAGGGCAGGTCTGCTCTACCTGGGCTGTGCTCTGGCCTTTGGGAACTGCAGCTCTCCTCCCAGCCGTTTAGCTGGGCCCCGCTTCTCTTAACTCAGCCCACTCTGCTCTGACCCAGGCAACTTCCAGCTCATACGGAGGATCAGACCTCCCCGATGGCTCCTGACTCTGGATTAGCCTGCCGCCACCCTGTCAATCAGGCTGAACCTGGAGGCTTGGCCTTTCCCAGCCCTGGGGACTGTCAGCTCAGGGTCCTGATTTCCCATCAACCTTTCCCCTTTTGGTACTGGAGTAGCCAACCAAAACACCCACTGAATGTTGTAGGCGGGATAACAGTCCCCTACACATATTTACAATCCTAGTCTGAGGAACTTCTCAACCTAAGTGAGTTCTCAGAGTAAACAACCCACAAGGTTGTGGGGATCCACCTTTCACATATTTAAAAGCGCTGGCCTTTGTTCTAAGAGATGGAGACAAAGGAGCCCTTTCTTCCCTTTTATATCCATGAAAACCTTTTAAATATATTCTTTGAAAAGTAACAGGCCAACAAGAGGTCTTTCTCTCTGCTGTTTGTTCTTTGGGGTGCAGGCACAATCAACATCTTCATCCTGCTAAATTGCTTTTTCAATTGCTTGATCATGTTGTTTACTTAGAATGCCAAATATAATTTAATTGTCCTTTTGTTTGTAATCAAGCTATGCTGTTTTTTCATCTGACTATTTAGCCTGTCTATGCAGCAGAAAATCCACATTCACCTTTGTCTGGGGCCAGTTTAATTTCCAGTGTCTCCAAAACTTTTCAGAACACATTTCCAGCACACCTACATAACTCTGTATACACAACCTGTACGTATTTATCAATGATATTAATGACAGCAACGCTACTCATTTTCATATGATATCAGAACAGTGTCTTGTAAGGTAGTATTCTGGCTACCGTAGGTTTGAGTTAGTGGTGTCAGTCTGCTGGGGATTACTAGTGCATACAGTGGTGCTTTTGCCATCTGTGTAAGAGGATCTAGGTCAAGTCACCTTCTCACTTTTTCTCATGGCTTGCAACACAGGGGAAGAAATAATTGTGTAGAGCAACATGACTGCAGTCTTTTCCTTCCATGCCACAGTAACAGTGATACCTGTAACAAAGATACCTGTTCTTTAGCCAGCAGTATTCCTCAAAGGTATTCAGGGGCTTGCCCTGAGAGGCGGTGGCACATTTTGGTGAGCTCACCCAAGAAATCTACAGTGATGGGATCATGTGTTAGGACTGTTTGGTCGCTGTAAGCAGTCTAACCCTAGCAAAATCTCAATGAGAGGGCTCTTCACTGGAGGGCCGCTATCATTAATAGTGAAATGGACATTTCCTTTGAAAAAATGAACAAACAACTGGGAAGCACATGTTTTGGGTTTTTTTAACAAACAAAAGCGTAGTGAAGAACATCAGTGCATCGGCCTTTGAACAACAAAATAGGCATCTTAATAATACCCTGTAATCTATGGCTAGAACACCCAAGAAGGGGCTCAGGAGATTACAGCTCTGATCGTGGGATGACTGGGGCAGTCAGTCCCTGCTCTTTGTCTCAGTTCCCCATCTGTTAAAATTATATTTCTTCCTTTGTAGCCTTGAAACTAGAACATAAGGATGGCCCTACTAGGCTCAACAAGGGTCAATCTAGCCAGTATCCGCTTCTGACAGTGGCCAGTGCCAGATCCCCAAAGGAAGAACAGCACAGGGTTTTAATCATCAAATGATCCATTCCGTAGCTCATTCCCAGCTCTGGCAATGGAGGCTAGGGACACCTACTGGTGAAAGTGGTATATAGAGCTAGGTCTTTATTATTTTTAAATGAATACGGCATTTGCAATATTGAGAACTGTGGTTGTTCTCATATCATCCTCTCCCCTCCTTTATTGGTATTTAGGTGTGTAGTATATAAATCTATCTCATTTCTGTTTCCCTCTTCTTCTTTCAGATCACAGTCACAGAGTCTTCAACCTTCCACATGAACTCCGTCAAGCAATGAAGCTGTAAAATCAGGTCATTGCAGTTTCCAACAATCAAAATACTGCAAGATTTGTGGTAAATCTTTCTGTTTGCTGGAAATACTACTGCGGTGCTGGAAAGCCCATAGGAAGAATGGTACACTACATATGGCATAATCTGGCCATTTGTATTCAGACACCGAATCTTTTGGATACAAAATAGGAATCAGGTCTATATACCATCTCTTTAAATATTCATTAAGGACTTTTCCTTTGACAACTGTTAGCAAGTAAATGGCATGAATTTTAAAGGACACTATCTGGTAGAGGAGGTTAAATGTAACCAAATTTTTATAATCTGGTTCAGAATATTTGCATGTTTTAAATACCAAAGGATTACTGTTTGTGTATTTTAAAATTTTAAAACTCCCCACTCTATTAGAACCATCTGAAACCGGTGCAGTTTATGTGCTGTAGCATTTTGCTATCCCATGGTGCAGGAGAGAGAGAAGTTAGCTTAACTAATATTGGCTTACACTGATTAATGAAAAATTCAATTAGAATGACAAATTGAAAAGCCAAAAGAACAGTCTGCATTGTAAACGCCTTCAGGGCAGGGACCAATACTACCTCTGTTTGGCCACAGTAACTTAACGCAACAAGTAGGGCTGCCCGGGGAGGGGGGGGCAAGTAGGGCAATTGCCCCAGGCCCAGGCCTGCAGGGGCCCCCACAAGAAGTTTTTTTTGGGGCCGCCTGGAGTGGATCCTTCACTCCTCCAGGGCCCGGAAAACTATCTGACAGGCCCAGGCCGCCCGGAGCTTCTTCCGCTCCGGGTCTCGCATCTGGGGTCCCCCACCGCCAATACCGCGAAGTTAAACCGCCACCAGAGCAGCCGGCTTCCGCATAATATTGGGCGCAAGGAGGTCCTTCCCTCCCGGACCCCTGCCACCAAAGTGCCTAAAGACACGGGTAAAGGGTCCCCCTACCAAGACCAGGGCAATTCAAGTGGAGGGAGCCCGCGGGTTTTCGGGGCCTTCAGCGCAGGTCAGAGCGGAAGGACGCCCCCCACTGAATTACACCGAAGCAGGGGCCTCCCAGCCTGCCGAGGACGCCCAGGCCCCAAATCCTCTGGGTGGCCCTGACACAAGGCCCTGATTCTGAATGGGGACTTGGGTCAATGTTATATTGAATAATAATTAAATAATGAAAGGTGCAGAATGATATCGTCTCTACAAGAGGATGTTATCAGTATAAAATTGGCTGAGGCACTAAGCACATGATTAACTAAAAGCTGCCCTAGTTACCGACAGATGCACAAACAACTTACAAAGCATGGTAGTTTGTATTCATATGAATCAGGGTGCGAAATTGGTTGACTGAATTGCTGTGAAGAAGAGTTTCTTGTGGTGAGAGCTTTCTTCCATGGAGAGAGAAGTTAGCTTCCATTGCGACATACCTCGAGTCATTGCTGAGAGAAACAGCCTCTCCTAATGTGGCCTGTAAGCACAGATAATCCATTCTACAGGCGGTATTAAGTCTTTTGACTTAACTGTGCTGTAGGGGAAAACACCTTAAAGTTGTGTTCCGGAGCAGGGCAATTCCATTACAGTATGGCTTCAATATCAGTGGTAACAGAGTTACTCTGATTTTTCACTGCTGTAACTGAGATCAGAATAGGACAAATGTTTTGCCAAATTGGGACAGCAAAGAAAAGCTGGGAAAAAGAGGTTCTGTTCACTATATTTCCAAAAATTAGAAGAAGCTGCCTTTATATGCACCGCAGTGTTCCTGCATTAGACTTTTGTTTGTCCTGAAGCTAGATCAACATCTTTTCAGGGTCCAATTACATCTGAGAACCAACAGGGTAAATTCAGGCTCCGAGGGCAGGAGTTCAAGATTATCTTGCTTAATTATACATCTGGTATTAATTTGTATTTTCACAAAGGCATAAGGAGAATGTTATTTTGGACTAACAAGGTACTATATGAACAGACGAATTCATGTTTGATATTCAAAAGTCTCCTTCACTCAGGGGTTCAAGGTTTGCACCGATCTGAGCAGCTGCTTTGTTTTATCCCAGCAAATGGAATGTTTAAGGAAGTCCTTGTTCCAGAATGCAAACCCAATGGGAGGCGATGTTTTACATTCATAAGGCAACAGAAGCAGTGTTAGATGTGAGTCTGCTTTCTGTACATCAACAACTACGTATACCTTAGATGCTGGGTCCTGGCTTTCAGAAACTTTTCTTGACTGATACCTTGCATGTTGAGGGAGGAGGATGTACATTGATCACATAGATGCTGCAGACATTGCTAAGCAGGGGGAACTCAGCTGTTTATTTACAGTTAACTTTTTCTGCCAACATTCCTATTCGCTAGCACTCTATCTCCCCAGGGTGTTCATCGGCAAGGGACTGGAACAATTTTGATAGTGGGGGGTGCTGAAAGCCATTGAACCAATGTAAACCCTTTATAGGATAGGAACATTAACCAGGGGGCTATGGCAGCATCCTGCTTAACAACAGCCACGCTGGGTTGTCGCTTATGAGAGTGCAGCACACAGCTACCAGAGTAGGGTTTTCTAAACACCCTACAAGCTCCCTCATTGGACCTGGACTCTCCTGGATGAATGCTTCAGACCATCCATAAAACTAACAAATAACACAAACTGAAGGCTCTGATCAGCAAAGCATTTAAGCATGGATTTTCACTCAGGACACCTCCTAAACGTAAGCCTAGCCGTGACGATATCATCGCGGCTAAACGCCTGTTTTGCAGATAAAGAGAAAAATCCATTCCCAGTATCTCCAGTGTGGACCTTGTCCTCAAGGAGTTCCAGGAATTGGAACCATGTACGCTGAGAAAAGATGAACGTGGAATGGCTTAATGGCGAAAATGATGTTCGTTACTTTGTTCTCAGAAAGTCGTTTGTCCAGTCACATGCTGAACTCCTTAAGGATTATATCTGTATCGTTATTGATACAAAGACTCTTCCTTAATTAGACTCTGGCCCACAGACTATCATCATGTTGTCTTACTAATTACACAATCTATCAAGGCTTATCCACTGTGGTGCCTGAGAGAGAACAAAAAAATGAAGAGGGAGTGGGGAACTGCTGAGGAAACTTCCTGTCAGGAGCAGACTGGCTAAATGAGTGAACCAGTACACACCTGGTGTGAGGAGGAACCTCAAGCGTGTCTCATAGCAGCTGAAGGAGTGTATGAGAGGGCTCACTCTGGGAAGTCTAAGGAAGCTCAGCAACCGAGTAGCGACAGATGAGAAGCCAAACCAAGGTGCATCACTATCTAAACGCAGACACCTTGGATATGTTCATATTCACGACTGGTTGTAGATTATCTGTTTTGTACAAAGTATGCCTTGTGAGGTATCATTTTAAAAGTCTTGAATCTGTATGAACATTAATATCCCATTGGAATTGTATGTGCTATCGTATGTGGAAGTGTGATATCGTTGTGTGTTACTGAACATGCTGGTGAGTTGGGAAGTAGCTTTCAGGTACAACCATGAGTAGCCAGAATGCACTGATGGTCATTAAGGAGCACTCCCAACAACATCCAGAAGACTTCTGGAGACAGCACATAGATAAGGAGGCTGCTTGACTACTGGGATGGACTTCTCATGTCAAAGCAAGTCTTTCAGCAAGCTGCTAAGAAACTATAAAAGGGGGAAGTGGATGACATGACTTGGCCTCACTCCCTATCAACTCAACACGTGGAAACACGCCTGAGCACAAAGACTCTGAATAAGGATGTGGTGAAAGGTTGGAAGTCAGTTTTTCCAGCTATTATTTAGAATGACTACTGTGATCGCGTGATGTAGAGAGACATAAGTAGATAGGACAGCCTGGATTACTATCTGTGATGTAGAAATTGTGATAACTGATCATGCACATGAATATTAACTTTAATTGTACTAGGAGCTTAACGTTTAGACGAGCTTATGCTATATTTACTGGTTTCTGGAGAGACGCACTATCACTGATGTATGTTTAGAGAAGCGTTGGATTGTTCTGGAGGTTGGACCTAGAATGTGCGACGATGAGATAGTGCTAAGATGAGCGTAATCAGTAGAGAAGGCTGTCGCATCGTCGGCCACTAGGAAATCTAGGAGATGTATGTGAGAAGCTATACGGAGGCATATCTTATAGCAGAAGACGGGACGCAGAAACAAGGCGTATACACAGCTGTAACTGAGGTTAGTTCTGAGACCAGCGGCACTGGGGATCGAATCATGATGCTAAGATCGAGAAACTGAGGGGGTCAAACAGACGGCAGAGTGGCGCCAAGTGAACATTACTCTCTGGGGGACAATCTAGCCGTTGTGTAGGCTGCATCTATGTATGTAGCTCGACTTAGAGTCAGAGCACAGACAGACGTATTCTCGAGGAGACAGAAGAGAGCGCTGGGTGGGAGGTGATGCACTCTGTGGTACATCTGGCAAATGAGAGGCAACTTTCCCTGTGTGTGTCTGACGCTAGCTTATCAAAGAATAATCGTCACGGTGGTAGAGCGAGCCTGTTGAGTGGCGACCAAGCAGAGACGTCTGAGCGGAGTTTGTAATCCAGGTTGCACCGAAACCTGTCCACAGTCACTTTTCATCAAGAAAGAACTTATGAAGAAACCTTTTGCTCATGCGAGCTCTGAGGTAAGAGCCAGGCCTTGGACAATCTTTGGGACTTTGAGTTTCACTTATGAGTTATGTCTGAATAAACCCAGACAGTAAGCATGGGTGATTGACTGAGCAACTGTGTTGGATCTCTGTAAAAGGCCTGGAAATAGGAGAATAAAGGTGGGCCATAAGAGACACCCCTGCCAAGAGGGCCACATGGGGAAAGCAACTGTTTCTAATACTTAAATTGGGAAGGGCCTTCTTTTCCTGTTTCTAGCATGTATTAATCACTGCTAACCCATTACTCCAACAACCTTGATACTTACTCATGTCACTACCTTCCTGATAGATTTAAAGAACATGCATCTGGTAAGTATCTCACTCAGCCACTGATCAGGAGCATTAGTGACTGCCTAGGCCAGATCTTTATGATTCTTTGAGAGACACATGAGGAAAGTTTTCGGACCTCACAAATTGCTGTAAAATAGCATTTCTCAGGAGACACATTTTCATGAGAATTTGGACAGCTTCTCCAAACTGGGGCTGTTTGGGATGGATAGACAGATATCCTCCATGGTGTCTCCTTTTCTACCTTTTGTGGGAGGCTCCTGCAAGAAAGTGGGAGGTCCAAGTCCTTACCTAAAGTGCTATTACTACTTACATTTTCAAGCTGATCATAGCAATATGCCTCCTAACAATTCATTTTGCTGCCGATCTACCAAAAGCAATAGTGTTTTTTTATTGTAAAGAGAAGAATAGACAGGCCTTCTACTAGAGCCGATGGAGAAACGAAAGGGTGTGCTGTCCCTGCCCAGTGTAAGATACAGCTGTGGACCTGAGAGCTGAAAAGGACCTAGCGGGAGCGGGAAAGAAAATCCATTGATTGTCCTTAGCATGTGGGAACAAGTGATAAGCTAGATACTCGCTGGACTGTATCAAGGGAGATATGCCAGATTGGGGAAGACGCTTAGGAAAATCGAGGCTCAGCCGTGATCTTCACTGGATGTACCTGCAATTCCTAGAGAAGGGCGACAAAGGTGTGAAAGATTAATCTGGCGATCCAACAGATGCTCAGGCAGTGTGCTATAATGGAGGGTTTGGATGTACCGGTCACTTGGGAAGATTACGACAGAAGACTGTTTCTCTCGGATGGACTTCACCTGAGTAAGGAGGGGAATAGACTCTAGGATGTGAGGCGTCGCTCCACAGCCGATTAACGAGAGCGTTTAACTGAGCAATCTGAGGGGAGTGGTTGGAGATGTCCCAGGAGACTCATCCCGCGTAATTTAACACTTGAGAGGGAAGAGTAATCAATAGTAAGGGTAGGATACCAGCCGTGGCGCGAAGAATTGACATAAGGAGAGAAGTAGTTACATTACCAGATACAGTGGTAGAATGTCTGTGCATTAAGCAGGGAAAGAAGGTCAGTGAAGCCAAAACGCCAAGAATTAAAATGTCGCTGTACACTAATGCTGAGTATCTAGGTAACAAAATGGAGGAATGGCTACTGTGCAGGAAGTTGAAACCGGATATTTAAGGATAACAGAAACATGTGGAATAGTAGTCTCACTGAGTAGCAGGTATTGAAGGCTCATGTGCTGTTTTAGGAAGACAAATAAAGGCAAAGTGTGGAGTAGCTGTACATCATGATGAGGTTAATGTAAATGAAATGATAGAGTGATGGAATGGACAAGGACAGAGGTCTGTCTGGGCAAAATCACAGTGGAAAGAAAGCTACTACGAGCTCCCCTGAGATTAGTGCTGGGGGTGTGCTTTCAGACCGCTGGTCTGATCTTGGATCTGTCCACGACGACCTCTTCAATGTTTTTCATGAAGTAAACACTAAGGATGAAATGTTGATCATGGGAGGACTTCCAACTTCCAGATATAGACGTGGAGGACAAGTCTTGCAAGAATAGATAGGGGCTCAGATTGTTTCTGGATATGTGATACGAGTGGATGTTCTTCACCAGTTAGCCGTTGAAAACCTCAAAGAAGGGATGCTCATTTAGATTTTTTGGTGAGCCAGTGAGGACTCTCGTAGAAGAAAGGTTGTAGGGACAACCTTGGTTCGAGTATGATCATGATCGTAATTTCGCATGTCCAGAAGCTAGATGGAAGGATATAACAAAAAAAGATTGGGAATTAGGGTTTTTTGACTTCTCAATGGCTACTTAAAGAGTACGGAATTAATTAGGGAAGTGAATTGGCTGAAAACCTGTGGATCTAAATGTGGAGAAGGCCTGGATTACTTTAAGTTGCAGCTGCAGAAACTATCAGAAAGCCTGCATCCCGAGAAAGGGGAAAAAACATAGGCAAGAGTTGTAGACCAAGCGGGATGAGCAAGCATCTCAGAGAAGTGATTAAGAAAAAGCAGAAAGCCTACAAGGAGTGGAAGAAAGGTGGGATTCGCAAGAGAAGCTACCTTAGTGAGGTCAGAACATGTAGGGATAAAGTGAGGAAGGCTAAAAGCATGTAGATGTTGGACGCTTGCAAGGGAATTAAAACCAATAGTAAAAGGTTCTATAGCCAATAAATAAGAAAGAAAACAAAGAAAAGAAGAAGTGGGACTGCTATAACACTGAGGATGGAATGGAGGTTAAGGATAACCTAGGCATGGCCCAATATCTAAATAAGTACTTTGCCTCAGTCTTTAATAAGGCTAATGAGGAGCTTAGGGATGATGGAAGGATGATAACGGGATGAGGATATGGAGGTGGATTTACCACATCTGAGGTGGAAGCCAAACTTGAACAGCTTAATGGAAAAATCGGAGGGCCCAGACAATCTCCATCCAAGAATATTAAAGAACTGGCGCATGAAATTGCAAGTCCATTAGCAAGAATTTTTAATGAAAGTCTCTGCAGCTTGAGGTCTTCAAACCACAATTTGAAGACTTCAATAACTCAGACATAGGTTAGGGGTTGTTATAGAAGTGGATGGGTAGGGTTCTGTGGCCTGCTTTGTGCAGGAGGTCAGAATAGATGATCATATTGGTCCCTTCTGACCTATGAGTCTATAATCCTTGACTATTATTACAGCCATTTATTTTAACTGCATTCCCTCCTCAACTGGAAACTTGGGCTCCGTGGCAGTTTCTTGAGTCTGGATTTATTTTCACTCTGCACTTCTCATGAGTATCATTCCTTAGTGCAGAAGGAACATATTCACTCAAAGGAAAATTGCTTGGCCAAAGGATTGTACCAATCCCCCTTTCTCCTTCGAACTCAGCATACTATAAGGTAGGTGCAAAACTAGTTGAAAGACTATATACTCAGAGCAGTTATCAATGGCTCACTGTCAATCGGGGGGAGGGAGGGAGGAACATATCTAGTGGCATCCCACGGGGGCTGTTCTGGGCCTAGTACTAGTCAATATTTTCATTAATGACTTGGACAATGGAATGAAGAATATGCTTATAAAGATTGCAGATGGCATCGAGCTGTGAGGGGCTGCTATGCCTTTGGAGAACAGGATTCGAATTCACAAATTGGAGAACTGACTTGACATCAACAAGATGAAGTTCAATAAGGACAAGTGCAAAGAACTATGCTTAAAGAGGATAAATCAAAATGCACTGCTACGAAATGGGGAGTAACTGGCTAGGAAGTGGTACTGCTGAATATCTCAGACTTATAGTAGATCACAAATTGAACAGGAATCAGTGTGATGCAGTTGTGAAATAGGCTAATCATTCTGGAGTATATTATCCAGCTGTACACAGCACCGGTGAGGCCTTAGCTCATCTTTTGGAAAGAGACAGGCCTTAGCTCATCTTTTGTTCCCGAGGAGAGCAACAAAAATGATAAAAGCTTTAGAAAACTTGACCTATGAGGAAAGGTTAAAAAAATTGACATGTTTAATCTTGAGAAAAGAAGACTAAGTGGTGGGGGGGACCGGACCCGATAGCCTTCCAATATGTTAAGGGCTGTTATAAAGAGGACAGTGATCAATTGTTCTCCTTATCCACTGAAGGTAGGACAAGAAATATTGCAGCAAGGGACATTTAGGTTACATGGTAGGAAAAGTAAAAAGCGACAGACAGTCCTGTGGCACCTTATAGACTAACAAACGTATTGGAGCATGAGCTTTCGTAGATGAATACCCACTTTGTCTGGTGGGTATTCACCCACAAAAGCTTGTACTCCAATACGACTGTTAGTCTGTAAGGTGCCACAGGACTCTGTCGCCTTTTACAGATCCAGACTAACGTGGCTACCCATCTGATAGTAGGAAAAACTTTCTAACTATAAAGGGTTTCTAACTATAAAGATAGTTAAGCACTGATAGGCTTCCAAGAGAGGTTAGACAAACCCCTGTCAGGGATATTCTAGATTTACTCAGTACAGGGGCTGGACTAGATGACCTCTCAAGGTCCTTTCCAGCTCTACATTTCCATGATCATGTATTCACTAGCAAAAAGGAAAGCAGATGACCAAAGGTTACTAAATAAAAAGAAACAAACCAAACAAAAACCTCAATAATAAATATAGAAGTACAAGCATTTCTATGAGGTGTATTGCAAAGAAACCTCCTATATTGTGACTTGGTTCCCATCACCAAGTTCATGGACCTGAAATTCAAAGAGGCATCAACCAAGTGTCCATTTTTGAGAATGCAAAGATGTGTTTGTGTACCGGTTAAGCATGACATTCCTGTGCATGGATGATCGATTCCAACATATATATTGGATAGGCCTGGTCCATCACCTGTATCCCAGTACTATTGCTTGAAAAGTGTGTGAATGTGTGTGCACAAAAGGGGAGACAGAGTGCACTTTCTGTAAATCAGGTCCCATAAATCTAATCTACACAAGACATCTTAGAACTGTTGAGGAAGTTAAGTTAGCCCTAATTGTGAGAGTTTTTTTAAACTTTGCCATTATAATGACTTACCTTTCCTAATGTGCTTTTACGGATATCACATCTTTATGGGTCTGACCTACTCCTTTTTAACACGACTTTTGTTTGCCTGAGAAATGTGTTGGAGACTTTAAACACAGCAGTTCACTGAGTTCAATTCAGTTGCTGTTACAATGTTGCTGCTTCCTGTAGCCTTGATCTGAATGTTGCCCACATGATTAGCAGTGATCATTCTCATGATAGAGAGGTCTTGGCAGTAAAAGCAGCACCAGACAGTACGACATAACTGGAAATTCAGTACCTTCTGGTAATAGATTGCACAGCAAAATTAAAATGGTCTCAACTGAAACAAATTGGAAGACATAAAACAGCATCTAATCATGCAATATTATACCACTGACAACCGTTCCTTTCTGATCTCAGTTGGTGATCAGTTTAGGCTCTGAAGTCTGGATGACTAATTCACTGCTAAAAGAAAGAAAGTTTACTGATCAGTACTAAAACAGATCCTAGTCAGAAAAGTATCCCTTTAGATCTTTAGAGAGAGAAAGGGTGTCAATAGGTTTACTATGAAACCACTATATTTAGAATTGGTTTAAATTTTCATATATGATCATATGTATAGATGACTATGAGGAACAGATATGTTTTCCTGGACAAGAAAACTGAGGCACCACTTGTGACTTTGAGTCATTCCCTTCTCGGCTAGTGAAAAAGTTTAAAGTATTTACCACCTCTGCTAACAGGTTGTCAGCACCACCCCTGAGGAAGGACATCTACCGTCTTTGCCATCCCAAAGCGCACCACTCACCAGCCAAGCATGCTTAACATGCAGGGGGACAGACTTGTCCAGTGGCTACCTGAAGCAACCTCTTCACAGCTGCTAGCTCTAGAACAAAATGAGTTAAGAACACAAAGAGGTTACATACACTCTTCCATATGTTCATGATTCAGGGGGCTGGAAGTGTTGGAGAAACAGGAAAGTTCCCTGTCATATTCCTTCAATTAGAGGTAAGCCCCAAAATCCTTGCAGGAATCTAACAGGGTCTGAAGTTTCCCTTCCTCACTATGATGTGAGTGTAGGCATTTGTACAGGGTATTTACCCAGTGTTATAATTCTCTTGGGTTACATGGTCTGAGCGTGGTGGAACGCTTATTTACATGAGCCTCCCTTCCACTCTCTCATCTCCTTATACCTCCCTGTTGTGGAAGAGTTTATTTATTTACTATGTACAGCAAGAAGATCTTCCTTATTTACGCAGTCTAGGTGCGAGGTCCCCTGGAGTCCTCAGACTGCAGCCACTACCCAGCAGCTAACAGGTACCAGTAGAGACTGTGGACTGGTGGACCTTTGCTCACTATAAACCCTTCCCATGAAGCTCCCAATTGGAGGAGAGATCCAGTGTAGCTATAGGTATTTGTTAGATGAGATTTAGATATAAGATAAGAAATAGGTCGGAAGAAGTAGGGCAAGAGATCTACAGGCCGTAGCCTGTAAGACAAAAGCTTAGCAAAAGGACTTAAGGCCTCGAAAAGCTAAAGTAGCTAAACAAAAGTGACCTTAAGTCACAAGATCGCATATGATAGAATGCTATGATAAACAAGTATGATTCAACTGCTGACAGGTAAACACAGAGTCTCATTTGATGCCAGTTTGGGTATTTTAGGACAGGAACATCAGCAAGAGTTCAACCACAAAATTGCCATAGTAACCAATTGATGTGTATGTACTAAGTTTGAGGTAATGATTATACTAACCTATAAGAAGAGAACACCCCAACATTATTACGGTGAGAAAGTTTAGTTATGCACAGACACGGCTGGATATCCTTATGAATATTCCTGGCAGCCATTGAACACCATGACGGACTAACCATGGCCTAAGCCATTGGGAACTTCTGCCACTCCAGAGAGAGGATAGAACCCTTCATACACTACCACTTGTCTGACCAAGTCTAGATCTACACAAGGATGGTGGGAGTATACGATTCTCTGATGCTGGACATAAGGACAATTCTGTATTATCTTTAGCTGTTTGTTTGGGTTGGAGTATTTTTGCTTTTGTTAATTGTGTTAAAACAATTGCAAATTAAAAAGGATTTCCTTATGTGTGAGTGTTGCTCCCGTGCACATTAGGGGGTTTCCAAATTAATAGTAACTAATAACTCTGGGTCAGGTTGTGGGACAAGTCCCTGCCAAACCACAGAGTGCTGACTGGGGATTCTTAATTAACCAATAAAATTAATACATGACCAACATATCAGACAACATCAGCTTCTACGGTTGGCTTAGAGTCACTATTTAAGCCAGGAGGTGGCACAGGAAGTTGTCTGAGCAGATGAGTCCCTGGCTGGCTGCTACATTGGACCCTCTCTTCTTGCCTGACTCCAGAACCTTCTCTTCTTCCTGCTTCTTTGTCCCATCTGGGCTACTGGCTTTGGCTCCAAACCATGGCTTGATTCCTAATTCTGACACTGACCCATGACTTGACTCCTGTCTCTATCGCTGACCTCCAGTTCTTGCCTCCTGACTCCTGCTCTGACCACTAAACCTGACCACTACTGTTCTGACTGCTAGGTCTGACCTGAGTCCTGGGCCTGACATTTGCTTGGACCATTAACTCCCAAGTGGAGTCCAGCCATATATAGACCCAGGGGAGCTGCCCTTACCCCCAGGAGCACTGGCACTCCATGAGCAGGCAACCAAGCCATGCAGGCACAGATCACACAGCTAGTCACCAAGAATCCCACACAGCAAGGATAAGTCCACCAACTCTGTGCTCTGGGCTCAACCGCCCACATCACCCCCTGAGCCAACACCTGTCATCCTCTGTCTTGGAGTGCTTCATCAGGGATTGTTCCAAATTTCAAGGCTTAATGAACCAGTGCCATCTCTTGTTCTTATTTGCCTTCAAACATACCCATCCGAGGTAGGCCTGCTAGTCGGCCTGCTGTTGGACTGGGCCTGCTCCCTGCTGTCTATCTGCGACACCTTCCAGTAGGCAATATCAACAGTCTTTGGTGATGCCAGCCATGCTTGCTCTGCTGATGCCACAATGTGAAAACTCCAAGAAGGGTCAGGCACAGCTGCCTCCTATGCCACACATTTCCACCACATCACAAAGTGGAATGAGGAAGTCCAGCCTGTTACAGGTCTGGTGGGGCCCATGGGGTGAAATCATGGATGAGATGGCTAAAGCTGAGTCCCCAGTGGATCTGGGGACATTCAGCAGGATCAACAATTGGCTGGATGAATGGCAGGAAGAAAGTAGTAGTCTTCGCTAGTATCCCACCTGGAGTTTGCATACAATAGCATGGAACATTCCATTGTAAGACAAAGTCCCTTTGTAAACCAAAATATGGGTTCCACCCTTGATTTTTTTTTAACTCAGACCTCCCCACAACCTCCCCAACTCCTGCAGCCTTAGACCTAGTGCAACAAATCCATAAAACCCAAGATGATCTGAAAACCCACCTAGAGGAAGACAAGGGAAGTTACAACCAATATGTGGATCACCAATGACAAGAGCCCATTTTTTCCTTAGGCCAGATGGTATGGCTCTACTGAAACATCTGCACACACAAGCCATCTTGAAAACTGGATTACCAGTTTCTGGGCCCATACCAAATTCACCACCAAAGTTACCTTTGAACTCCTCCTGTCCCAATCCTCCTGCCCCAATCCATCCAGTGTTTTGTATATCACTTCTAAAGCCCCATACATAGGATGCATTTCCTTTCCATTCCATGTTTATGGTCAAAATGTATACGTCATCCAGGGGATACTTGATACCAGAATGAGATTGAGCAAACTATGATATTTGACTGGGAAGGTTATAGTCTCAAAGGATGCTCCCGGGAGCCTGCAGAAAATGCCCATGCCCCCAAAGTGGTAAAGGCCTTCCACAAGAACCATCCTGGAAAACCCAGCCCACTGATAGCTGGAGGGCACCAACAAAAGGAATCATGGGTCTCAACCCTGGTCTACGGGTCCCCAGGCAGTCCCCAAACAGCAGCCACCACTCAGCAGGTACCATCGGAATTGTGGGTTGGTGAACCCTAGCTCACCATAGGCCCTGCTCACAACACTTGGATTGTCTCAGACTCACTATTTAAGTCAGCAGGAGGCACAGGAAGTTGACTGAGCAACTAAGTGAATCCCTGGTTGGCTTCTACATGGGATCCTGCCTTCTTGCCTGACTCCTGAGCCCTGCCTTATTCCTGCCTCATTCCAGTGATCATGCCCCATCCCTGGCTACTGACTGAGTTCTGACCACTGGTTTGATACCTGGCTCTGACCACTAGGCCTGACCAGCACTGTTCTGACCATGAGGCCTGATTGCCTTCATCCCAGTCAACAGCAGTAGGTAACTTATATGGCTGCCATTGTCCACCTAACCCAGAGTGCCTTTCAAAATTTGATGGATCTCTCCTCCTCACAGCCCTCCCGTGAGGCAAGTAAACAACTTTTTACAGATGGGAAGTTGAGGCACAGAGATATAAGCAACTCTCTGAAGTTCACATAGGAAGTATGTGGCAGAACACGAATTTGAACCTAGGTTTCCTAAAACCCAATTCAATGCTTAACTACAAGGCATATTTTCTCCTGGATATTATGGCCTACTCAGTAAGCACCATATTCAGCTTCTGTTGTTTATATGGCCCAGAAGCTTAAGCATCTTTTCATGTAGCAGCAGCCCAAATGTATCAAAGTCAACAACAAGTGGACATCAAAAGCAATCATGCTTCTGTGCATTTGAGAGATTTAATGCCCATCAATTTCATGTGTCAGCTGCTCTTCATTTATTTTGACTTCTTGCCATCATGCTGCTGTCTTTTACAATTTAACTGTAAAAGCCTTGGCTATGAAAAGCATTTAGAGTGCTTGGCAAAATCCCATTAAAGGGAAACTGGTAGAGGGTTTAACGATGAAGTACAATTCAACAGTATTTCTTACAATGTGATTCATTAATAAAACTCAAAAGAAATCATCCATACAGAATATAATCTTACTTGTAGGCTCTAGGCACATTTAATAAACTTTTCTTTATTTTGAATTTAGTCACATTCACGTCTTCCTGGCTAAATATTATTAGAGACCAAAATATTCAATAGAGCTGCTGCAGAATGGATGTAAATATCTAAGTAGATGTAAATGAATTAGATCTTTTTACAATCAGCTTCATTAATTAAAAGCTAAATTATTCAGGAATTATTTTTAATAAATAGAAACCCAAACTAACCAACAGGCCATGAGCAGCCTCTGTAAGAAGGGGAGATTGCAACCACTTTCTGCCGTGCACAGTGGACTTTCCACTGCTGAGGGCCTCTGTCAAAAGAAGTCACTGCGGCTAGGTGCCTCGGGTGGGCCACACTGAAAATGCCCTACTCAGGGCACACTGCAAGAAATTGAGCAGACAATCCCCAGAGCTTGTGGTTTATTCTATAATTAGATTCACTAAACTAGTAATAAAAGAGCCTCTGCAATACCACACTGGTTAACCAGAAGCCAAACACAGACCGCTTTAGGCATTCCAGCCTTTGGCTCCCATCAAGGCAACCCAATCTAATATAGTGAGAGGTTATTGAAACCCTATTTCACCGTATATGAGGTTCTTTCTAATCTCAAAGGACCAGACACACGTCCCCAGGTGAATATGATTCTCAGCTCTTACCCCAAACATCGTGCTGTCAGCCAACCCTTAGTAAACTAACTAAAGATTTAATAATTGAAGAAAAGAGAGTTATAAATGGTTAATTGATCTTATACACGCAAATGATTGCAAAGTCCTATATCAGGTTTGCAGCAGTGATGGATTAGACTGCTGGCTTGTAAAGTCTCTCTGGTAACTGGAAGATTCTCAGTCCATAGTTCAAGATGCTCCTTTTAGTTGTAAATCCACAGTCCAGAGAATTAGAGCAGGAAAAGAGGCAACCAGGAGATGTCTCAGCTGTCTCTTTAAGTCCTCCACCATGTGCTTAGAGTTGCCAACCCTCCAGGATTGTCCTGGAGTCTTCAGGAATTAAAGATTAATATTCAATTAAATATTATGTCATGTGATGAAACCTCCAGAATACATCCAATGAGAATTGGCAATCCTACACATGCATGGAAATTTACTGTCCCAAACAAAACCCACAGCCCCTGTCTGTGGAAAGTTAACTGGCCAAGATGGAGTCCAGGGTCACATGAGCATATTACATGCCCCTACATGTTTTGCTGAATCACAAGGGATGGCCACTGGCTCCTTGCTGTCTGAGGCATCCTCAGGAAGAGTTATCTGGGCAGGTTGAGTTTCTTCAATGGCCCATAGTGAGAGTGGAGTGTCCTTGACAGGTCAACAGCATAGCTGTCTAGCACTAATGTAAATTCTATCTACGGGTGTCATCCGGGAACACAACAAAGGTTTAAGATACAAGTACATAGCGAGTATTCATAACTTCATATACAAAGACAATACATTCATATAAACAGGATAATTCTATGTAGCAAATCATAACTTTCCCATTAATGCCTTACTTACATTATATACTTTGTACAAGATTTATTGCAATTGTATAACAGTGGTAACAGCAATGATACAAATGGTTATTGTATACACAGCATCACAGGCACCATACATTCTGCAAACTGAATGTGGCCCAAAATACATAACAGCAACTGATATGTCACAATAGGGTTGTGGTTCACCTAAACGACTAAGCAATGTCCTTTATCCCAGATTCCTAGAGCACTGCAAATGGTACGTAGGTTTTGAACTTTCATTGTCTGTCAAATAGCGTTTCATTTATTTTTTCACATTGTTAGCACATTTGCTATAAAACTTTATATTAGATATGTACAGATAAGAGGCAGAAACTCTGCTTGCTTAATACAGCCCTTAATTTTTAGTAACAAAATGGAAATACTAAAATAAATAATTGTCTGGGCATGGCTGCAAGCCAGACACCACACTATTTCAAGAGGATTCCCTGTTACAATCATTGTTATTTCGAGAGACTAAAAAATTAGGAAATATTTTCTTGTTCTTCTAATTAGACCCAGGGGGGGAAATGAATCAGCAAGAGTCCCTCATTCCTTTTTAATATGAGACTATAATGTCTGAAGCTCATTAAAGATGACCTGGTTAGGAATTACAATGTCTTACACATATACCCCCAAAACAGGATTTTATTTCTCTGGAACCTATTTAATTTCATGTTCATTAACAAGCTTTTCTTGCTTTCTGGTTTTTGGACCCATTATTTTACAATATATTTCCCCATTTCCTTCATTTCTTTTGCTTCTCCCTCCTCCATTAGGTGTTTAAGTGCAAAAAAAATACACATTGTGATGCCTATGTAACTCTTCTTCTACTACTTATATGTATTCATGGCCTGGGTCCTTCAGTCGGGATAGTATTGGCCTTGATTGTGTTAACATCTGTTGATAGGCAACAGGATCTGAAGTCATCAGTTCGTGGTGGTTTTGCATGAGGCCTCTTGCTTTAATAAAGATGAGCATGAAATGGATGTAACTCAGCCTATAAGAATAGTCTTACTGTACACTGTATGGCTTAAACAATATTCTAGGGATTCAGACTTAAGATCATCAAGACAGTGGGGAACCCTCCGTACCTCCTAAAATAAGATCAGACAACATGAATCTCTTGGTATTTAATGTTTCCACAAGATAGAAGTGAAGGTACCCACAATATAAATATATGTAACATGCTTCTTATACTGTATTCTGTTAAATACATTGACTTAAAGAAAAGTATTTAAGGTTAAGGAATAATATAAATGCAACATGGAAGAGGAGCAAAGGAAACCTATAAAGATGGACCATGGAAGCTGGAGTTTCATAAAAATAAACACAGGATGAATTCAGGTTGGGTTCCATTTCATCTGAGTCTCTGTTGGGATGGGGTAGTAGTAGCTGGATAATGGGTTTTGGTCCATTCCCAAAATTCTTTCTGAATAATTATCTGAACCTCAGCTGTGCTATGACTAGTGCCTCTCTTGACCACACAATCTCTTGCGTTGATATGCTTTGAATCACATCTTCCTGCTCTTTGGAAGGAGTGAGTGGATGATAGCCAATAGCTTGTATCTGACAGGGATGGTCAAAATATTTTTTTTGTTGATCTTTACAGACTGTGGAAAAAGACAAAGATTCTGTTCAGAAGAAGCAAAACCATCCAGTATGACAAAATAATCATGTCATGAGGCTGTGACACTACATTACAACACTGCCTATGTCACAGGGTGATGCTGTGTTGATGGTACTGCAACCTCAAAAATAAATCTGAAACTTCTGTGGGACACAGAGCAGGCATACAAAAGTTGGGTCTGCCTCAGGATTTTGGAGGTGGAGGGCAAGCCTCAGCTAACCATTTCAGAATAACATTTTGATATTTATATACATATCAGCCAGCAAGTTTTCTCCTTTTCCTTCTTCCCTGTCCCTCTATTCCTCCCCCACACCCACCCCCACCCCAACCACACTCACCCACACAAGCAATATTCCCAGAAACTCCCAGGCTAGATATGTCATTACAGCAATATGCTTCTTAATAGAATGAGTGCAGTTAGATATCAAATTCTAGCAGTGTATTAATAAAAGTTTCAAAAAAGAGCAAACAACATTTACCTGCCAGACCAACATGAAATATTGCTTGCAGGAAATTAAAATATCTGTGCCCTTTTATGTGTTCAGATACCCTTTTCCTCACCAGGGGATAATGAAAACAAACAAAAAAACCCCAATGTCTTGAAATTCATTATTTTAAGTAATGCTGGCAGAGGGTGAAGAAAATACAATGCAATCTGTCTGAAATGACAATTCAAGAGACCAGCAAAAACTGTTTTTTTGAAGCAGGAAGCTGAGATACATTTCTCAGTGACAGAAGTAGGCTGGGAAGAAATATGGGAGGAGTGTCAGAAATGTATCCATTTATTATAGCTACAATTTTCTGAAACAAAATTTTATACAGGTTCTGACACCAAAGCATCTTCCTAAAGCAAGTTTAGCTAACCATGGAAAATGACAGAGACGCACTAACCTTAACCCACAATCTTCTCTTTTCACAACAATGGGGGCTATGTAAACTTGGTACAGTGTAAACTCCCAGGGTATGGATGACCTACCCAGTGGGTGGAGCAGGACTTTGCATGGTGGGTATGGTGGCAGTTCAGAGTAATGGTGAGCTCAGACCCAGGAGTCAAGTACCAAGCCAAGAGTCAAGTAGGAGCCAGGGTTGAGGAGCCAAACCAAAGGTCAGAACAAAAGTTAGAATTAGGAGTAAGGCAAGTAGACAAGACTAGATTGGAACTCACAGGAGTCAAGGCTGGAATAAGACTGGAATCAGGCTGGAGCAGGGGCTGGAGGCAGGACCATGGCAACTGCAAGTATAGGCATGGTACTTGTTGAGCAGCTTCTATGCTGCTGCCAAAACAAGGCTGAAGTAGAAGGCCATTTGCTCCCTTGCCCAATCAGGAGTCATCATCCTTTTCAGAGGGTTCATTGGGCCCAAGCTGAGCCAGCTGTGCTCCTGCCATACATATGCAACATTTGATCAACCTTTTCTTATACATGTTTAGAAAGTTTGTGTAACTTTTGATGTAAGTAAAGACAATGATGCTGCCCTAAGTTTGAGCAAATGCTCTCTGGAAATTCTTTGGAGCTAAGAGGTAAAAAACTGTTGCCTCCCCTCTTTCATGAAAGCTTACTAGGAAAGTTGAGAGTGCTTAACACAGGCAAAACAAAATATTATTCCCGAACCACATTCTTGTAAATGGTTGAACCATTTCACTGAATCTTTCCAATAATTCAGCCTGAGACAGATATGTGGCATGGGAAATATAACCTGAACTGTCAAAATTTAACAAAGTTATAAGCAACTGAAACACAGTTTTATAATGAGTTGTGTCATGCAACCTTCATAATATGTGGTGCTACCAGCCCTGCCTCTAATATATAAAAATTGTACCATGTTCTATCATTTAAAAAGCATAAATTTGGATCAATCTGATTCATAATTAGGTGGTAATGCAGGAAGATGTTCTAACAGGAGGGAGGTATGAGACTCATGCTTTAATTGCATGATGCAACTGTTAATTGAGAGCTATTCATAAATTTTTTGATAATTATTAGTCTGTTGATTTTTTTTGTATGGAGGTAGAGATGAATTTTAGGTACATTTGTTCCTTGCTGGAAATATACAGGTCATTTGGCTTAAACCCTGAACTTTTCAAATAAGAGTTGTCACACATCTTCAAAATCTATAGGACCATATCAGTTTCTCATAGGTCTTTCTCACATCACAGCAGCTAAGATAAGTGTGGAGGACAATTAAAGAATCCTGAATTTATTTGGGGCATGCCTGTTCTCTGATGCTGCATCAATCTGTGATTATGTTGGATCATGGATGACATGGCTCAAACAGTCTCATTATACGTGGAAGCAACTTGTAATGTAAACAAATGTACATTGCAGTATCAGTGCACTGAAACAATTATTTTTTCCTTCAGAACAAATGAAAATAGATGGAAATGTTGATTTTCTTTAGTGAAAATATATATTTTACCAAAGATAATGTGAGATGACAGAGAAATTTTGTAAGAACAAGTGAGTGTGGAGGTCAGGCTTAAGACATGTAGAAATAAGACAAAGAAAAACGTGTGAGAGGACGAAGAGAATAAGTTGTTAGTCCAGACTGATCTTAATGACTACACTGTGCACAATGAATCCAAAATATTAGTCTTCTCAGTGAGTATGCTGGATCCATATGCCAGCAACAATGAAAGAGTCCAAAGGAGAAAGCTAATTAAGGGGTTATGATACGAAAATGCACACAACTTTTCACCAGTGCTATGGAAACAATTACTGGACACAAGATCATGTTCCATTCTAAGGATTCTCTGCCCCTCACCCCACCTCGCTCTCCACTGATTGTTCTCTACTATCTGGTGTCCAATTCCCAGAAGTTTGACAAAGAAACTACTGGAATAAGAGTTTCAGGGCTCAGAAACATCTGATATATGCCCATATGCCATACTGACACTTCTATGAAGCTATTACCCGGCTTTCCAGAATCTCAGCTTTCATCATCATCATCATCATAAAATAAGTCTCAAGGAATTTTCCATCAAAATGTGGTGGAAAGAGGGTTTATAGAAAATGAGTTTTTTGCAAAAACAAAATTCTCTACAGGTAAATGTCAATTTTGCTGAAAAGTTTAGTTTTTTCATTTCAGTTTCAACATTAAGCTACATTCATCTGACCTATTGTGGTGCCTCATGGAAGTTGTAGTTTAGGTGCTTCATATACACATTCTACTCTATAGGCTGGGCTATATCTTCCAATGTTGCACCATGATCTTTCCTTTAGCTGAGGCAGCATGATGCATTATGGGAGTCCCAGGACCATGGTGCATCATCAGAGATGTAATATGGCTTAGCCCATAGGGAAGAATGGAGGCATCAAGCAGCTGAACTACAACTCCCAGGATACACCACAGTAGCCCAGAAAGATGTAATTTAAGTTTGGACCAGTCCAAAATGGAATGTTTCAATATTTCTGCACTGAAATTTTTCAGAACATTTCATTCCATGAAAAGTTTTGATATTTCAACCTTTCATCTCAATTAACGGACAAAAATAAATGTTATAGACTCATAGACTTTAAGGTGAGAAGGGATCAATATGATCATCTAGTCTGACCTCCTGCACAAAGCAGGCCACAGAACCCTACCCATCCACTTCTATAACAAACTCCTAACCTATGTCTGAGTTATTGAAGTCTTCAAATTGTGGTTT
>NC_133770.1:83748266-83750518 GCF_003597395.2 Chelonoidis abingdonii
CAAAATTAAGCTATCCCATCATACCATCCCTTCCATAAACTTATCAAGCTTAGTCTTAAAGCCAGATATGTCTTTTGCCCCCACTACTCCCCTTGGAAGGCTGTTCCAGAACTTCAATCCTCTAATGGTTAGAAACTTGCCTCTAATTTCGAGTCTAAACTTCCTAGTGTCCAGTTTACACCCATTTGTTCTTGTGTCTACATTGGTACTAAGCTTAAATAATTCCTCTCCCTGCCTAATATTAATCCCTCTGATATATTTATAAAGAGCAAGCGTATCCCCCCTCAACCTTCTTTTGGTTAGGCTAAACAAGCCAAGCTCTTTGAGTCTCCTTTCATAAGAGAGGCTTTCCATTCCTCAGATCATCCTAGTAGCCTGTCTCTGAACCTGTTCCAGTTTGAATTCATCCTTCTTAAACATAGACCAGAACTGCACACAGTATTCCAAATGAGGTCTCACCAGTGCCTTATATAACGGTAGTTGAGAAGAAAGCCCAACCATGTGAACAAAGTGTAACCAGTGCAGAGATGAGTCTCTAGCAGGGCCAGCTAAGGACGCAGGTGCTTGGGGTGGCCAATGGGAAGGGGCAGCACGTCTGGGTCTTCGATGGCAATTCGGTGGCAGGTCCCTCTTGGAGTGAAGGACCTGCCGCCGAATTGCCGCCGAAGAGTGGAGGAGCATGATCACACTGCTGTGGCTGGTTTTTTGTTTTGTTTTGTTTTTTTGCTTCTTGGGACTGTAGAAAACCTGGAGCCGGCCCCTGGTCTCCAGAGTGCATAGAACAAAAACTTTGGGAGGTTTGAACTCAGGTGCCCCAGTGATGATGATTTAAATGTCAACATTGTTAATTATTTCATTCTTCAACTGAGAAAATAGGGGAATGCATAAATATACAGATTTTATTCTCAATAACATCTCATTTTGGTGCAACACATGGGTAGTGCATGGCAGATACTACCACTTTTTTTTTTTAACCAATCTAGAAGCCAAGCCCAAAGATTCCAACAGAGTCCATTGGCACATTCAAGCCCTTCCATGGGAAAGCCAAGATCAAGAAGCCTAGTAGAGCCAGGCAATACACATGATCATATTTTGGTTATCTGCACAATCTACTGTGAGCTGTATCTCATTTTGGTGAAGCTTATTTTGTGGGCAGAACCTGAAAATATGCCACTACTTTTTTTCCCCAGTTTAAATCCTGAACAGTTTCTTCCCTGGCCTGTTCCCCTTGCAAAGGAGACTCAAAAAGCTCCTATAATTGCACAAATCCTCCTCCATGAGCTCCATTTCCCATGAAGCCCAAATTCTTCCCACACAAATCCTTCCAATTAATTGCAAATTGGAGTATGTTGTCTCAGCATGGGGCCAATCTCCAACTAAATCAAAATACCTCCTCTCCTTCTGGACCCATCTTCCCCCCTAGAGTAACACCCGTAAGTCTGCTTCTGGAAGAATTTTCCATAGTTATCATCTTCCTAACTTCCACCACAGCCTCAGTACAACACTGCTATAAAAATGAACTGGTAATTTTTCTCCAACCCTTACAGGAAACCTCTCAAGAGAGGCAATGAAACAGGTAAAACTCAAGTGCTACATCTAACACCCTTCCTTCCACCTGTATTCCCCAGAAAGAAGCCAGAGAGGGGAAAAAAACTACTTAAGACCTTGTCCCGGTTCCCCTGAACCTGAAGTTTCACTAACAGAACCTGAAGTACACAAAGTTCATTGTTGCATTGATTAAAGACTAGAAGGGTATCACAGCCAACTGCATCTATTCAAAACAGACTTCTGTTTTGACCTCTGCAAAGGTCCTCTCTTGAGAGTAATTAAAATTTATTTTATGTTATGAACAACTCCTATCTTTGTAAAAGTTATTGAACTAATCTCCATCAGTTATATAAGTTTGTAAAATGGCTTTGGACCATGCATTCTTGATTTCTGGCTGAAAAGTTACTAGTCAAAACTTCCTAGCATATAACTAGAACTCCAAACACAATTATGAAGGAGAAATAATTGTCAATCAAGAATATGTTACAGTTAGCCCAGAGAATGACTTAGGACAGAAGCTAGCACTAGATGGCAATGTACCTTTGTAAAAGAATTCTTCTAGGACACAGCAGAGAATCCTGTGGCACCTTATAGACTAACAGAGGTTTTGGAGCGTGAGCTTTCGTGGGTGAATACCCACTTCGTCAGATGCAGGTAGTGGAAATTTCCAGGGGCAGGTATATATATGCTAGCAAGCAAGCTAG
>NC_133770.1:84102019-84157352 GCF_003597395.2 Chelonoidis abingdonii
CACCAAGATTTGAAAGTATCTTGTCCCCCCATTGGTCCTCTGGTCAGGTGTCAGCCAGGTTCATTGAGCTTCTTAACCCTTTACGGATAAAAGAGACGTTAACACTTAACCATCTGTTTATGACAAAGACATTAAAAATTAAACTCCTTTCAGTTTGTTTCTGGTGTCTGAGAGTTAAAGTTCTCCAAGGCATTTTTAAGAGAGCAGATGTCCTGGTCAATCAAGGCCATGTGTGCACTTCTAAGTACAAAATGGCTGTCATGTGCAGAGTGGCCAGGTGTCTGGTTTTCGACCAGAAAGCCTGGAGCAGAAGCAGCAGAAGCTCCCTAAAAGTGTGGGGGGCCACTGGCATCTGAACTGTGGCCCCACCTCATGAGCTGCCCCTTCCCCCAGAACCCTCCCACCCTTATGCCGCCCCTTCCCACTGAGGCTTCCCCCCCCGCTTCTGCCCCTTCTCCCCGAGGCTCCGTCCCTGCACTACCCCTTCCTCCCAAACCCCTGCCCTCGTGCCATTCCTTCCCCCGAGTAGGGTTGCTAACGCTCCAGGATTGTCCTGGAGTCTCCAGGAATTGAAGATTAATCCTTAATTAAATATTATGTCATGTGAGGAAACCTCCAGGAATATGTTCAACCAAAGTTGGCAGCCCTACCCCAGAGGCCTGGCCCCCATGCCACCTTTTTCCCCGAGGCCCTCACCCCGCTCGCTCCTCTCCACCCTCTCTCCCCCATCTCTTGCTGGTAAAAAGTGATGGGCCCATGGTCCCCAACACCCCACTCCATTCCAGCACCCTTGCCTGACAGTGTCTGATTAGATTTACTGACCAAACACCCAAAGTTTGGTTACTGTGGGTGGGGGAGGTGAGGAGGCAATGGATCATCACCCGTGCCAGCCCCTACTAAACTGGGGCCACCTCCTACCTGCTTTGAGTGGCTGCATCTCCCAGCCCCAGCTCCGCAGGCATGTCTCTCCGGACCCGAGGGAGTGTGGGGGAGAGGGGAAAAGCAGCAAGTGACAGGGGGGAAGGAGGGAAAAGAAGTGAAGGGGGTCCTTGGGGGAGGAGGTAGGGCTGGCGTAAGGCCATGAGGGGGAAGAGGCAAGGCAGGGGCTGGACCTCGGGGAAGAGGAAAGGCAAGGCCTCTAGGGGAAGAGGCGGGGCTGGGGTGGGGCCTTGGGGGAAGAGGCAGAGCAGGGGAGGTTCCAGCACTCTTGCTGGAGTGTCCAGTTCTTAAATATTATGAAGTTGGCAACCCTATTCATGTGTACCTTGTACATGGTAGGTTAGAGGGCTGGAACTAGCAGATCAGGTTTCTGTACCAGATATGGACTGACTACAGAGCTTCCTTTTCAGAGAGATATACCAGATGTGTTCACACTAAAATCCTTTTATGTTTTACAGCAGTGGTTCTCAAATTTCCTGCAGCCCCCATTGGCCTGGAGTGGCGAACCGGGGCCAGTGGGAGCCACGATTGGCAGAACCTGCGGACGCGGCAGGTAAGCAAACCAGCCTAGCCCGCCAGGAGCTTTCCCTGAACAAGCAGTGGCCCAGGTCTGAGAATCACTGTTCTACAGGAATGGCTGAGGTTAGCCTAAATAAGGTATGTGACACACACATCTCCATTTAGTTGCTGAATAATATAGTACAGTTTACCATTCCATTACAATGGCTGCCCCTTTTCACTGCATCATTTCAGATGATTAAAAAGCCTTTCATACTTTTACAGAAAATTATGCAACCCTAAAATATGACCACAGGTATATAAAAGCCTTACCTGAGGAATAAAGTAAAGATTGAAGAAATGTCCTGAATATCGCATCTGAGGTCTTATTCCTCTTTTCCATACCATTCTGATTCCTTTTGACAAGCATGTTTTATGGCAATGTATTGCAATTTGTCTTATTTATTTTTTACTAAAACAATACACTGCATAGGTAGTTCATTATAAATTACCACAACAAACATTATTTTGGAACGTTATATAGCTATTCAGCTCACTACCTCTTATGTGGTACAGTAACATTAATACACTCTATCAAGCTGAGCTCAGCATGGATGTACCCAGAATCCATTTCTTGAGAGGCCTAATAATTACCTGGAATAGATTTGATGGAGGAGATGACATCCACTTTTAAAAGTTCCTGTGCCGTTAAATCTTGTAAATCTTCACCACTAGAGGTCAGCAACACTTAGGGAAAAGATGGGGAGGAGGTGGCTTGGTGGACAGAATAAGAAGGAGTTTTCCTACTAGTTATACAGAGATAGGAGAGTGTGAGATTAAAAAGTGATGAATTTCTACCTATGTTCAAGTCACCTAAAGAATTAAGATAGCATAACTAGAATGCTCTGCAATGTGTTTTGAGCCACTGTACTGAGCAGGTGAGAGAGAGTTGCATAAATACAATATTGTATTTTTACAAAGTACACTACGTATCTGCCATATATAAAACATGAAGAAATATAGTCACTAACCTAGTAATAGTAAGAGCCAAACCCTAGTTCCATTGAAATCACTGACAATTTTGTCATTGACTGCAAGAGGATCAGGATTTGGCCCTAACTGCTTTGCAAAATTAAACAACTCTCGGGTTTTTATTTTGTTTTTTACATGAAGGATTGAATGCCCTAAAGGCCTTTTAATATTTCATTATTCAATATTGGTCAAAATTATTAGAAATCATCAAAAACAAAACAAAACAACCCTTTCTTCTAACCACTCTATCTATAAATTCAACCTTAATTATAGCCTCACTACCAAGCTGTAGTACAAGTACACTAGAAATATTTTGATTTAAAGAACTTAATTGCATTCAGAATAATGACACTGATAATTGAAACCTAACTTCTCACCTTGACAGCTGTAAGATGTCAGAACAAGACACACTCTTAAGTCTATATACCAAGTGACTCAGCAGTGCTGCTCTATAAAAATCTTGGCTAAGTCTGTCAGACAGCCATGACTCATTGTCTGTCTGAATTGTTGTCAGAGATCTAGGATTCAACACCCTAGCCTTTATACAGTCTCTTTGGGAGCACCCAGGGGCAGCTCCAGGCCCCAGCACGCCAAGCGCGTGCTTGGGGTGGCAAGCCGCGGGGAGCACTCTGCCGGTCGCCGTGAGGGTGGCAGGCAGGCTTGCCTGCGGACGGTCCGCTGGTCCTGCGGCTTCAGACCTCCCACAGGCGTGTCCTGTGGCTTCGGTGGACCTCCAGCAGGCGTGCCTGCGGAGGGTCCGCTGGTCCTGCAGCTTCAGACCTCTCGCAGGTACGCCTGTGGGAGGTCCACCGAAGCCGCAGGACCAGCAAATCCTCCGCAGGCACGCCAAGGCTTGGGGCGGCAAAATCCCTAGAACTGCCCCTGGGAGCACCTTCACATTCACTAGGCCCTGGGCTTAGCCTTTCACAAGGTTGACTCACATGGCTCGGAGGCAGGGCCTCCAGGGTACATCACCCCTCTTTCTTATTGTGTGCTCTCAAAAGCAAGTCCAAATGAGTTCAGACTCCTGTTTAGAGACTTTTACCCCAGTGCAACTAGTAAGTATTTGCAGGGATGCAAGGCAGCCTTTTCAAAACAAGCTAACATTTATTAGTCAACTGAATTCAGAATCTGAGAGTCCTTAGGTCAGCATGGAAAAGCAAAGCTTATGGCTTGATCTATACTTAAAAGTTAGGTTGACATAGGCATGTTGGCCAGGGTGTCTAAAGCACACCCAACTGACATAGCTATGCCCACCTAATCCCCAGTGTAGATGCAGCTGTGTCAACGGAAGCTAATTTAATTCAGGGAAGCGGTGTTTCTATAAAACCTCTTCCATTGTAGGCTATATCTGCACTATGGTATTATGCCAGCATAGCTACACCAACATAGCTATGCCAGTATAATCACCGTAGTGTAGACAGGGCCTAAGAAAGATTCCATATTGGCAGAAGCAACTTCCCCAATATTCCATATTCTCTTGGAATCTGCTTGTGTTTCTTTCTTTCTTTCCTTCCTTCTTTCCTACCTTCCTTCCTTGTGTGTCTCTGCTCTCTGTGTGCCCTTTAAAGGCCAGCATCCACATCTTGGCTTCTTTCTCCAGCTGCTGGGGTTTTTCCATTCCAGTTACCTGCAAAGAGTTAATAACTTGCTCTTGGCTGCTGGTCATTTAAATGGTCCAGTTGTTGGGTCTTCCATTCACATGTGTTGATTCCATTCACATTTTGATGGTGCATTTGGTTCCAATCAAGACAGAGCTGCTGCCTACAAGATGTCCAGCTGTGTCTTATTTCCCTTTTCTCCACAGTAGAGTTTAAACCCTTCACATTCAAAGAATAGCAATACAAAATGAGTGGGTAAACTGATCACATATATATCATTCATAAAAATGTTAAAATAATTCCCAAATTCTCCACACCAACAATGAGTTATAATCCCAACAATAGAGTGAATAATGAAACACCCACTTCAGTAAGTGTGCATCATTTCTGGCTTTCTCAGCTGAATAGTCACTTCCTCCTATGTCAGTGTGGTGGGGCATCTGCCCCACACTGGCAGAAGAGAGGTTAAAGCAACCCCAGGGAGACTGTGCAGGAGGCAGCCAATTAGGAAAAGGCTTGTAGAGACAGCCAGTCAGGGCCAGGCTGAAGCATACAAGAAGGGCTGCTGTATAGAGCAGCTGGAGTCACTCCCTGGAATTTGGAGAGGGAGGACTGGCTGCCCTAAAGGAAGAAGAGACAGCACCATGGCCAGAGCAGTGCTGGGCTGGGTCGGGGAGCATGAGTGAGCTCCCGGCTGGCGGCTGCTAGACTGAGGCCCTGATACAAGAGCGGAGAAGGTGCTAGAGCTGCAGGGAAAAGGCTCAGGGAAACAGATGGTGGGGGTTGGAAGTGACACAGTGCGTGCCTGCCGACTAGAGGGTCCCTGGGCTGGGATCTGGAGTAGCGGCTGAGCCTGGGTCCCCCCCTGCTTTAGCCCCACTTGCCACTGAAGGGAGTGACTAGAGTATGGGCTTCAGTTTGCCACTGATGCAGGTGGCTAGACCCTGGACTGCAACATGCCACTGAGGCAAGTGTCTGGACAGAGGACTGCCAGCCCCCCGGAAGAGGGGAGAGAACTGAGTAGGGCACAGCCAGAGAGCTATGTCCAGAAGAGGACACTGCAGTCCTAAGAGCGACACAGGTCCTGATGACAGAAGCAGCAGTGGCGAGACGCCACTAGATGGGGGCGGACTGGCGAACCAGAGCTAATTCCAAGGACGGCCAGCAGGAGGCACCACAGTGATGAGTCATGCCCCATTACACTGGTGGAGAACATGGGTAAACAGTCACCCTGATATAAGGGGAAGATAGAGGACTGTGGGAACTATTACCTGGTACAGACGTTTGAGAGACTAAGGGACATGTAAGATGAAGAAAATGGAGTCAGAGGCCTTTGTGGAGGGCTCTGAGGCCTTCCTGAACTGGACTCCAAAGTCGGTGCCACTGTGGATAGGGGCTGACAAGCAGCAAGGGCATCTTACAGTGGCACAGCTGCACCAGTGCAGCTATACCACTGCTAATGCAGATGCTCTAAGCCAGGGGTCAGCAGCCTTTCAGAAGTGATGTGCCGAGTCTTCATTTATTCACTTTGATTTAAAGTTTTGCGTGCCAGTCATACATTTTAATGTTTTTAGAAGGTCTCTTTCTATAAATCTATAATACATAACTAAAGTATTGTTGTATGTAAAGTAAATAAGGTTTTAAAAATATTTAAGAAACTTCATTTAAAATTAAATTAAAATGCAGTGCCCCCTGGACCAGTGGCCAGGACTCGGGCAGTGTGAGTGCTACTAAAAATCAGCTTGCATGCCGCCTTTGGCACGCGTGCTATAATTGCCTACCCCTGCTCTAAGCCGATGGGAGAGAGCTCACCCATCAACTTAATTACTCCAGCCTCTGTGGGCAGTGGTAGATATGTTGGTGTGAGAAGTTCTCTGTGCCAGCATAGCGCTGTCCACACCAGCACCTAGATCAGTTTGACTTACTTAGCTCCAGGGGATGGCTTATTCACACTGAACAACATAGAATCATAGAATATCAGGGTTGGAAGGGACCTCAGGAGGTCATCTAGTCCAACCTCCTGCTCAAAGTAGGACCAATCCCCAGCCAAATCATCCCAGCCAGGGCTTTGTCAAACCTGACCTTAAAAACCTCTAAGGAGGGAGATTCCACCACCTCCCTAGGTAACCCATTCCAGTGCTTCACCACCCGCATAGTGAAAAAGATTTTTCCTAATATCCAACCTAAACCTCCCCCACTGCAACTTGAAACCATTACTCCTTGTTCTGTCATATGCTACCACTGAGAACAGTCTAGATCCATCCTCTTTGGAACCCCCTTTCAGGTAGTTGAAAGCAGCTATCAAATCCCCTCTTTTCTTCTCTTCTGCTCCAGCCCCATAATCATTTTTGTTGCCCTCCACTGGACTCTTTCCAATTTTTCCATATCCTTCTTGTAGTGTGGGGCCCAGGACATAACCTATACCAACCTAAGCTGTAGTGTGTGATCTGAATATAATTGTGGAATGGGGTTTAGGAGTTAAAGGAAATTGTGAGTCAAAATTACAGGTTATTTTTCCAGCTCTGACATTAACCATCTGCATGATATTAGGCAAGTGACTCTTTAATTTAAAGTGAATTTTTAAAAATGTGTACTAATTTTGCATGCCTCAGTTTTTTTAGTATGCAACCTGACACATCTATGATCTGATTTTGAGAGATGCTGAATACCCAAAACTCCAATTGACTTCATTTTCATTCCCAGTATCTAGCTGTCTTCATGTCTCTGCTGATATTTTCCACTATCTCTTTGCTTAGCATAATAGGGATCTCTCAAACCAAACTGGTTACTATGGTTATGTGTTATTTGCTGTTAGCTGAGATAAAATACTAGAGTGCATTTTAGGCTGACCTGCCTTTGTAGCTGTTTTTGAAGGATCTTTTAATCATATGCACTTGATGCAAAAAGAGACAATTGCCCCTCTCTGATTGTTTTCCAGTCAAATCTTTCATGCTCTTGGTCTGTCCTCTAGGACCAGAATCCAGTTCCCATCAAAGTCAGTAGGAGTCTTTCCATTGACATCTCTTAGTGTTGAATTGGACCCTGTGTTCATAATGCCCAAGAAACAGTGTTGCCACTTAGAATTTTTAGCAATTCCTCTACCACTGGGGAAGCACCAGTGCAACTCTGTGGTTAATGTGGTAGTCTGGACTCAGGTGTTTCTACCACCATGGTATCCATCCCTGCCCTAAGGTAGACCAACAATGGGAAGATTGCTAAAACAAGGCCAGAGAGCATACTAAGTGAAACAGGCAGCATCTGGACCTCAGCTTTCAGTTCCGATCAAATCCCCCTCAAACAAGATGTAACAATATATGTTATCATGTAACTAATTTGATTATTTTTTGTTTATGTGATACCCATCTGGCAGGGTACTAGGTGCTCTCAACTCCCTCCTTGTAGAGCCAGGCCTTTTTTTAACCTATCTGCAAATTAATATTTATTTACTTTACTCTTTCCTTAATTCATAGAAATTTCATAGTATAACTATAGGTGCTGGTTACTGGCTAATCCTACTATACTCTATTGTTCATGTGGCTGAAATGGATCTTATTATAAACAATTAACCCAAACATGGAATAAGAGTGCTAAAACAAATGAAAAAATATTCTTGAATATTTTTCAGGGAGTGAAAGCTCTTCAAATCCTCTAGAAACAATGTGTGGTTTCTTGCTGTATGGAATATTAATTCTGCACGTACAATCTGTATCTGACAGTTGAACAGTGCAAAATTTGGTTTCTAAACCACTGGAAACATTTTTTTAGCAATATGCCATATGTGGTATTTGAATTTCATATATGGCTCATGGGATGAAACTTGATGGCATTGAAACTGAATGATGTTGTTCTTTCTATAACAACTGGAGCAGATTCCGTGTTTCCTTGAGCTATAATTGCCTGGCACGTACATAGATAGTGTAACCACTATGTAACATGAGTTCCTGGTACAATGATGCCATATACACTCCTTTTACACATATTCCATTTTGAAAATGTTATCGATAACCCTAACTGATTGTGGGGGTCATGTATATATTAAATTAAGTTGCAAGTGTTATTTAAACAAACATTAAATCCATGTTGTGCATTTTAGAAATCAGAACAGTGGATAATCATAAAGGCAAAAGGTCTGGCTAATTTTTCTCTGAAAGATGTAAGGCATGCCATTGCATTAACTCTATTGGGAGAACTTTAGATTGAAGGTGTAAAGGTCTGTGATTACATTCCAGGTTCATGCCACAACTCATCTCACTTCAGAAATTTTGTAGCAATGAACTGTGACCAAAAAGAGTGGGAGGGGAAAGACTAGTGTGCAAGTGCTAAAGTGATGCATTCAACAGAAATGTTCACTTGCAAGTTTTGTCATGACACACAAAATGTTGCATTGGAGCTCAGCAAAACGTTTCATTTAGAGTGATTGAATCTTTGGGTAGTGTATATTTATATGTATGTGGAAAAATGTAATATCCATAATTAGATAGCCATCATACATACTATTGAGGAATACTGCCTTTATACCTTCAAACACATTTTCCCTATAAAAGCCTAAATTACGACCTTGGGAGCTTTGAGCTCTGGGACTGGGGAGCACCTCCACCACTCCAAGTGGTGCATCCTCTTAACAGGATGTTGCTGCAAGGGGGCTTTCCTTTGTGCAAGGCCTAGTATGACTCCATTCTACCCCTGATATAGGGCTGTGTCTAAATGGCACAGTTCAGCTTCTGAATATTGCAAGTGGGTATGTCTGATGGGTTCTCCCTGGGGTGCCACCTGGAACTGGGGTACCACTGAGCCCTCTGACCCACCGGCCTGGGCTCCCTCTCACACTGTGCTGCTGTGACAAGTTGCAAAGCCTTCCAAGCTTGCACTTTCTCCAACATTCATACAAGTAGGGACACACCCAGCTGCAGTCACATGCAGGCTCTCTAACCACCAGCCTCCCATGCTAGGACCCCAGAGAAGTACCGTCAAACACCCGGTCCGCCTCTCCCTCAATGTGAAGAGGATCATGCACACAAGCTGAGATTTTTCCCAATCACCTTAAGCAAATGCACACTGGTTTGGATTAAAACATAAAAAAAGTTTATTAACTATAAAAAGATAGATTTTAAGTGATTATAAGTGATAGCAAACAAATTAAAGCAGATTACCTAGTAAATAAACAAAACCGCAAACTGAGTTTAACATACTAGATAGATTATAAATTAGCAACTGCTCACTCTGAGTGATAAACAGGCTGGCAGATTCTTAAGGCACAAGCTGTCTTGGCTTTGCAGTTTGTGTTTCCCAGGTTTTCATACACAGGCTAGAAAACCCTTTAGCCTGAGACCATCAATTCCCCCTGTTCAGTCTTTATTCCTCAGGTGTTTCCAGGTGTGTTGCTGTAGGGAGAGTGATGGGTCCCATCATGATGTCATTTCCCCTCTTTTATATCTTCTTCCGTCTTGCTGGAAAGCTCTTTTGCTGTGACCTGAGTCAAACAGTTCCCACTGTGTATTGCTATCTCTGAGAGGTTTCTGTTGTACACAGTTCCTGGGGTAATCCTTGTGCTTGTGTGCATTTCCTCAATCAGCCATTAACACTGTATGGCCTGTTTTACTGTTGTACCTGAAAGGCTGCTTGTGAGTGTTTTCAACCGCACAACATAGATATAGCCAAACTTCATAACTTCACATACAATGATAGCACATACAATCCAACAATATATTAATGTCTAGCAGATCAAGACTTTTAGAATGATACCTCACAAGTCATACTTTGTACAAAACATATCCTAATTACATGACAGTGGTGAATATTGGGGTGCCGGGGTGCCACACTATGTCTGCACTTTGAACTGGGGGTGTGATTCCAAGCTCCAGGAGACATACTGGCACTAGCTCTCATTGAGCTAGTTCACTGAAAATAGAGTATAGCCACTGTAGTGTGAGCGGCAGGAGAGGCTAGCCACCCTGAGTATGTGCCTGGACCTTGTCAAGACAGATAGAACTACAGTCCTTAAAAAGGAGGTGTTTATTAAAGAAAATAACTACAGCTACAGACTGACAAGTTTTTGTACAGCTCAAGTCCCTGTTCTGTCTGTCTTATTTACCAAGGAGCAGTTCTTGCTACACTTTTGAAAAGTATAGTTTGCCTGAACTACTTTGTCCCTCACTCAGACTCCCACGGTCCCTCCCCCCAAACCCCTCTTTTGATATAGGGAGTGGGAAAGGGATGGGAGATAGCTGTTGGCTGAGGCTCAGCATGGATGAAACAAAGAATAAAGTGCCTTTCCATCTCCTCATTTTTCCTTCTTTGGTAGGAGGGTAGACACAGAAGGTCCAGGGGCCGTTGTTGGGAGCACTGTCTTTACTACCTACTATTACTTTGGTACATCAGAAGGTTATCTTTGCTTTCATAAAATGAAAACTTCAGCTAGTAAAACTGGAGGAGACAATTTGAGCAGACACTTAACTCTTCCTCCTCAAACTCTAGGCAGTCTCTAACAAAACAAAACCTGGCAAATTTTTGTCTATTTTCTACTTGATATTTTATTTTTAAAAAAGCCCTGTTAAGTTGACTTCAAAAGAAAAAGATCTGTGGCAATGACACTTTTTCAACTTATTTATGCACAGGGAATTGTCATTTTGTTCTCAAACGAGGTAAACAAAGCCATAAAGAGCATAGCTTAGACCTGTCAAAAACTGCACAGCCTTTAAATCAGAAGGAACATTTCCCCATTGTGACTGGAACTCTTTGTTGCAGTGAAACTAGTATTGGAAATAGAAACTTACTTAGTTTTAGAAATATTAGACATGAAAGCTGGGTTCCAGTTCACTATGCAACTAAATGATGAATAGCACCATTTGAATGATCTTTATTGAATAAACCATTTGTTGTTGTCTTCTGGCAATGCCTTTCTGTTGACCTGACTTACTTTAAGTTAGATAAGGTGTCGTCAGAATTAACAGTGTTAGTATCTAACACTAAAGAAAGCATCTTAAATATCACTTTCCCCCCATAAAACACAATTGCTTTATTGACATGCATCTGGTAAGGTGTGCCAGGGGAAGTCCATGCCTCTTGGAGTTGTTCTGAATCTTGTTTTGAAAATATATAGAAAAAATATTGGACTAAGTGCAATGACTATTCTTTCTGCTCTAGTGATTTTTTTATTTTTTTTTGCACAGAGTACAAGAAAAGCCAGCTGTACATTGTCATAGTTGTAAAATGTCCAGTGCTGTCTGGGGGACCACCCAGGTTATTTTGGCCCTTACAAAGGTGAAGTGGGGGCAAGATGCAATGAGTCTTTCTTCATCCCTTACTTCTGCACAGCCTGTGAGAGGGCCAGGCATACCCCCACTACCTGCATTCAGAGGCAGCACAAGGACTGCTCCCTCCGTGTTCTCCTTGGAGCACACAGTGCTCCACCCAAGGTGAAGAGGAGATCAGACCATGGTTCAATTTTCCTCCTGTTCCAGTTCACTGAGTGGTACTAATGCAGCCAGGAGGAGTAACCAGCTCCCATTGAAGGGAGGTTGCAGCGAGGTGGCTCGCCTTTGTGGAGGGGCTAGTATGGCTTCATTTTAATCCCAATATAGGGCTGTGTCTAAATGGCACAGTTCACCATCTGAGTATTGCAAGTGGGTATGTCTGCACTTTGCACTTGGGGTGTGATTCCCAGCTGTCACTAGCTCTCATTGTACTGGTGCACTAAAAATAAAGTGCATCTGTGTCAGAATGACCAGCGAGTACATGCCTATGCTCTCAGACAGGCATCACAGCAGGGAATCACACACCCCCACTCAAAGTGTAGACATACCACATGTGTGAGTTTGGGTTTGTTTTTTTTTAAATATAGTGCCTACTTTATGTGCCAGGAATTTTGCAGAAAGGTAGGAAGACAGAATAAGGGGCTAAGTACACAACTTCCAGACAAATGATGGAGGATGGATGGGATGCAGGAGAACCCACAGTGATTGGGCAGCAGAGTTTAAAATACATTTTGTTCTATGGCTGTTGGTTAAAGATTGTCTGTGTTCTTGGTGGTGGGTTTTGTTTTTGTTAAAATTCACATAACCACATTGGAACACACTTCTAGTAGCTCCCAGTTTTTCACACAATAGATGGTTGAGTGTCTTGTACTTTTTTTCAGGGCCTGCTCTTACTCCTTTGTCACAAGTGGGACCAGAAATGGGCCCTCACTGTGTCAGTTATTTAAACTGGCAAAAGAATAGCTGTAGTAAACAATCTCTATAGTAACAAGGAGGAGTATGGTGGCTTCTGAAGACTAACAGATTTATTTGGGCATAGGCTTTCGTGGGTCAAAACCCACTTCTTCAGATGCATGGATGCCCAATCATTTCAGGCATTGGCACTCTTACAGCAGGACTATCTGGCTATTTGGACTCTCTCCTCAGACCCTATTCTACCAGCACTCCTAGCTATCTTCAAGACACCACCAACTTCCAGAGGAAACTACAATGCATCAGTGATCTTCCTGAAAACAACATCCTGGCCACCATAGATGTAGAAGCTCTTGACACCAATATTCCACACAAGGATGGATTACAAGTTGTCAGGAACAGTTTCCCTTATGAGGCCATGGGACACAAGGTGGCTGAGCTTTGTAATTTTGTCCTCACCCACAACCATTTCAGATTTGGGGACAATTTATACCTTCAAGTCAGCGGCACTGCTATGGGTACCTGCATGGCCCCACAGTATGCCAACATTTTAATGGTTGACTTAGAACAATGCTTCCTCAGCTCTCGTCCCCTAGTGCCCCCCCTCCACTTGTGCTACATTGATGACATTATCATATGGACCCACGGGAAGGAGGCTCTTGAAGAATTGCACCTGGATTTCAATGATTTCCACCCCATCATCAATCTCAGCCTGGACCAGTCCACACAAGAGATCCACTTCCTAGACACTACCATGCAAATAAGTGATGATCACATAAACACCACCCTACTGGAAACCTACTGACTGCTATTCTTACCTACATGCCTCCAGCTTCCATCCAAGACACATCATACGATCCATTGTCTACATCCAATGCTCCAATCCCTCAGACAGAGACAAACACCTACAAGATCTTTATCAAGCATTCTTAAAACTACAATACCCACCCGAGGAGGTGAGGAAACAGATTGACAGAGTGAGACAGGTACCTAGAAGTCACCTGCTACGGGACAAGACCAACAAGGAAAATAGCAGAAAACCACTGGCCATCACATACAGAACACACAGAACACCACTGGCCATCACATACAGCCCTCCAGCACATCATCAGCCATCTACAACCTGTCCTGGAAAATGATCCCTCACTGTCACAGACCTTTGGAGGCAGGCCAGTCCTCGCCTACAGACAGCCCCCCAGCCTGAAGCAAATACTCATCTGCAACTACACACCACACCACAGAAACACTAACTCAGGAACCAATCCCTGTAACAAACCCCGTTGCCTATTCTGTCCCAATATCTACTCTAGCAACACCATCATAAGATCCAACCACACCAGTGACATCATCAGAGGCTTATTCACCTGCACATCTACTAATGTGATATATTCCATCCTGTGGCAGCAATGCCCCTCTGCCATGTACATTGACCAAACCTTACAGTCTCTACATAAAAGAATAAATGGATACAAATCAGACGTCAGGAATGGTAACATACAAATGCCAGTAGAAGAACACTTCAATCTCTCTGCACATTCAATAGCAGATTTAAAAGTAGCCATCCTTCAACAAAAAACACTTCAAAAACAGACTTCAAAGAGAAACTGCAGAACTACAATTCATTTGCAAACTTAACACTATTAATTTGGGCTTGAATAGGGACTGGGAGTGGCTGGCTCACTACAGAAGCAATTTTCCCTCTCTAGGTATTGACACCTCCTCATCAGTTATTAGGAATGGACCACATCGCCCCTGACTGAATTGGCCTTGTTATCAGTGGTTCACCACTTGTAAGATAACTCCCTCCTCTTCATGTGCCAGTATATCTATGCCAGTATCTAATTTTCATTCCATGCATCTGAAGAAGTGGAGGCTTTTACCCACGAAAGCTTATGCCCAAATAAATCTGTTTCTCTTTAAGGTGCCACTGGACTCCCAGTTGTTTTTGTGGATACACACTACTGCTACCCCTCTGATAAATCTCTACAGTGCTAAACAGACCCCTTCTGCAATTCTATGGTAATAAAAAGAGAAATTTACTAATATCCATTACAGATTTGACAGATAAAATAATCATAATGTGTTGTACATAGTATATCTCTTTGCCTGCTTGAAACCTCAGTAAATTCATCAGGTGAAAATAATTGGCATAGACCTGTTTCTTATATTAGTCTAGGCATTTAACTCTTTTTATGGGTTTGCACTTCATTAACTTTCATGTGCATAATTTATATGATCTAGTTTTTCAAAGCATGGAATTTTACACACAGAGCCTGATCCATCTCTCCTTTAAGTTAATGAGAATATTTATTTGCCACCGACCCTAATAAATGTGCATAGCAGCTCACTGAAAGTGCAGTATATATTATCTGCAAAGCAACACTATCATTTTGTAGGATTCCAACTGTGTGAATTCAGTTGCTATGGAAAGGACTTATAAAAAGGAATTTTTGATCAGCCATTTCTAAGTGTGTTCTGTTCAGGCCAGCAGTACTCTGTGTGTGTGTGTGTAAATCAATGACCAGGGCCGGCTCCAGCTTTTTTGCCACCCCAAGCAGCGAAGCAAAAAAAAAAAAAAAAGAGAGAAAGCCGCTATCAGCAGCACTTCGGCGGCAGCTCTACCGCTCCACTTCATTCTTTGGCGGCACTTTGGTGGCAGGTCCTTCCCTCCAAGAGGGAGTGAGGGACCCACCGCTGAATTGCCGCCGAAGACCTGGACGTGCTGCCCTTTTCCATTGGCTGCCCCTGTCATAAACAGATAGCTAAGGGTTAATGTCTCTTTCACCTGGAAAGGGTTAACAAACAACACCTGACCAGAGGACCAATCAGGAAACAAGATACTTTCAAATCTCAAGGGAGGGAAGCCTTTGTTTGTGGTTTTTGGGTTTGGCTTTGTTCTCTCTGGGTCCTGGACAGGACTAGAGGTGCAACCAGGTTTCTGCCAATCTCCCTGCTACAGTCTCTTATCTATTCAGAATAGTGAGTAAGTAAAAAGGCGGTTATAGTCTTTTCAATTGTTTTTCTGTATTTGCAACTGTGTATCTGGCTGGTGGTTTCAGATGTGTATTTGCTGGAAGTGTCTTAATTGTATTTCTGCTGGAGAAAGCTTTCTTTCTATTGTCAATAAGCTAAAAACCCTGTATATTTACCATCTTGATTACAGAGACAATTTTTATGTTTTCCTTCTTTTATTAAAGTTTTCCTCTTCTTTTTTAGAATCTAATTGATCTTTTGGTTATCTGGGTAAGACTCCAGGGAAGGGAGTCTGCACTCACCAGGGAATTGGTGGGAGGAAGAAGACAGAGGGTGGGGAAAACCTGCTCTCTGCGTTTATCTCTTTGTGTTAGATTCATGGAGCTTGAATCTCTATTGCCTCTGGGTGAGGCAATCTCTTTGTTTAGATCCACAGAGCTTGAATCTGTCTACCTCTCCTAGTGAACCCAGGGTGGGAAGAATCTGGGAGGAAGAGGGGAGTGGGAAGGGAATGGTTTATTCCCCTTTGTTGTGAGACTCAAGGAATCTGAGTCTTGGGGGTCTCCAGGGAAGGTTTTGGGGAGACCAGAGCTTATCAGGGGCTCTACCCTAAGTCCTGATTGGTGGCAGCACTACAGGATCTAAGCTGGTAATTAAGCTTAGAGAATTCATGCTAGTATCTCATTTTCTGGACTCTAAGGTTCAGATTTGGGAAAGAATACTATGACAGCCCCAAGCACCTGCTTCCCTTCTGGTGCCTGGAGCCGGGCGGGCCTGCCAATGACAATCAATGATCATTTAAAATAAGACCTGCTTCAAGTATTCATTTTTGGAACACACTTTTTTTTGCATTGCATTAATATAAAATCATACATTTTTAAAAGTATTAAAACAAAATTGAAATACCAGACAAAATCAGGGATATTCAGAGTTAAGGTTGTTGTACCATTAACTAACTTTGAGGTGCTTAATTAGTGTGTGAATGGATATGTTGGCCTTTGAGGTTAAACAGCAAACCTTTCTGGGCTGACAGTGTCCTACCCACAAACTGCATAGCTGTCAACTTTTGTTCTGTTCCAAGTGTGACATTCTATGCAAATTATTTGAGAAAAATTGCATTTTTGCAAGTAATTTGCATATATCTATAAATTTCAGATTATGGTCAACACATCCTGCCCTGAGCAATGGTATGGTTAGGTCAGGGAGCTCCACAAAACTTGACAGATCTGGCTGGGTGCTCCAGAGTGTCTTGGGGGCTGGGAGTATGTTGCTGGATGGTTGCCTGCAGCTGGGGCTGGCAAGGAATTCCTGTAGCAGGTAGGAGGCACTGGAGGGTTAAAGGGTCCTGGGCTACTAGGGGATTTGGAGGCTGCTTGGTGGCAGGTGGTTTGGGTATAAGTGGGGTAATGTGGGTTTGTGGTAGGGTAAGCCTGGTGCAATTGCATTTATGTGGGATAACACAGCTGCTCTTCAGCTAGTCTCAGAGTTCAGCAGTGCCTAGGGTTGCCAGTTTTGGTTGGATGTATTCCTGGAGGTTTCATCCCATAACATAATCTTTAATTAAAGATTAATCTTTAATTCCTGGAGACTCCAGGCCAATCCTGGAGGGTTGGGCAATCCTGGCATTGCCATAATGTACTGTGGCATTTATTTAGCCTGAGTTGCCATAACTTTGAGTGCATATTGAAGGCAAACCCTTGCTGTGTTCTCAGATATTAATATTTTAGTTACAGGTCATGGGGAAAATTTTCAAAAATGCCACAGTGACTGAGGAGCCTAAGTCCCATTTTCAAAAGTGACTTTGGTGCTTAGATGTTCAGTGAGACTCAGGCTCCAACATTGATTTAGGAAATAGGACTTAAGTTCATAAGTCATATAGGCACTTTTGATAATGTTATCTTTGGTCTTTTAGCAAACATAGGGAATAAGAACTAATATTGTTTTACTCCCCTAATTAAATTGCTCAAGTGGGTCCATGATGCTGAGTTTTGAGCAGCAGTGTTGGCAGCAGCAAAATGGGAAAGAAAATGTTGAGTGAAAAATATAGGAGGAAAATACTGATGTGCCCTAACAATTTTGTTTTTATAATTAATTTCTTCTTAAATTCATGTTTATAACCTGGGGCATTCTATTCTCTTATTCATTTTGTAAGTGTAGTTGACAATTTATACCACTCCAACTGCAGCATCTAATGTTTTAAATCTCACAAAATGTCTATTTTAAATATTGCATTTGCTTCTGACTGGTATAAGATTGCTTCTGCTCAGTTTTGAAACACTGAATCAACTTGGATAGATGACAGACTTTTCAAATTTTTAATGCAGTTAATAAATGTTTGGTGTTGGATAAAAGTGAGTACTGAATAAATGAGGTGCATATCATTGAAGTTATTACACAATTTGGCTTTGAGCTGCTGTCTTGGACTTTCTTCAGATGAAGTGTGTCTACTCCAGAATGAAGTTTTGACTGTTCTTGGGCTACTGTTTCTCTCTGTTAATTTCTAGTGCACCAATCATTATGGTATCTATGTACTAAGTACAAAGTTAAGAATCACCCATCCATGCCCATTATGGGAAGCTGTACTGCTGCTAGTGCTAGTTTTGCACCGTTCTTACTCTCAGAGGCCTTGTTGTTCCTTTGCAGGATAGGTATAATTCCCAGAGAACTCAGTGAACTTGTATCCTGTGGTGGGAAAACAGAGCTCAGAGAGTACGAGTTCTGAGACTGAGCCTAACCTCTGTACATGGCTGCAAGAAAGAGAGATTTTTTGTGCTCTCTCTTGCCTTTTTCGCAGATGCACAGGAATAAACCCAGTCTGGATCTAAATGTTTCTTGGAGAAAATTAAAATATAGATGTAGGTGTCAGGTGCTGCCACTATTATAGTATTTCAAAAGACTATGGCAAACTGTTGCTTTTGCTAACCTGCTTTCTAGAAAAAAAATCTTGTTAATTTATTTTTAAGTATTGTTAGTGGGCAGAACAAGCACATTTGAATTTCCATTTTGTTATGAATATTATGAATAAAGTACCAACATGATAGAAAGAATGTTGATTTGTGGAAGAATAGCAGAGACTCATATCCAGATAGTTTTACTGTGGCATTTCAAAACCACTGTTAATACAATTGACAGATGATATCCAGAAAGGAGATGTTGCATATTAAAGAGCGCAGGCCTAATAAGGCAGATAAGATATGTTTTTTCCATCTCTAACAATGCTGTTCGTTTTATCACAAAACAAGTAAGTTAAAAAGAAAAAGTGTTTATGAATAACTAACAAGCATACTACCAAAGGTACAAACCACTGACAACATAAATAGGTGTAATATAGGATATAAGCAGAGGGAACTGTTTTCCTTTGAAAACAGAGGTTAAAAAAATTCTCTTCTAGAAGACTTCAATAAGAAAAAATAGGATTATATCCATAATCGCACAGTTCACATAGTAAGTTTCCCAAAGAAGATGTAATCCTGTTTTAATACAGCTTTTTTTGATAGTACATGATGTAGCTTGAACCCAGAAACCTCTTCTGGAGTTTTAATGTCTCCCTAAATGAGTTCATGAGAATGTTTTGCAAAGGAGATTTTGTTACAGGTGTTTTTTTTTAAAAACCTTCCAAAAAAAAGCACAGACATGTTTTAGGCACATCAATTTTTGCACTCAAAAAGCCCACATTTATGAATGCATTGTCTGTTTAATCTGCCTGAACAGATGTGCCCATAAGTTTTGCAGGTACACTTTTAGAAGTTACTTTTCAAATTAACAATCTGGGTCCCAATCCTGCAAGCTGATCTGTGTAGGCAGATGTCTGTACCATTCAAGAGTACATTTACCAATTTCTCCATCACTTGGTGTCTTTAAATCAAGATTGAAAGGCTTTTTAAATGTAAGACTTCTTTCAGCCATAAGCGTTGGCCTAGATGTAGGGATCACTGAGTGACATTAAGGGGTGTGTAATATTTACAGGAGATCATACTAGATGATCATAATGGTCCTATTAAATTTCAAAATCTGTTTAGGTTCTGCCTTTAATAGAGGCCTGCATGGGTATAAGAGTCCATCCATTTCAATCAGCCTGAAGAATTGGGCCCTTGCACATATTGTCAAAGATTAGTGGAAACAGAGATACAAAACTGCTAAAGAAATTTCAGGATAATACCATTAAAAGAAATAAAAATGTGTTTAGTCTATAGTGACATTCCCTAAAATATAAGGGGAGAAGACATTGCAATACATTCAATACAAGTATATGCAATATTATGATTGATTGTTAACACTATTTTACATCTATATTGGGGAAAAAAGAGTGCTTCTGCTGTTGAAAGCTATAATAAAATAAGAAATTCTACTTGCCCACGTGTAACCCTAATCCTGAGATTTTGAAACTTTTGAGTGCTTTATTTTGCAGTGTCAACATTCTTTAAGGCGTGTGAATGCACAGATACACATTCATTTGTTTTTATTTACCCAAATCAATTCTCCTGTTTCTGCCCTGAACCAAAGATGTGGTGGTGGATATCATTGTGTATAACTTGTATTGTGATAGCACTTAAAGGTGCTAGGCACTGTACAAACATATAACAAAGAAATGGTCCCTGCCCTGAGTATATTGCATTCCAAGTATGAGACAAATGATAACAGATGGACAGAATTGTGTCCCTTTCCTGATTATTGCTTGCTGTTTTCAGTTTTTCAAAGCATGGATTTTGTTTTGTTATGAATTTCATGCCTAACCTCAGTTTACTGGGAGAGAAGTGAGTCTTATCTGCAAAGAAGCACAGTCATTTTAAATGATTCCAGACTGGTACATTCTATTACTATGGTATGGTCTTATGAGACTCAGAAGACTTCTAAGATCCTCCTTAGTAAAACTGTGTTTTAGATGACCTGCTTATAGTAGCAATAACTATCTATTTATTACTATACACATGGGAAACTCTTTCTATCTGTAAGCAATATAATATAGTCTCTCCTTTTTGACTTCATGTACTCATCTATGACCAATCCACAATGAGATTATTTGTTAACAAAGAGGAAAGAGGTTATCTTTTCAGCTGATACTTCTCTTTAGCTATGAATATTGGGTCTGGAAAAAGTAAATGCTTCCAATGAATCATGGCAATAAATTTCAGAATATCCATCTTTTTCGAAGTTGGACTGAACACCTTAGAAACTAAACAAAGTCCTAGTTTAGTTTTCATCACAGCGGGATTTTCAAAGGCATGAAAATAATAGTTTCTTTCTGCTCACAGGGGACAAATTCTGCTGTGTTACAGTGGTATAAGTCCCAAGGAGTTGAAGAATTTGTCACAAGGTCTTCAGAAGCCTCTCACTGCTGCTGTTGATGTGCTGAAAATTGCCCTAGAGACATCCATCCTGTGTTTCGTTCCTGAAGTAGACAGCCCAACTTTGGGAAAAGATGGATATTGTTGCTGTGAGTGATTAATAACACTGATTTGCAGTCAAAGAATTGTAAGGAAGCAGTAGGGTGCGGGCAGGGGCGGCTCTATTTATTTTGCCGCCCCAAGTACGGCAGTCAGGCGGCTTTCGGCAGCATGCCTGCAGGAGGTCTGCTGGTCCCGCGCCTTCGGTGTACCCGCTGCCGAATTGCCACCAAAACCGTGGGACTGGCAGACCTTCCACAGGCATGCCGCCCCAGGCACGTGCTTGGTGCGCTGGTGCCTGGAGCCACCCATGAGTGCGGGGAAAGAGACTCAAGAAGAGGAAAATAGGGAAGAAGGATGAAGGAAAAGTGAAAGGATGGGGAAACGTGGAGTATCTAATTATATCATCATGGTATCTGAGTACCTTTTCAAGAAGATAAAACAAGCTAGAGGGAGCAGAAGACAGTAAAGAAAACACAGAAGGGAATGGAGTGAAAGAATAAAAATAGAAATTAAAGAGAAAGAAGGAAGGACTAGGAGAAGGATCGGATTACAGAAGGCCAAATGACATAATTGGTGGGCCACTAACATGAGAAGAAATGGCAGAGGTGCAAAGGAAGCTGTTTGTCATGTGGCACACTTTCACTGGAATAAAGAACACTTCCCTCACATGGCGAAACCCTCAATTTGTCCATTACCTTGCTCACATTCTTTTTTTTTTTTTTTTTGTCTGCTTCTAATCAGAAGCTGGAGAGAGAAATCAATCCAGTGGGGCGAGTCATGTTATGGGAGTAATTCTGCATGTGTAGTTACCTACACAATGCAAAGTAAAATGTATAGATTGATCTACTTACAAAAATTTAATCCATTGTACAAAATACCTGTAAGTAGATCTTCTCATTGCGTAAGATAACAGCTATATATTTCATTTTATCTATTTTGCTTTTTTTAGTGATAAACACTGTTGAATTATAATGTAAGATCTATTTATGTCCGGGGTGCTGGATCTTCAGCTGTTGTGAAATATGACAGTTCCATTGACTTCACTTGAGCTACAACGGTTTACACAAGTTGAGAATCTGGCCCAAAGACTTTGACAGATGGAATTGTGCATATCCCTGTGGAAGAACTTGCACAGCTTTCCAAGGCAATAATCCAGTTCCTGTGTAAGGAAATTATGAAGTGAAACTCTGGTGTTTTTTTTCCCCTCACTCATTATTAAGCGGACCTGCCTGGGTTAAAACTGAAGCATTCTAGTTTAATATTTATGCAAGCTGAGAAGTCCTGTGATGTTAACAGTTGACTGTGTCCCTTAATTCCACCAAGTGAAAACTCTGCAAACTAACTTTTATTTTGATTTAGATCAAGGAAAAGAGCTGTAGCCATGAATATTTGTTCAGTCAATCAGCAAAACAAAGGCTATGTGAAAGACAATGGACTGTAAAGTTCTAGAAATCCCTAGAAATGCATGACCAGGATGAGATTTTTATTATGAAATAGAAAAAATGAGGGCTACAGTGCTACATTGACTTCTTTTGTTTTAAAAAAATACAATTATACAGACTTCAAAGAACAAAGTTAACAAGAGGGAAAGAGTTCTGTATTTTACATTCAGATATTGTCTTCACAGATTAATTGTGTTTGACCCCAGTCAAGGACCCTCATGATGTTCAGATCTTTCTAGTACAACTTATAAAGGACACTCTCCAGTACTTCCATAGTTTTTAATTTATATTGTCTAGCTAGTTGTCTTAGAATTTTGACAGATGCATTTTTCCTCTACTGATATTATCCTTGTCATTTGAAAACCATTGACTTATTTTCTTGTCTGTGGCAAGGAGCAAAAGACAATATGGATCTCCTGGGTTTACTGCCTTGTTTTCATTCCAGCATACATTGTTTGCTTCCTTGTTCTTTAATTATGTACAAAAAAAGCAAAAACGGGTAGCCAACTAAAGCGATTTCTATCTTTCCAGAGCTTTAGCACTGGGATTCACACATTTCTTTAACAGACTATTATTGTCTACTAGTAGATACAGTGGTGGTAGAAATTGAGGTCCTAAGTCTGCAAAGACTTCTGCACATGCAAATAGTCCCAGTGGAGTCAGTGGGACTATTCACAGTGTGTAAAGTTAAGCACGTGCATATTTATTTATTTATTTATCTAATTTATTTATTTTGATTCCTAATACCAATAAAAAGGCACCTATCCAAAGGTTGTGGGCACCCTCTCATCTCTGAAAATTGTTTAAGTGTTGTACAGTTTTGCAATCAAACAAACAAAAGCCACCATAGTTAGATGCAACTCTTAAAACAAAACAAAAAAACCAATACACAAACAAACCAACCCCCAAGCCATTCATAATCCAATAAACAAAGCAATGACTCAAACCCTACTCCATCCTTTCCATAGCTCCCCTGCCCTACCCTCAACATTCTCAAATGCTTCAGGGCAGGAAAGATGGGCCTTCCAGGATGCCCTGAAGATCAACAGTCTTGATATATTTCAGATCAGGTGGGAAGGGATTTCTGTGGGGAATGGTCTGCCAGCAGTTCCCTTTCTTATAGCAAGGGGGCTCCAGCCTAAGTATTGCAGTTGTGGCAGTATTGTTCAAATGTTGAGAGAGGTAGAAATTCCTTTAATAGACTTTGTTCACAGAAAGAAAAAAATTGTTCACCTATTCCAGCCTACTGAAATTCTCTCTTAGAAAATACTTTGTATTATTTTTATGTAGTATTGTATATTAAGAAAATCAATACCATCTTATAACAAAAAGGGAAACTAATATGCAAGGTTACCATTGAATTCATTTGTATTTCATGCTGAGAGTCCAAGGTTAATTATCGTGTCTCCATCATTTAAGTCTATAGTGCTTCAACTGAAATAAAATAGTATAAATTAAAAAATTTGATCCCTACTTCTAATTAATGCCAACCAAACCTCAGTTAAATTATTATTTCAGAGGTTTTTTTTAAAGATGTGTTCCAAGTAAAAGTGTGACCACTTGTTTTTAAATAGGTAAAAGAAATAACTTGACATTGATTTGAAATTTGGGTCTCTGCACACAATAATATATAAACCAAAGGAGTTTGCAAACAATAATAAAAACAGTGCTGCAGTGTATTGGGTTTTCTTAGAAACAGCTTGACTCAAGGAAAGGGGTGCAATTAAAAATACCCAGAATTACCCTTACTGCAAAGGCAAACAGAACTCATTACAACTTCCTACAAATAAGTACTAAACAAGAGAAGTTTGTTTAGGCCTATGGAATTCCATATGTAATTATGGAATTACAATTTTAAGGTCCTAGCCCTGAATTGGAATGCAATAACTCAGACCCCTGCACATATGGGTGGGGGGGTTCCTTTTTACGTCAACTGGACTCTACCTGAGTGCTCCTGTGCTACAGTTGAGGAGCTGGGAGCATTGGTTTCAAGGGGGCTGCATGGGTGTAACAGAGTACAATTTGTCCCAAAACATTTTGCAGAGATGGTGTTCTTAGCTTTTACAACCCAAGCTAATTATCAAACTGGCTTGATTAACCAAAAAAGGTTAGTTAGCATAATAAAGCAATGTTTTTAATCACAGGTCATGTATCAATGAATGAAAACATGGTGTGGGTCCTTGCCTGATTAAGGTTCTTCAGTTGGGGTTAAATTCTTCTTTCAGATTCACACAGAGGAGCTCACGTCTGATTATCTACTCTCTATATATTTATGGAATTTCTATCAAAATAAACAGACAATCATATTTTCAAGCAGATGAGATCTACCATGTATATTTAAGAGTGAAGTTTTCCTCTCCTCTTTGAGGGAAATCATGCAGTGCACCTTCTGGTATGCCTAAAAGTGGCTTGTTTTATTTTCGTTGCATTCTGAAGATTCTGCCATATGGATGTCTTGTTTAGCAACATTTGCCTTTTATGTCCTAGCAGAGAGGTGCTTCAAAAAGCATGGGTGATGTGTATTCATCAGTGAGCTACATAAGTTGAAAACTCAAAGAAATGTCAAACTCCTGTTTAACTTTGTTTATAAAAATGCAATTAAAAATGTAAAGCTTAAATATTTGTAGAAAAAAAGGAGAAAATTCAGTGACTTTTCCATTTACAAAGGAACATCTCAGAAGTAATGGGCTTGAAGTGTTTACGGTAGGTTAGATTAATAGATGGGCCTGTTTATTATTTGTTTTGTGGTAGTGCCTAGGAGTCATGGACCAGGACCGCATTGTGCTAGGTGCAGGACCAAGAGACTAAAAAGATGCTCCCTGCTCCAAAGAAGTGACAGTCTAAGTGTATGACAACAGGCAGCTACTACTCCTGGGGGAATTCTGCGCCAAAAAATTTGAGCCAAAGAATAAAAAATTTTGCAAATTTTATTTGTCAAAATAATGCAACGTAATCACACCAGTTTCAATTGTTTTGGTAAGTCTTTAAAACTAGAATACAGAAAAAAGTCCCTAACTATTCAGCATTTCCTAAAGACATGAAAGTTAAGTTACAAATACTTAAGTATCAGAAGGGTAGCCATGTTAGTCTGGATCTGTAAAAGCAGCAAAGAGTCCTGTGGCACCTTATAGACTAACAGACATTTTGGAGCATGAACTTTCGTGGGTGAATACCCACTTCGTTGAATGCATGTCATGCATCCGACAAAGTGGGTATTCACCCACGAAAGCTCATGCTCCAAAACATCTGTTAGTCTATAAGGCACCACAGGACTCTGCTGCTTTTACAAATACTTAGTAGCTAATACCCTGCATTCCAGTTATAACCCTGGATTTTCATTTAAATTACATTATGGAACACCAAAGAGGAAAAAAAAAAAGTAGAATGTCATTTTAAATTGCTCAGACTTTCACACATGAAAGTTATACAGTTTTGCTAATCATTGTTCTGCACCTAACTACCTACTTTGGGAAGTGCTTGCTTCTAATTGTCCTGACATTTTATTGATTGCTTGGTAAATGTTTTATTTGCCCTCAAAAGTCTTTTTTTTTTTTTTTTAAATGGGTAAGTAAAAATCTAACCCCATTGTGCCACTTTGGCACAGGGAAGAAGTGAGAGAGCACATATCTCTTCCTTGCTGATTCCCTTACTGTCGTTTATAAGGCTTTACATCACTCTGGCAATGTAGGGGCCTTAAAACATCTACAGGTTTTTATGCTCCTGGGGGAATTGACTGAGAATGGGAACAGTTAACTAATAATAGAATAATTAACTGTGTTACTATGCAGATAGGTTGCTACATTTCTGCCTCAAAATGAGATCAATTAACCAGCAACATTAACAAAATATGTTTTTTTTACAGAAGCTATTTGCTTTAACTTAAAAACAAACAGTTTTCAGTAACATGATACTAATATTTAATTAAGTGTTTTTTCAAGTCTCAAGAAGTTACATTTTACTAGGCAGGCAGGCTGCTACACTTCTGCCTAGGGGACAAAGCCTTCTTCCTGCATAACAAAAAGACCTATCCTCCTCCACACCCTTTGAGTCACAGTATCAAGAGAGAGACAGAGTCTCGCTCGCTTGTTGGCCAGCTCTGCCCGCTGATGGTGATCAACATCTCCCCCACAGGCAGGCACGCTGAGCCCCCCGCCCCACGCAGTGATTTGCATCTCTAAAGCTGCTCCAGGCACGCTGGAACAGACACGCTGCCTGGGCTGCTGGGGAAGAGATGCGTGTCCCCCACAGATCTCTTTTGTGTTTTTCTGCATCGGAGGCACAGAAATATGCAGGCCATATGAATTCTGGGCCCTCACATCAGCACAGAATTCTGTCAGGAGTAGGATACAGATAGATAGGGGAGTTACCAGGACAACAATGAGACAATATGAGTCAGCATGATAGGCAGTGGTCTCAACACACCATTGTCAAGTTTTTTGTAGGCATCATGCTAAAGGAGAATTTTAAGGATGATAATGAGATAATTTTGCAGATGTTTACAAGGAGTCCTCTCCAGTGTGAGGGCATCATGGGTGAAAGCATAAAGATGCTTATTTGAAAATTTAACAAGCAGATGATGGGGCCTTCAGAGGTGCAAGTCAACATCTTGATACTGAATGAGAGATGACAGGTAGGGTGGAGATTGAAGACAAATCGGTTATGTTTGATGTAATAGATAGGGAAGCCAGTTGAGGAATGCAGGGGGAAGGTGTGACATGGTCAAAGAGATGGGCTAGGGAATTGATCTTTGCAGCTGCATTCTGTTTGCATTCTGTTTGCCAGAAGCTGGGAATGGGCAAAAGGGGATGGATCACTTGATGATTACCTATTCTGTTTATTCCCTCTGAGGCACCTGGCATTGGCCACTGTTGGAACACAGGATACGAGGCTAGATGGACCTGTGGTCTGACGCAGTATGGCCATTCTTATGTTCTTATGGATATGAGTAGGGCAAGATAGCATCTGTCAAGGCCAAAGAAAGGATGATGCAATAATCAAGACACAAACTGATGAGAGCCTAGATGAGAGTTTTAGCTGTGTGGGTGGATAAGAAGGGCCATAGCTTAGAGAGGTTACACAAAATTCGGATATATCCTGGAAGTGAGAATCTGGAGAGAGGTGAGTTAGAGAAGATACACAGGTTATGTGCCTGATGATGATGCAGACAGGATGATGTTATCCACCATGATTGAGAAAGGAGGTAGAGGGGAGGTCTTGTGAGAGAAGATTAAGAGCTCTGTTTCAGACATGTTGATATTGAGCAGATATCTATGAGGACATGTCAGAGAGACAGGCCAAGATTTTAGTTTATACAGAAGGAGACAGGTCTGGAGTGGAGAGGTAGAACTGTGAGTCATCCGCATGGTGAGGGTAGTTGAATTTTAAGTTTACAGATAAAGAGATAAAGGAAAAAGCCTGTGGAACCCCCACAAAAAGCTGGAGTGTAGATGAAGAGGATCTTCTGAAGGACATGCTGAAGGAGCAATTAGAAAGATAGGAGGAACACCAGGGTAGGACAGAGTCATGGAAGTGAAGGGAGTACAAGATTTCAAGAGGAGGAGCACGGTCAACTATATTGTAGGCCTCTGCCAAATCCAAAGAGGATGAGGACAGTGTATTAATTCTGAGCTTTGGCTAGGAAGAGATCATTAGAGACTTGGGCAAGAGTGGTTTCAGTGGACTTCAAGGGGAAAAAACTGCATTGGAGAGAATCAAGGATAGTATTGGAAGAAAGGTACTCCAGACAGCAATTGTAAATAGTGCATTCAATAATCTTAGAGATTAAAGAGAGAAGGAATGATAGTTGGAGAGGCAGTAATAGTATTCTATAGCTTGGAATACCAGATTCAGTAATTACTGTTTTTTTCTCTCTCTTTTATTTTCTCTCCTTTTTGTAAAATTTGAAGAGGTGGGCCAGTCTCATTATTAAGGGATATATGGAAATAACAGATCTCCTGTAGGACTGGCAAGCACCATGTATAGCTCCAAGCTAACCTTTGTTCAATAAACATTCCCTCTTCAGTCACCTTTAGTTTCAGCAATATTCCTTTGGTCAACAACTTTGGTTCCTGTGTTAATAAGAAGGGTTTCTTGTGATGGTTCTTTCAATATCAAATTACGAAGGAGAGCAACACACTTCATGAAAAAAATCCATAGAAAATCAAGAGTTCTTAATGTAGTTGGTTTTCTTCCAAGATGAAGACACAAACAGCGTAGTCACAAGAGGGATTCAGAGGGTGCCAAAAGGTGTGAGGCTAGGAGTATAAACAATATCTATATCTATCTAGCTAGCTAGACATAGATATATATTTTTTGCTGTGTAGGAAGAAACTTGGGTGTAAGTGCACTGGAAATCTTAGGATGAGAATTGAAGCCTCTCGATACTGAAGGGTGAGGGTGAAGAATCTGACACTCCAAAGTATTTGTCTCTTTATAAAATAGTACAGGTACTCTCCAGAGATTGCTGTAGTAATTAAGATAAAAAGATTTTTGATTGAAACATTCAATTTATCCACACTTCTCTTTAGTAAAGCCAACATTATAACAAAAGTGCTACACTTAATGTAGGTAACCCCAGTGTTGTATTACATAGTTTAAGTTAAAATTTTCTGAAAAGAGGAGAATAAATATGTAAAAATTAGGCACAAAGGTTAGCCTGTCTCTATAGCCTAAGTTTGTGATTCATTATATAATGCACGTGTTGTTGACCATAATGCTCAGGATCACTAGCATCAGTAAAAATAATTCATATGAAAATAGTGTTCAAGTATTTCAGGTGTCTTTTGTCACTTCATCACCCTAGCATGCCATTTACTTTTGTTCAGCTTTATACCATCTGCAAGGGGATTAAATTCTGTTTGTTTTGTTATATTAAAAGGCTTATTCTAGTAGCTCCTAGACAATTTTCATTAGGGAGAGAACAATGATAACAGGCTTGAGAGGCCTAAAAACTGAGGGAATTTATCCAGTGGTTGCTGGTCCTATCTGGGGTGACCAGACAGCAAATGTGAAAAATTGGGACAGGAGGTGGGGGATAATAGGAACCTATATAAGAAAAAGATCCAAAAACCAGGACTGTCCCTATAAAATTGGGACATCTGGTCACCCTAGTCTTATCACATGCATCTTTCAACCTAGTTTATCCCCAGTAGCAGCCTCTGACTTCGGTTCACTTGTTACCAAAGACCTGATTATTTCAGAGGTGCTAACTAGCTATTTGTTCCAATTGACTTCAAGATGTGGTTGCTCAGCACCTCTGAAAATCAGTCCCGACAGCCTCAGAATGTGAGTTACTGAGCTCCCTTCTATATCATTGTCTTCAGTGGAAGTGGAAGGAGCCCAGCGCTTAGGGTTTCAATCTGTGAGTAACAATAGTACTCAGTACTGTTTCTGCTGCTTGCTCTGATTAAAGAATGCTGGCTAAATCTCTGATTACATTTATCTCCCTTACCATTACACACAGGGCTGGCGCTACCATTTAGGCAGCCTAGGCAATCGCCTAGGGCACCAGGATTATTGAGGGGGCGGCATTTGGCCGGGGGGGCAGCAGGCGGCTCCGGTTGACCTACCACAGGCATGCCTGCGGAGGGTCCATTGGTCCGCGGCTCCGGTGGAGCTGCCGCAGTCATCAGTCATGCCTGCGGATGGTTGGCTGCTCCCACGACTCCGGTGGACCTCCCGCAGGCATGCCTGCGGCAGCTCCACCAAAGCCACGGACCAACGGACTCTCCGCAGGAATGCCTGCGGCAGCTCCACCAGAGCCGCGAGATCAGCATGGGGGGGGCGGCAAAATGGCCGTGCACCTAGAGCGCGAGAAACCCTGGCGCCGGTCCTGATTACACACACGCATAGTAAAGACTAGTTAATCATCTCTGCCTCATCTCTTCCTTTTCATCAGCCCAAGTCATTCACGAGAATGACTTAATTTCCTCTTAAATTCTGCAATAATCATTACCTATTTACCTTGCATTTACAATTATTCACTCTTTCTCATCAGTGTATCCAGGAACAGTCTCCTCATAGCAATCATAGATAAACTATACTAATCAGTCAGCTCAGGGCAACCATCTATTTCATCAGCTGTTTCCTTATGCCTACACATCCACATTTCTTATTTATCCACCTCAAATTTTTTAATATTCCGTAGTAGTTCCGTACAGGATCATTTATGTAATACACACAATTCGATTTCAGAGGGAAAATGCTTGTCTTTCCCGGCAGTTTAAGTATGTAGGACAAATCATTCTTTTCTAACTACAGTCCAGATCTCTTGTCAGTTACAACCAGGTTTTGATTTTTATTATTTTACTCTTCATAAAGTGATTTTTTTAGAAATGTCTCACATGGTGTCCTAGTCTATGGGTTCATCTTGCCAGATTCTGATGTCATTTAGAGCAATATAAATCCACAGCAACTTCTTTTGAGTTCAGTGGAAATAGCTCCAGATTTACACCATTGTAAATGAGATCAGAATCTGGTGTGTCATCTTTACTAATACTCTTGTAAGTCTATAGGGTAAGTTAAGGGAGCAGAATATGGACTATTGGTTTTGAACATGGCTATGAATGTATTACAGTGCTTTCCAACCTAGTTCAGAATGCTTCCCTTTGTAATTGTCAGTAGTATTTGCAGTATCTTATGAAGTAGCCTTCTTTGCCTTTCAGCTTCAGTGATGTTGTGTTACCTAGGAGGCACAGTGCTGAGGAGAATTCTATGTCCACAGACAAGTATTGTCTCATGAATAGAATTTAGTAGATTACCAAATGTGGCAACAACTGAATCTTAACACATTCATATAATATTACGTTGCAAAATTGTGTTGTTTCGGGCATTTGATGTCTACAAAGACAGACATTTATTTTTTCTCCATATATTATATGTACAATATACAGGGTGATCCGTTAGCTTGAATACTCATTTATACTGTGATACATGATTTACCAATAACACAGGTTTAACACCAATCAGAAAATATTCACACAGTTTTTGTTTGGTATATCAGCATCCCGTCTATTTTTTATAGAATGTCTCCTATTTAGGTACTAAATAAGTGAAGTAAATGCTTTATAAATTGTATTAATTTAGCAGTGTCTCAGGGAGAAGCCACTTCATGTTTCATAGCTGATCTAACTGATTTTGATGTCATATGTCTGACTTGCAGATTTTTTTAAATATTGTATTTGGGGTATTTTTATTGCACTTGTAACTGTTGAAATTATAAATATATTTACCATAAGCAGATCACGGATTTCTTCCAAAAGGCTTCTTCCTAGGCTGTACATTACTTTATTTCCCTTATTCTAGAGTATTCTTACAGGAAGTAAGCTTCAGTGTAGCTCCAGTTGTTCTTCCTGCTGGTTCCTGCCCCCTACCTTTATTGCAATTTGAAGAACTTGTTCTTCACTGAAAATATCTTCTAGATTTTTTTCAGTATTCTGTTTTGTCAAATGATCCAAAAGAAGAATCTGACTTGAAAGGTTATTTCCATATGGGAGCCAGTTTGGAAGAGTGCAATTCCTCAGATATCTACACATATGACATGCACATTGTTGCTTTGTTGCAGTGGTGGGCAACCTGCGGCCTGAGGGCTGCATGCGGCCCCACCGCTTCCTGCAGCTCCCGTTGGCTAGAAAATGCAAACCGTGGCCACTGGGAGCTGCAGGGGGCCTTGGCCGCAGAGGGTCAATGTCAGCAAATTGTCTTGTGGCCCACAATCAGATTACCCTGATGGGCTGCATGTTGCCCACCACTGGTTTATTGTCATATCAGGGGAAATAACACTTCCTTTATCTTTTTCTTGAGCACAGTTATTCAGGTTTTTTTCTTTGTTTTGTTTTTTACCCAAAATGTGCTGGGCACTGCACATCTTTGCTCCAGCTTTGCGTTTTGTTGGACTCAAATTTAAAGGGCCCAATTTGTGATCCTTGCACTGGTAGTACCTTACTCAGAAGTTTTGCTGAAATCAATAGACTTCTTAGCACACATAATGGTGGTAAAATTAGTGCCTGTAAAGGTATCATTTGTAGTAATGATAACTTCTACCCTTTCATCTGAACTTCCCTCATTGTATCCCGGTTCCTCTGTCTCTCCCTGTACTGGGGCATACTTCAGCCTCCATGGAGCTGTTGCGGGAGGAGACAGAGGGGAGCCACCAGGGTAGGTCCCCAAATTTAAAAACAAAGAGGATGCTTTGGTGTTTTTGGAAGAGACTTTGTGTCCTTTCCCCATCCTGCTTTGTTTTCCTCTTGCACTCCACTACTGGCTGACAGCTATATTTTGAAATTGTCAGCAGGGATATCACTGTCTTAGAACACACAGTTAATTCAGTCTTCCTAACTGACTGACAGGTCAAGAAGAAATCCCCTTCTCCCTGCCTATGAAGTCCGAGGCATGGTGAATGCTCAGTATCTCCCTGCACAGAGCATAGTCAAAGGGGCTATAAAGTTGCCCGGGCTAAAGGACATAACCCCATATTAAGGGAAGTTTTTATCAACTATTTATGTCTTTTTTTTTGGCATTGAACACTAGTTTTGTTTCTCCAATCCTTGACATTTTGGGAACATTTTTACTTTTTAACTATATAAATTCTTCCTCAACCCATTGGAAGGAGCCCCTGGAGAATCCGTATTATGCTTCTTTATTGACATGATCTAGGACTCTCCAAGTCTGAGAAGGGGGGCAAAAATACTCTTAAATAAAAATTGCAGAGAAACTTATGTGCTAGAAATGTACAAAAGAACATTTTTCTTCGTTTTCAGTGGAACTTACCTTTATACACTTAGCCTGTTCTGTCACAATCCCACTGTGGACAGGGACATAGGAGTCCCCTTGCCTGCAGCCTCTTTAGAGTGAATGGATCAGTCAGCGAGCCCTGAGCCATAATACTCATTGATGACTCAGAATAAAGAATTTTAAGTCACTTCATAAGAATTATAGTCTAACTCCAACTTGTCGAAGGCTTCCCATTACCTATTTTTCAGAGAGTGAGCCAAACAATAAAATTATATGTTGACTTATTTTACACAGCCTGTCAAGGTTCCAGTGGGTGTCTACAGCCCTGTAACAGGATTCACTCACTGCTGGGACACCTTGTGGCTGCATTTGAGGATTAGCTCCTTTCAGGTCTGATTACCCCCTTCCTTAGGTTGCTTACACTGGTTCTCCCTCACTTTCCAGGACTCTTGGTGCTCCCTCTTTGTGACAGCCTTCCAGCCAGGACACTATATAGTCCTTCCCTTCCGGGATATCAGAGTCCAACTGGATCAGCTGTCCACGTGCCATTTCAGACAGTCTTCTGTTCCAAGTCCAGGTCCTGTGCCACTTTCCCAGCAGCTGATAGAGGATCCCAGGCTGACCTGTTACTATAGGTTCTGTTGGGTAAAATCTGTTTCTGACCTGTTTTATGAAATGTCCATCTTGGGTTTGTAAAAGGACAGCTAAGCCTCCATCTTGGATACCCTTCTCTTCAGATGATTTAGTGCCCTTTTAGCCTTTTTCAAATCAAGGAGGGGAAAGGGCAGGGCAGTTAGAGTCATGCGACATCCATAATCTGCCTAGCAATTGCAGGTTATTTAGTGAGTAGCACGCTTGTCACTCAGGCCTGTCCATCTGAGTGGCAGCCAGTGTCCCACACAGTTCAGCTAGCTGCAAGGAGCCCCAGCAGGACCAGGACTCATAGGACTTTGGATTCTTGGTTTCTATTAACATACTTGCACTCAACTGCTACACACCATTAGTGAGCACATATTTGCACTGGACTACGAGGTCAAGGAGAGACCGTGTAGGCAAGCACTGACGACCTACCTGAGGGAGAAGATCTGCCCAAGAGGGAGAAGACCTGTCCAGAGGGAGAAGAATGCCTAGTCCCTGAGTTCCTGCTTGGTGTCCAGCGCCCCTGATTTTCACCGCTATCCCTGTTGGTATCCTGAGTTTTTGTCATTGTGTCCCTGTCTTCAGGGTATGATATTGTAATACCCATTGTGGTTTTCTCTGTTTTATATCCGTAGGTTAAGGGGGTTTAAGGGCTCTGAGCTTCATCCTCTGGTAACTGTTAACAACCAAGTGTGTCTTACTTATGTCGTTTATTGTCTGAAGGGGGTCCTTGTCTAGTTTAATGACTAGTGGCATAATAAATGTGTGTGTGTTATATCTTATTCTGCCTCTGTCTTAATAAATCACACAATCATAGATGCGGGAGGGGGTGGGATCTGCAGACAGCCCATCTTCTGATCTGTGTAGACCAGGGGTAGGCAACCTATGGCACGCGTGCCAAAGGCAACACGCGAGCTGATTTTCAGTGGCACTCATGCTACCTGGGTCCTGGCCACCGGTCTGGGGGGCTCTGCATTTTAATTTAATTTTAAATGAAGCTTCTTAAATATTTTAAAAACCTTATTTACCTTACATACAACAATAGTATAGTTATATATTATAGACATAGAAAGAGACCTTCTAAAAATGTTAAAATGTATTACGGACATGCGCAACCTTAAATTAAAATTGAATAAATGAAGACTCGGCACACCACTGCTGAAAGGTTGCTGACCCCTAGTGTAGACTGTAGTTCAACCGTTTTGGGCTAACAGTTCTAGCCCAGGGACTACAGGCTGCTTGCTCCCAAACCCCATTGCTATTTCCTTGGACTCCTTCCTACTCCATTCTCTATCTTCTGGACCCTTCCCCTTCTGTGTTTGCCAGCCCAAATTCCCTTCTTCCAGGGAGTAAACTGTAAACTACTTCCTCTCTTTGCCTTCTTGCCAGTTGCTATAGTCCCAAACACACATCTGTTTTCCCATGGAGTGACTGCAGACTTCTTCCCCTGCAGTCCCTTTCTGTTCTCAGCTTCATCCCTTTCAACAGGCCCAACCTGCTCCTTCACAGCTGAACTTAATCTTCCATTATGTTTTATTGAGCTCCAACTCTCCCCCAGGTACAAGATATAAGGTGAGCTGAATTAATTTAACCTGCTCTGCCTTGTACATGGTGGACACAAGCCTTTTTGACCCAGATTGAGTTACTTCTAAATGAACAAAATTTCCATATTTGCTTTATGTTTAGATCTTCAGGGACAGAAGACAATTGACGTAGGCAAAACATGATTAGAAAAAGATACCTGCTGCTATGGTGGTTGCTGTTAAAAGTTAACATTTGCTACAGTTACCACTTAGAGGTACTACATTTTTTCTCTACACTTGAGCCATGTCTATGCAGGACCTTTTTCCTTAACATTTTCCAGTTGACAATTTTCTAGTACCAGTGCAGCCACAGTAGTAGTAGCCATAGCATAAACACTAGCACCAACCAGCTGCCATTGTTTTAACCAGTGTGATATCTAGCCCTGCTCATAGAAGATCTAGTTGAAATAGTGGTTAAAGTGATAGTAGTAACTTGTGATTTGCCCACACCTGCACTCTCACCATTGCTACCAGTGTTGGAGTTGCACTGATTATAGCAAAAATGGGAAACTTTAAGAAAAGAGAGGCAAACACAGAAGTTGTATCTCAGGCCTACACTATGCGTTTATACTGATTTTAGCAGTGTTAAACTGATTTAACGCTGCACCCGTCCACACAGCGAGGCCCTTTATATCGATATAAAGGGCTCTTTAAACCGGCTTCTGTACTCCTCCCCGACAAGAGGAGTAGCGCTGAAATCGGTATTACCATATCGGATTAGGTTTGTGTGGCCGCAAATCGACGGTATTGGCCTCCGGGCAGTATCCCACAGTGCACCACTGTGACTGCTCTGGAAAGCAATCTGAACTCGATGCACTGGCCAGGTATACAGGAAAAGCCCACGAACTTTTGAATTGCATTTCCTGTTTGCCCAGCGGTGAGCTCTGATCAGCACGAGTGGCGATGGAGTCCCAATCCAAAAGGAGCTCCAGCATGGATCGTACGGGAGATACTGGATCTGATCGCTGTTTGGGAGACAAATCTGTTCTATCAGAGCTCCGTTACAGAAGACGAAATGCCAAAGCATTTGAAAAAATCTCCAGGCTATGATACCGAGTCCACAGCACAGTGCTGTGTGACAAGTGTAACGGAAAGCCAAATAATCAAATGAACTCTCATGGAGGCAGGGAGGGGACTGAGGACTCCAGCTATCCACAGTCCCCGCAGTCTCTGAAAAGCATTTGCATTCTTGGCTGAGCTCCCAATGCCTGTAGGTCAAAACATTGTCGGAGTGGTTCAGGTTCTCGTCAATTTACTCCCCTCCCCCCGTGAAAGAAAGGAAAAAAATTGTTCTTGACTTTTTTCAATGTCACCCCATGTCTACTGCATGCTCTGGTAACACGGTGCTTGGGCAACGAACAGCAGCATCCTCTCCTCTCCCTTCCCCGGTGGCAGACGGTACAGTGCAGTAGGACTGGTAGCCATCCTTGTCATCAGCCCATGAGTGTCCTGGCTGGCCTCAGGTGAGGTCGGCGGATGCTGGTAAAAATAGGAATGACTCCCAGTTATTCCGGCAGCTGGTACACAACGCTGGTAACCGTCTCATCATAGCAACTGGGCTGAACTCCATCAGCCCCCCCTTACATGTCTAAAAAAAGATTCTGTACTGCCTGGACTATCATAGCAGCTGGAAGGCGCCTCCCCTCATTTTATCTCACTAAAACGTCAGTGTTCTTATTCCTGCATTCTTTATTACTTCATCACACAAATGGGGACCCTGCAATGGTAGCCAGAAGGTTGGGGAGGAGGAAGCACGGGTGGGTTGTTGCAGGGACACCCCTAGAATGGCATGCAGCTCATCATTCTGTGGATCTGACACGGAGTGCTGTGCTTTCTGTTCTCTGATACACTGCTTCTCTAGTACAGTTGCCCCATATTCTAGGCAGGACTGACTCTATTTTAGATACAACATAAGAGGGAATGACCCGGGGGTCATTCCATTTTTGTCTTTGCGCCCCCGGCTGACCTCAGTGAAGGTCAGTCAGGAGCACCCATGACAGCAGCAGACGTACAGAACGACTGATAACGGTCATCTCATCGCCATTTACAATGGCACAGCAGACGGTACAGAACAACTGGTAACTGTCTCTGCTACCTTGCAAAGGCAAATGAATGTGCTGTGTAGCGCTGCAGATCACCTCTGTCAGCGGCATCCAGTACACATACGGTGACAGTGACAAAAGGCAAACGGGCTCCATGGTTGCCATGCTATGGCGGTCTGCCAGTGCAATCCAGGGAAAAGGGCGCGAAATGATTGTCTGCCGTTGCTTTCATGGAGGAAGGAATGAGTGTGACGACATACCCAGAATTACCTGCGACACTGTTTTGCACCATCATGCATGGGATCTCAAACCACTGAATTCCAGTGGGCGAGGCAACTGCGGAATATGGGATAGCTACGGGATAACTACCCACAGATGCAACGCTCCAGAAATCGACACTAGCCTCGGTACATGGACGCACACCACCGAATTATTGTGCTTTTGTTGGCCACGTGCACTCGACTTTATACAATCGTGAATTTTAAATAAAGGTTTATATTAAAATTCGGTTAAATAATGCTGTTGTGATATAACCGTAACCCTCAGCTAACACTGAGTAGTAACTGTTAGAAAATATTGACTTTTTAACAATGACCACAGTACTTAGAATTTGGCCCATTATGCCCTATCTTTACTTATGTTTAAATAATCCCATTGATAGTTCCATGAGTGAAACTCAGGGAAGAATCTGACCCAATGAATCTCCTCAGCTCAACTTTCCTCATTTTCTGTAGTCAGGTGGGGTCCAAATCATGTGATATGCTTTTCACTTCACTTCACTTCACTTCATATGCTATGAAAGTTATAACACACTTTTATAAAATCATAGAATCATAGAAATGTAAGGCAGAAAGGGACCTCGAAATCATCAAGTCCCTCCCTCCTGTGCCGAGTCAGGACAGTGTAAACCTAGACCATCCTTGACAGGTATTTGTCCAACCTGTTCTTAAAAACTTCCAGTGATGAGGATTGCACAACCTCCCTTGAAAGCCTATTCCAGAGCTTAACTGTCCTTATAGTTAGGAAGTTTTTCCTAATATCTAACCTAAATCTCCCTTGATGTAGTTAAAGTCCGTTACTTCTTGTTCTGTCTTTAGAGGACATGGAGAAAAATTGATCCCAGTACTCTTTATAATGGCCTGTGATACTGCATGGCCAGAGGGCAGCAGGAGAGTGTTAGCAGGGACCCTTATTCCCTGCAAGGGGAGAAAGGTTTGCTATAGATTAATTAGAGCACCTGAAGCCAGTTAGAGCACCTGAAGCCAGTTAGAGCACTAGCAGTCAGTCATGTGATAAAACCCCCCTGCTTCAGTCAGACAGTGTGAGAGTTGGAGCAGGAAGGTTTGGTTGGAGCAGAGAGCAGTTTGAAGGAGTTGGAGAACAGAACAGTTTTGAAGAGAGACAAAAGGAAAGTTTGGAGGAGTGCTGCGGTAGGCTGAGAAATCCAAAAACCCTAGGTAAGGGGCACCTGGCTTGTGTAGAAGGAGGGCAAGAAGCCCCTCCACAAGCTGAAAGGTAGGAGAGGGAAGTAGCCCAGGGGAAAGAACCGCCAGTTCAGGTGGTTCACCACTAACCTCAGGGCCCCTGGGTTGGGACCTGGAGAAGAGGGCGGGCCCAGGTCCCTCCCTCTCCACTCCCCTCCTCAATGACACTAGTGGGGCAGTTAAATACAAATTCAGAGGCAAGCAATGGCGCCCTGAACCTTCCGCAAAGAAGAGAAAGCGCGAGACCCAGCATAACAGTACCGGCAATTTGCCACACGTGGTGTGAGGGGTGGGATCTGCACGCTGGGGACTTAGACCAGGGTTAGGCTAAACCCTCCCATCCTTAAGATGGATGACGTGGTCAAGGCCCTTATACAAGCCACCGCGGCCCAGCAGGAGGCTACCCGGGTCCACGCAACTGCCCAACAGGAGGCAACTAGAATGCAACAGGAGACCAATCATCTGTTGATGAGTCAGGCTGCTCAGGACCGAGCCTTGCTGAAAGACCTGGTGAACCAGATAAAGGCCCTTATGGAACAGAATCGCAACTGTGAAGGGACCCGGACCGTACGGGCTAGCCATTGCCTACAGAAAATGACACTGGACGATGATGTGGAGGCATACCTCCTGGCTTTTGAAAGAGCAGCCCTGCGAGAGGCCTGGCCCCGAGATCAATGGTCTGGTATCCTTGCCCCATTCCTGTGTGGGGAAGCCCAGAAGGTCTACTAAGATATGGCTGCAGAGGCTGCAGCAGATTATTCCCAGCTGAAGGCAGAGATCCTGGCCAGGTTCGGAGTAACGACGGCATTGCAAGCCCAGAGGTTCCATGAGTGGCGGTATACGGAGGACAAGACACCCCGATCACAATTTTTTGACCTGATCCACCTGACCCGGAAATGGCTGCGCCCTGAGGCCCTCAGCTCTGAGAAGATGATGAAGGCACTGGTATTGGACCGGTATATGAGGGGGCTACCACCAGGTCTCAGGTCTTGGGTTGGCCAGAATGATCCCTCTACCCATGATGAGTTGGTCTCCCTTGTGGAAAGACAGCTGGCAGCCTGCAAACTGTTCCAGATCCCAGGCGGGGAGACATGGCAATCCAGGAAGCCAACCCCAAACCCAAGGCCCCGGGCTGTCGAGAACTATAGGAGAACTGTAACCAGGAGGAAAGACACTGAGGAATGGCTCGAGGCCAGGAAGGGACCTGGGGGTTTGGGAAGAGAGGTGGGAGGTTGGCCAAATAGCCCCAGGCAGAGGGTAACAACCGGACTAAGGGGGTGGTGTATAAGCGTGGGGAATCGGGGCATATAGCAGCCCAATGCCCCAACAAGGAAGAACCTATGCAGTGTAATCTGGGGGATTACGGGGAGCAATGTGGCCTAATCGGCCTGGTAGGGGTCACAATGACCTCGCATGGATATACCAGACCAGTAAAAATGAATGGTATAAAGACCATAGCATTAATAGATTCGGAGTGCTGTCACGCTGGTCTCGGGGAAGTTGGTGGGAACAGACCAACTAACCCGGGCCAAAAACAGGGGTAACGTGCGTACATGGCACCGTTGAATTTTACCCTACAATTCCGGTACGGATTGAGATCCAGGGGAATACTACCAGGGTTTCTGCAGGGGTGGTCCCCAAGCTCCCCTACCCTGTTTTAATTGGAGAAGACTTCCCGGGTTTGAGAGCTTACTTACCCCAATAGAGCCAGGGGAGGGTAGCAACCCCCAGGCTGAGACGGAGGCAACTACAGATAGCCTCACCCCAATGTTTGCTGAATTTGCTCCAGAGTTATTCTCATCCCCTGGAAACCCCGAAAGTCTAGGCGAGAACGAAGGGCAGATAAAAGATTAGGGACCAGGATTCTAGCAGAGAATCAAAAAAACTTCCCTTGTGGGTAGGCGAACCCGCTCAGGAGACCAGGAGATAAATCAGGCCAGGAAGACTCAGAGGCGGTTTCCTAGCCCAAGTGGGAGCACCCCAGGGGGAAGAGTAGAAATAGGCCCCTAGAATTAGGTCAGTTCGGTACTGCACGTGAGACTTTGGGCAGGACCAGGCCGAAGATCCATTATATGCGAACGTGAGGGAGGAGGTAGTGGAAGTAAATGGTGTGCCTGTGGAAGGAAAAATCAAAGGCCCAAGGCCATATTATGTGCTCAAACGTGATCTTTTTGTACAGGATAGAGCAAATACGAGGGGAAGAAGTAGAGCAACTCTTAGTCCCCACGGAAACACATAAGGGCAGTACTAGAGTTAGCTCACAGTCATCTATTTGGGGACATCTAGGGTAGACAAGACACTGGCTCTCAGCTATGAGAAGGGGTCTTTCCTCTTCAAGTTCTAATCTTCAAGTTTCAAAAGTTGTGAAGAAAAAGGTAGAAAAAACAATAGCTGTTATTGTTTTTTTTTTGTATTTACATGTGTGGAGTTTGCTTGAATGTTTTAAATTGAATACTTTTTGATAAGGCTGTTTATGTCATATATTTTCTTATAAGCAATAAGCCCTGTTGTATGTGTCACCTTCGATGCAAGAAGATGCATGGTTTAAGGTTTTCTTTCTTTTATATGACAGCTTTCTTTATAAAGACCTGTTGAGTTTTCTCTGGGTAGGGCTAAGGAAAGAAGAGAAGGGAAATTCTCTTGTCTTAGATTTAACGGAGGGTGAGTCTGTGCAGCTCAGGGGAAGAAGGAGGGGGGGAGGTAAATTGCCTCCCTCTGTTTTGCCATTCAAAGGAGTTTAAAAGATACAGTATCAACAACAGGATAACCGGAGGGGAGCTGGGGATGAATAAAGAGGAGAAACAAGGGGAGGAGGTTGTATTTTCTTGGTATGAGACTCAGGCCTCTGAAGTCCTTAGGGGTCCCAGGGAAGGTTTGGGAGACCAGAGTGAGCCAGAACTGAATTTTTGCTGGTTGGCAGCGATATCAGATCCAAGCTGGTAATAAGCCTTGGAGGTTTCATGCTAGCTTCTCATTTTCTGAACGGCTAAGGTGTCAAATTGAGTACGAAAAAAAAAAAGGCACCAGACAAAAGACACAGACCCAAACATTCCGTCCCTGAGCTTTTAAAAAATCCGGTTTCCTGATTGGTCCAACTTTGTTAACCTTTTACAGGTGAAAGAAACATTAACCCTTAGCTATCTATTTATGACACTAGCCAGCTGGCACGGACCATATGAGATAGTGGAAGCCACTGGGGAAGTGAACTATAAGATTAGACAACCAGACTGCCGAAAGCCAGAGGAAATCTACCATGTCAACTTACTGAAGCCCTGGCGTGACCGAGAAACGTGTCTGGTCATTCGAGGAGCTCCACCTTAGACAGAAGACCCACACGGATAGGTAAACATTTCTCCTGAACTAACCCCAGAACAATGAACAGAGGTCATTGAAATGATCCACCCAAACCAGGACGTATTCTGTACACAACCGGGCTGAACGACACTAGTCCAACATCATATTGTCACCAGCCCTGGAGTAAGGGTGACGATAAGACCATACCGAATACCGGAAGCTAAAAGGGAGGAAATTAGGATGGAAGTGAAGAAGATGCTGGAACTCGGGGTCATTGAAGAATCCCACAGTCAGTGGTCCAGTTCGATCATCTTAGTCCCCAAGCCTGATGCCACCCTGAGGTTTTGTAATGACTTCCAGAAATTGAATGAAGTATCCCACTTTGATGCCTACCCGATACCACGCATTGACGAGCTAGTTGATCAGTTGGGCAAGGCCTGATACTTAACCACTCTGCATCTGACCAAAGGATATTGGCAAATTCCCCTGGCCAAGGATGCCAAGGAAAAGACTGCCTACTCTACACCTGATGGCCTGTTTCAATACACTGTCCTCCCTTTTGGACTCCATGGGGCCCCTGCAACATTTCAACGACTTATGGATAAGTTACTACGACCCCATGTCAAGTATGCCGCCGCCTATCTAGATGACATAGTCATTCATAGCCCTGACTGGGAAACGCACTTGGAAAAAGTAGAAGCAGTGCTGGACGCCCTGCGAAAGGCCGGTCTCACTGCTAACCCTCTCAAGTGCGTGATAAGGCCAGATACCTCGGGCATGTAGTAGGGAGGGGTTTGGTAAAACCCCAATGGAACAAAGTGGAGGCACAAGGTTGGCCTCGACCGATCAGCAAAAAGCAGGTCAGAGCATTTTTAGGGATAGTAGGATACTATCGGAGATTCATCCCTCATTTCGCCACAGGAGCAGGGCCATTGACGGATCTGATAAAAGCTCGGGGCCCCGAGATAGTAAAGTGGACGGATGCGACAGAAGAAGCATTTGCAGATCTACAGACAGCCCTATGCTGCCATCCAGTACTCATAGCCCCAGACTTCGAGAAGGAATTCATCCTACAAATGGACACCTCGGAGGTGGGGCTAGGTGCCGTCTTTTCCCAGATGGTGGGGGAGGAGGAGCACCCCATCTTGTACCTCAGCCGGAAGCTCCTCCCCAGGGAACAAAAGTACGCGGTTGTCGAAAAGGAATGTCTGGCGATAAAATGGGCCATGGAGACTCTCCGCTACTATCTCCTGGGGCGGTGGTTTACCCTCGTGACAGACCATGCCCTGCTCCAATGGATGCACAGGAACAAGGAGAGGAATGCCAGAGTGACGAGGTGGTTCCTCTCGCTGCAGCCTTTCCATTTTCGGGTCCAGCATAGAGCTGGAAGCCAACATGGCAACGCTGATGGCCTATCGCGACGGCTCTGCCTCTCGTCCCAAGTAGCCCAACCCCTTGGTGTTGAGCGGGGGTGGGGATATGTGATACTGCATGGCCAGAGGGCAGCAGGAGAGTGTTAGCAGGGAGCCTTATTCCCTGCAAGGGGAGGAAGGTGTGCTATAGATTAACTAGAGCACCTGAAGCCAATTAGAGCACTAGCAGTCAGTCATGTGATTAAAAACCCCTGCATTTCAGTCAGACAGTGTGAGAGTTTGGAACAGGAGGTTGTTGGCAGCAGTAGCAGTTTGAAGGAAGTTGGAGGAGAGAACAGTTTTGAAGGAGCCAAATGGAAGGTTTGGGAGGGTGCTGCGGTGGGGGAGAAATCCAAAACCTAGGTAAGGGGCACCTGGCTTGTGTAGAAGGAGGGCAAGAAGCCCCTCCACATGCTGAAGGGCAGGAGAGGGAAGTAGCCCAGGGGAAGGAACTGCCAGTTCAAGTGGTTCACCACTAACCTTAGGGCCCCTGGGTTGGGACCTGGAGAAGAGGGCGGGCCCAGGTCCCTCCCTTTCCACTCCCCTCCTCAAGGACACTAGTGGGGCAGTTAAATACCAATTCAGAGGCAAGCAATGGTGCCCTGAACCTTCCCCAGAGAAGAGAAAGCGCGAGACCCAGCATAACAGTACCGGCAATTTGCCACATGGCCCTTGACTTATTTGAAGACAGTTATCAGGCCCCTGCCTCCAGTCATTTTTTCTCAAGACTAAACATGCCCAGTTTTTTAAATCTTTCCTTTTCGGCCAGGTTTTCTAAACCTTTTATAATTTTTGATGCTCTCCTCTGTACTCTTTCCAATTTGTCCACATCTTCATATAGTATGGTGTCCAAAACTGGACACTTCTCCAACTGAGACCTCACCAGTGCCAAGCAGAGTGGGGCAATTACATCCCGCATCTTACATACAACACTCCTGTTAATACTCTTCAGAATGAAATTAGCCTTTTCCGCAATTGCATCACATTGTTGACTCACATTCAATTTGTTTTCCACTATCACCCCCAGTTCCTTTTCTGCAGTATTACCACCTAGCCAGTTATTCCCTATTTAGTTGTTCATTTGATTTTTCCTGTCTAAATGAAGTACTTTGCACTTGCCTTTATTGAATTTCATCCAGTTGATTTCAGACCAAATCTCCAATTTGTCAAGGTCATTTTGAATTCTAAATGAATTCCTCCAAAGTGCTTGCAAACCCCCAAGCTTGGTGTGGTCTGCTAATTTTATAATAAGGATCTCCACTCCATTGTCTAACTCATTAATGAAAATACTGGCTAGTAGCAGATCTAATGGATAGTACCAGATCGAGTATTGATCCCTGCAAAACCCCACTAGATATGCTCTTCAAGTTTGATAGCGAACCATTGATAACTACTCTTCGAGTACAGTCTTTTCATCAGCTGTATACCAACCTTATAGTGATTTTATCTAGATTGCATTTCCATAATTTGCCTATGAGAATGTCATATGGAACTATGTCAACAGCCTTACTAAAATCAAGATATATCACGTCTACTGCTTCCTCCCCATCCATTAGGCCAGTAACCTTGTCAAAGAAGGAAATTAGGTTGATTTGCAACAATTTGTTCTTGAGATACATGATGGCTATTCTTCATAACCCAATGATCTTCTAGGTCAGTGCTTCTCAAAGCTGGTCCGCTGTTTGTTCAAGGAAAGCCTCTGGTAGTCCGGGCCGGTTTGTTTACCTGCTGCATCTGCAGGTTCGGCCGATTGCAGCTCCCTCTGCCCACGGTTTGCCACTCCAGGCCAACGGAGGCTGTGGGAAGCCACGGCCAGCACATCCCTCGGCCCATGCCACTTCCCTCAGCCCCCAGTGGCCTGAAGCGGTGAACTGTGGCCAGTGGGAGCTGCGATCAGCCGAACCTACTCGGATCACCAAGGGCTTTCCCTGAACAAGCGGTGGACTGGCTTTGAGAAGCACTGTTCTAGATGCTTACAAATTGATTGTTTAATAATTTGTTCCAATATCTTTCGAGGTATTGAAATTAGGCTGAGTGGTCTCTAATCTCCTGGGTCCTCTTTGTTCTCCTTTTTAAAGATAGGTATGATGTTTGCCCTTCTCCAGTCCTTTGAGACCTCACCCATCCTCCATGAGTTATCGAAGATCATTGATAATGATTTCAAGATTGCTTCAGCTAGCTCCTTAAGTACCCTAGGATGAGTTTCATCAGGCCCTGCCAACTTAGATACATCTAACATATCTAAATATTCTTTAACCTGTTCTTTCTCTATTTTGGCTTGTGTTCCTTCCCCCCTTGTTGTTAATATTAATTATATCGAGTATCTGGTCACTATTAACTTTTTTTAGCGATAACAGGCATTAAACATCTCAGCCTTCTTGATGTCATCAATCATTAGTTCTCCTTCCTCACTAAATAGAAGACCTACACTTTTCTTCATCTTTCTCTGGCTTCTAATGTATTTAAAGGACCTCTTCTTATTGCCTTTTATGTCCCATGCTAGGTGTAACTCCTTTTGTGCCTTGGCCTTTCTGATTATCTCCCTACGTACTGGTGGTATTCTTTTGAACTCATCCTTACCAATTTGTCCAGGTTTCCAATTTTTTGTAGGATTTTTTTTTTATTTTCCGGTAATTAAAGAACTTCTGATGGAGCTATATTGGCCTCTTACTATTTTTCCTGTCTTTTCTTTGCATGAGGATAATTTGTGGTTGTGCCTTAATACTGTCTCCTTGAGAAACTACCAGCTCTCCTGAACTCCCTTTTCCCTTACATTTTCTTCCCATGGTACCTTACTAGTTCTGAGCTTGTTAAAATCTGCTCTTGGAAGTCCATCATCTTTATTCTGCTGCTCTCACTCTTTCCTTTCCTTAGAATCATGAAATCTATCATTCCATGAACACTTTCACCCAAATTGCCTTCCACCTTTATATCCGCTACCAGTTCCTCTCTGGTTGTCAGAATCAAGTCTAAAATGAGTGTCCTGCCGGTAACTTCCTGCTCTTTCTAGAACAAAAAGTTGTCCCCAGTATATTCCAAGAACTTATTGGAAATTTTATGTTTTGCTATATTACTTTTTCAGTAGATGCCTTGGTAGTTATGTTTTGTAACTGGGTATAAATGAGAGAAGAATTTGATTCCAGGGACTAAATTTGCTCCTCATGTAGCTCCACTGATTTATGGAGTTACCCTAGAAATGAATTTGGCCCCATGTTTCCAGGCCATTCCTTGTTGGCTATATACTCAATATTTTCTTTCTTGTAAGGTCAATGGTTGTTTATGCTTCCTTGGCCTGATCCTGTTCCCTTTGGAGCCGATGGCAAACATCTCATTAATTTATTTGGAAGCAGGATCAGGCCGATTAGCTGGCTTCTGACAGTGGCATATGATTTATCTGAATTCTTGCATGAAATGCCCATTTCCCGTTTAGCAGTCTGCAGGAACAAATGCCACCAGATTAAGGTAAAGTTTTGTGGACTCTTGTGACTTTACCAATGTTTGGAGTATTAATTATAAGAAATTCAAATCTCTCACCAGGGAAACATACAAGAAAATCTTAATTAATACTTTTCTATGCTATGCCCTTGAAATCAGACTTCATCTAACGAATATTAAACACAAAACTGTTCTGCTGGTGTTTGAAAAAAACAAGAAACTTTTTTGGATGGGATTATTTGAAAACATTTTTTTGGAAAATGACTTAAGGGTGAAAACCAATAGGAAGTTGTGCTGCTAGAGTTTACATCCTGCAGTGACAGCTGTCTGGTATACAAATTTCCTGGACCATATTCAGCTCTGATGTCATCAAATATAATCTCATTAAAGTAAATTGAGTTGAATCCAGCTAAACAGTCTGAATTTCTGCTGTTGGCTGTGGAGATGAGTAAAATGGTCATGCACGTACCTTTAGCAGCTCTACTAATGCAGTCAGCTATTTTGGGACCATAATTATACCTCAAGCATCACATTACAGAATTTACAACATTAATATTTCTTGAGCTAACCATTAAATTATTCACAAGGTTCTAAATGCTGATCTCATTGACACTTCAGTTAAAACTGGAGTAATTTAATCTTATCGTAAGTAGTGAATTTGTTTGGGCTTCTCCAGGTGTATGCTTGTGATTCTCCCAATATAGGGAACTATCACATGGTTGCTCGCAACTTTATGGGGAGTCTAGCCTCATGCGACCTGTGATGAGTTTATTTAAAAGGAATGAGCTCATCTAGGCAATTAATTGAATAATGAGCACTTGAGTCTGATAAACAGCTATCAGGGCTCGGTTGCAGGGAGGTGCTCAGAGAGGAGCTTCCAGAGGCCACAGGTCCCAAGTAGGAGGGCTGTGCTACCCCTGAGCCTGAGAGGAGAAACTTTAAATAAAGTTTATTTGTATTTAATAAAGTAGAACCCCATCCGAGTAATTGTGTCTAACATGCTTTTGGACTATGTGGAGTTCTCAAGGAGCCTTGAGACAAGTGAAACTGAGGCAGGGAGTCCCAGCAGCAACACATTAGATCAGCAGGGGGCACTACTACAGAGCAGGCAGGCCCTGTAACAGGCACTAAATTAGACATGAAAGGCTATGCAAATGAAGAAAAATAATGCTTTGCTTCTTCTCCCCAAAAGAATGAGAAAAATGAGAGATGAATGAAAGAGAGCCATCTCACCCATCCTCGGGAATTTTTCCCTATTGTTCAGTATCAGAGGGGTAGCAGTGTTAGTCTGGATCTGTAAAAATCAACAAAGAGTCCTGTGGCACCTTCAAAGTGAGTATTCCCCCACGAAAGCTTATGCCTTCATGAGATAGGCTTCCTAATACCACCAGCCTGTTAGCGACTCAAGCACTCTCCTCTGGGCTGTGCTAGCCCTGTCTTCATCTTGCAGATTAACAACAACCTGTTTCGCAGTCCCTGAGTCCCTTTTGAGCATTCCCTTGTGATATACAGGCACTGGCAATGGCTACTCAGAGAAATCCCAGACCCTGTATAGCAAAGGAACTGTGTACCCCAGTTTATTGTTTTTACTTTAAATCACTGGTCCTCTGTGACATATAGGACTTGTACTAAAACAAAAGAAGGTTTATTTAAAAAAGAATAGAGATTCAACTAGAAACAAGGGAGAATGATAGAAACAAATGGTTATGCTACAAAACAAAATTGTAAAACACAAATTACAGTCTACACTTATTAAGACCTTTCCTAGCTAATAAAATAGGCTCTCCCCCATCAAAGTTCAGTCTGTTGCAGATCTGGTTGGCTTCATACGAGCCAGGATACAGTCATTCATGAAACACCGCTGGTCAACAAGACGTCTCCTCCTCAGTGAATAGATGTAGAGTGTCTTTCTTCACCCTGTGATATACTGAAATAGCGTTTTGTCTTTATTCACAGACCGGGGGATCCTGTCTGTTATAATGTTCCTTTTTCCTCTAAGTGGTTTTGATTGTTTGCAGTTTTCTTTGATGGTTTTCCATTGACTGTTCTGGGATGGGGCAAGGGTAGACAATCAAACCTTTCATTGCCGCATTGGCTGACCAGGAGGGGTGACAACTTCCTCCTGCTTGAATGGGCCATCACCAAGACATATGATTCCCTGGTGACTAACTTTTACTCCAAGGCCATAATAAGACATAGTTTTCAACACGGTTACATTATTTCTTAAATATTATTCATGCACACATCTTGCAATAATTATGAATATTGATCAGTTACATGCTGTCCTTCATAGATAAATACCATGAAAGTGGTGTACTACGTGTAGCGGGTTTGTCAGGTCAGACAGGAGTTGCTTGTAAAGAACAGGGAACCCTTTGCCTCTTGGTACCAATGGGCCTCTCTGTTACTGTAACAGGGTGGTTTGCCTGTGGGGTGGAGGACCTGGGGCTAATCCAGCCCTGATTCTAGGATGAGCCACACTTTGGTTGAATCAGGTGATCCCCATATAACAAGAGCAGGAAGTTGTAGTAAAGAACAGAAGCTTAGGAGGTTGCAATTATGTCTGTAGAGAGCACGAAGATGCCTTGCAGGGTCTTGAATCAGTAGGGAAAAATTTGAACAAGCAGAGAGAGGGTGAGAAAGTTGTCCACGGAGGCCTGGAAGAGACCCTCACTCGGTCTATTTGAGGGAAAACTGTAAAGGCCAGTTGAGCTAAAGACTGTGAGCTTGTGTTTTATGTTATTTTGGGTTAATCAGGAGAAAGAAACTGAACTGAGCTTCAGGCCTAGGGGCCCTGGGTGTACTAGAGGACTCAGTAAGGTGGGGATTCTAAAGAGAGAAGGAAAACAGAGGCAGCGTGCTGTAGACTGACTTTTGGGCACGAAGAGGTGCTTGAGTGGTGGTCAGCTCTGTAACAGTTACAAATGGGTGTAACTTAGAGAATGTGGGGCATGTTGGAATTCTAAAACTAGATCTATTTTCAATGTCTCCTCTCTTTTAAAATGGGCTGCACTGAAATCCCCCAGAAGCTGGGGATGACTGAAATTTCAGCTGGAAGTCTGTAGCTTGAGCCTATCCCTAACATCAACATAACCTGTTATGATTTTGGATAATACAGCACAAATATTCCACCCCAGAAATATTTATTCCATTGGCATCCATTTTATCCACAGGAAGGCTTTCTGCATTGACTGGATCATTCATAAATAATTAACAATATTAAAGTAATTCTTTTCTCATTACAGATGAGCAGGTATCCTTGTTTTCCAATATTAAAAAAACCAAATTCTCCTAAAAACTCCCCATAAAAATCCACCTTTTTCTGCTATTAAAATGAAACACTGAACTTTAGTTTCCATAGCTACAATATACATAGGTAACAGTTGAACACAATATTTTATTGTTACAGTGGAACCCCGTTTATCTAATCTAATTAGAACTGGGGCCGGATTGGATAATAACAAATTCAGATAATTGGGGGCTTCAGCCCCTGGTGGCATGGCTCGGGCTTCAGCTGAAGCCTAAGGCACACTGCTGTCAGTGAGAGCCCTGATACTCGGGGTGTGGTCTGTCAGCCCTGGTTTGGTTAATACAGAGAGCTGGATGATGGTGGCTTGGATACACAGGGTTCTACTGTATGTTTTTTCCCCCCACAAAATGTAAAAACTAAAGATTCTCTGTAAAAATGCATTTTTCCGTGGCAAATGAATGTCTAGGATCTCTGCAGATAAAGTACGTTGGTGGTTTATGGAGCTTTTTTTTTTTTAAGTTGTGCAGGGAGTCTCCTTGAATTTCTGTAGCAGAAGAGAGAATGCACAGACAATCTAAGTCAGTGGTTCTCAAACTTTTTTTTCACAGACCACTTGAAAATTGCTGAGGGTCTCGGCGGACCACTTAATGATCTTTCCAAATGTTGTTTGTACCATTATCTAACTATTGTAAAGCACTTTGGATAAAGCACTATATCAGGGGTAGGCAACCTATGGCATGTGTGCCGAAGGCAGGACACGAGCTGATTTTCAGTGGCACTCACACTGCTTAAGTCCTGGCCATCAGTCTGGGAGCTCTGCATTTTAATTTAATTTTAAATGAAGCTTCTTAAAATTTGAAAAAATCTTATTTAGTTTACATACAAAAATAGTTTGTTTATATATTATAGACTTATAGAAAGAGACTTTCTAAAAACGTTAAAATGTATTACTGGCACACACAACCTTAAATCAGAGTGAATAAAGGAAGACTAGGGCACACCACTTCTGAAAGGTTGCCGACCCCTGCACTATCTAAAAAGACCTTAATAATAATTAAAGGGTTTTTTTTGTTTTTTTTTGTTTTTTACAAACAAAAGCACACAACACATATTTTAATATCAATAGTCTTACCTTTCTAATGTGATGGATATGCCCTCTCTCCTCCGCCGCGGCATCCCCCCGAGCTGCGATAGGGAAGGAGCGGGGTCTTTCCAGGCACCACTGCCCAGGCACACACCTTAGTCTACGAACCACCTGAATGGAGCTCGCAGACCACTGGTGGTCACAGACCACAGTTTAAGAACCTCTGGTCTAAGGGCTTATGTTCATTACTGGGGTAAATTGTCCTAAGTTACGATACTCCAGTACATAAGTCAACATAGCTTAGGTTGACTTACCCAGGTGTCTTCATTGTGCTGTGTTGACGGGAGACGCTCTTCAGTCAACTTCTCTTACTCTTCTTGGGAAGCTGGAGTACTGGAGTCGACCAAAGACTGCTCTGCTGTCGATTTAGCTGATTTAGTGCTCTGCCGTCTTCACTGGACCCGGCTTCACTAGACCCTCTAAACCGACATCCGCTGCATCGATTGCTGCAGCATCGATCTCCCCGATAGTGAAGATAAGCCATGAACAAGGAGTCCAAGCTAGTCAGATTGAACATAATTAATTGTGGCAAGAGTCTGTTTGGCTTCATATGGCAGCCCCCTTTAGCTATTCCAGAGATGATGATAACCACCAGTGTAATGTGATGTGGTGTAAAACAAATAAAGACAACAATCAACTCATTTATGATCACTTGCATGACTTTGATCTTTTGAAGCTTTTTGGTTGTAAGTCTGTTCGTAAACTGTTCACAAACAGGAAACCAGTAAACCACAATTCAATGAAAGGACTTAAGCATGTGATTACATGCTGTGCCGAATCAAAGCAATAATGAGGAAAGGGTCAGGAAAGCCAACAGGCAAAAATCAAACCATGTTTTAATTTGTCTTTTCACAGTTGGAAGAAAAGAGGTTTTCAGTCTTTGAAGGTGTTCCAAGAATCAGCAGCAATGACTGAGTGAAGTTCACCTGGGGAATAATGCTAGTGATGTGAGCTTTGGTGGCTTTTTGGATCCCTATTGATTTTGACTGGGAGCGCTGATTACGAAGCAGAGTGACGTATGTGCTCCCAAACCTTAGGAATCAAGAGCAGAGGTATGTGATGCTCCCAGGAGGCTAGTGCCTCCCATTCAGCTTGTGCATTATTTTAATTTGTAAAACCATTCCAAATGCCATGTCAGCAATTGCCAAATGCCTGAGAGATGTTCTTATGGGTTTCAGCTCTTCTGTGATAAATGAATATCCTCAGAACAGTGGTATTACAGTAGAAGTCCAAGATGTGAGTAACCAGATACAGGCAGAGAACAGGGCATCATTCTCAACTGTGCTTTCCCAAGTGTAATGATAGAACACAAGTACCTCACTGGAAGAACTCTGAAGGGAGCATTCATTTTTAGACTATATTCTGCAGGCTCCTGTGTATGAATCTACTCTGTAACAGTGACAAATTAAAATAATTTGGTCTGTATTTATAGTGCTTTATGAATATTATACTTTCTAGCTATTTATAATGCATTTCCCTCGAGTTTATAATTGGGTGAATGTATCTATTGGGTTTCTGGGAAGTGGGCGGGCACTGCTAAAGGATCCCCCCCCAGCCTAAGGGGAGGACCAACAGGACCACAGAAGCCCACTGATTACGGCGGACAACTAATAAAAGAACAGGGACGGGGATGCGGTCAAAGGGTCATAAGAAGGGAACCTGATGGGGACACCGAGCAGAGATCCCCGGACAGACAGCCCCACTGCTTCCGATAGGCGTCAAGGGAGCCAGTGGACGCCGCTCCAGCATGGAACTCTACCGGATCAGTGAACGGACCATGGACGCGAAACAAGCCCACAAGTCACAGAGTCCCCATCGGCCAATCCTCTCCTGTTGTGTAGATGGCTTTTTTAGCCAGGGCGAGGAGAGTTGACCAGGAGATCTCGGGACTTTGGGGGCCACAGATAGGAGTGGTAGAGAAGCAGGAGTGAGGGGAAAAGTGCAGCAAAAACGCGAAGCAGGAGATTGTGAGGACCGGTATGGGGGGACTGCAACCTGGCGCACTCTAAAGTAACGTGCGCAGGTCCCCTCACTGCGGCAGAAAAGGGCATGTGTCCTGGGACAGGGTATAATCGCGCCGTCAAATATCAGTGCCCGTCCCACGCCCCCACTGGAGGGCGACACTGATCACCCAGTGGCCTCGGGACAGGGTGGAGTAATGGCTGGCCCACCTGGGCTCCTTACCCTCCAGAGGTGATCAGGAGGTCCGCGCACACTTTGTGTCGGGGCAGGACACGAGGTGAGGAATGAAGGGATGAGCCGAGCGCGTAGTTGGTTTCCGTGTCGGTTTGAAAACAGACGCTTGCAGATCATCAGCGGCTTGCGGAGAAGGGGCGGGGGGGCGGTCGGTCTAGGGGCAGGGCCGGATGAAAAGTCTGAGGGCCTGGGGTGGGCGTGCAGGCGTGCCCTCCGAGTGACTGGCTCGAGGTAGGCCGTGCAGCGCGGCGGCAAGCGGCTCAACCTCTGGACACGCGCCGGGGAGTATAAGGTCTGGAGAGCCCCATGCGTGTGAGCGAGCGCAGGATCCAGCCAGCGCCGCCATAGTCCAGGAGAGTTCTCCGACCCTGTGCTTATTGCCAGGACCAACCTCTGGCACAACACGCAGGGGACTGCTGCCACTGCACACACGGAGCTGGGGATTGGTAGCAGGGGGCTCGCGAGGAAGTCTGCCCCTCATGGCACGCATGGCCTGGTACAGAGAATAGCTTCAGGTCCGCAGTAGGTCTAGTAGAAGACGGCAGCCCTGGAGGAAAGGTCTCGTGGAGAGACTCCTCGGTCGTAGATAAAGGAGCTGCCAGGTAGATCGAGCCCTCGGAGCGCGCAGCGAGGTGTGCGCCAGGGCGTCTCAGCGGACACCGGACCATAATAGAAGCCTCTGCAGTGCCTGAGCGCGAGACGTGGACTGAGTGCGCAGCGCACTTCAGGCTGCGCCCTCCTCAGGGGCAGGTGGATACCCTGCAGGAACCAGTGCAGTCCTGGCCAAAAAGAATCCAGAACCCCTCCGGAGGTCAGCCAGGAGCCCAGGGCCGGACAACAGGGTGTTGAGCCAGTACCAGGGCATGACAGACAGCTTGATTGGCACCAGGGCCTCTCCGTCGGGAAGGGAAAGGCAGGAGGAGTCCTGTCCATTTCGGAGCCGTCCGTCACCCTGCCTGCAAACCATGCAGTTCTCTGGCGGAGACGGATGCATGGCGGACAGGTAAATCGCTGAGATAGAGCAGCAGACCGCGCTCCATTCGGATGGCTGAAGCGCGGGGGAGGGCAGCTCGCACTGCCCCGTCCGACACCAGGCCGAGGCTCTTGACCAGTGTACCCGGGCAGAGGAGCGCACGATGACATACCGCTGGCAGGTGCCTCACCCGCGCCAAGTGCCCGGGTCTGGACACGAGGACAAATCGTCGGCGTACGCGACTAGAACAGCGAGTCCGCGTCCGAAGCACGACCCGTCAACCATGCGGAGGAGAGGGAAGGCTCGATGGCGGCGTACAGCTGGCGAGGGGGCACCCTGCCGCACTTCCCGCCCGAAGCTGACCGGCTTTCCTCAGGGTCCAGTTGCGCTGAAACACTCTGCAGAACGTCATAGCACTAGAGAAGCCCACAAACTGGGACCAGAAAACCTAACGCTCGCAGGTGCCACAGAGTACCCCGTTTTTGGGGGTCAAACCTGTCGACGCCTTCTCCGATCCAGGGATAGGAGGCGAACGATAGCATCTCTCGCACCCAAGCTCCAGGAATCCGGACAGATAGAGGTTTCAAAGAGCTACGCGTCGGACGGGTGAGGTCTGAGTCTGGGTGGATACGTCTCAGAGCACGGCCCCAGCACGAAACGAGGATGGCTTGCTGTACGATTTTGTATCCGTGCTGAGGAGCGACACGGGACGCCAATTCCATAAATCGCGGAGATCCCTTTCGGCAGTAAGCCGAGCACGGCTCGCTGCACGAGAGAGGGAGGGACCCCGCCCTGCAAGGAACTGGCCCGCAACGCGGCCAGGTCTGGCTAGACGTCCAAACACGGGTAGAATCCACGTCGCCGTCATGCCCGTGAGACTTGTGGTGGCATGCGCAGAGGGGTCCGAGACTCGCCAGAGAGAGCCTCTAGCCGTCCGGTCGCGCCGCGCTGAGCGTCGGGAAGCCCCGTCCCAAGCACTCTGCGAGCGTCAGGATCGGATCGGTCTCGGAGAAAGGTGCAGTAGAAGGTCGGGCCTCTGCACATCTCCGCCGGACCCGTGAGGGGGGTTTGCCGTCCTCATGCGAAGCAGTGAACGTCTTCTTGGCCACCTCA
>NC_133770.1:84157452-84171076 GCF_003597395.2 Chelonoidis abingdonii
TCCTGATTGGTCCTCTGGTCAGGTGTTTAGTTCCCTGTTTGTTAACCCTTTACAGGTGAAAGACACATTAACCCTTAGCTATCTGTTTATCACAGCAGCACCCAAGGGAAAGGGGCACTGGGGTTTGGGAGGGATGTGGGGCCAAGGACAGGTGAGACTTGGACCTACAGAGGGTGCTCCAAAGGCTGGAGAGCTAATTCCCTGGATGATGAACAGGAGGTGCCACAGGGCGAGCTGTCGCACTGCTACAGTGAACTAAAAGCATAAAAAGTACAGAAAAAAAGGAACCTGGTCTAAGCATTTTGTGATGGGAGCTAGGATGCTATACAAGCCCACCTGATTTAACTGTTTGAAGTAAATAATAAATGTCACAGACAAAGAAAGGTCCTGAAGCCTTCTGGAAAAGGAGAGGAATCTGATTATATGCATCTATTTATTTAACTAATTATTTTGATGCCTATCCAGAGTTTGAGGCAATTACCAAATTTTAAAACACACAATTAGAAATCTAAAATTTTCAGTGCTAAACTTTAGTACATCAATTTTTTTCAATTACAAGAAAATTTTCCAATTAAAATTTTCCGACAAGAACTTAAGCCCATCTACCTATCCATATAATACAATCTCACCTGAATTATTCTTCAGCCTCCAACCCACCCAAAATGTGAATTCAGTTTTTTATTTTTACTGAAATCTCCACTATTTTTCAGGAGACAATTTTACCATTGGTGTATAGTGCATTGGAATCAGTAAAAACAATCTCAAACAAGTCATAACACAATTAGAAGAGGCTGAGAGAAAGGGCACTGAAAATGTTATGAAGCTTTGGAGGGAGTAAAAAAGATTAGGGTTAGTTTGGAAAGAAAGATAGAGAATAAAAATAGCAGGGACAGAATCATTAATAAGTAGTTAGTACATGACCAAGCACTCTCTCGGTGCTCAGCAAATAATGGTAGAGACGGATGGAATTAGAAAATGACATATTCAGAACAGATTAAAGGAAATGCATTTTTATACAACGTATAACTAACATATGGAACTCACTTCCTCAGGATGTTATTGTGGCAAATTATTAATATTGCACCAGATTGTTTTACTGAAGAAAAGCTCATTCCAGAGGAAACCTCTGCAAAGCTTCCTCCCACAGAGTTTCCTCTGGATCATTCCTTTTAGAGGATGAGGTTTTCCTCGCCTCCCATAACCCACAAATACCTTGTGATGCAGTTGAGGCAAAAGCCATTTATATGAAATCTGTCTCTACACAAGAGCTCGGGGGACCCCTGTGCCTCATCCTTTAACTTCTTGGTAATGGGGTTCCATGGGAGCTGTGTTGCCACGGTCTCTTTAATTCACTGCTGCACCTGGATCTATACAGGAGGTGGTGATGTGAGTGCTGTCTTAACTTTTCTGCAGATTCTCTGCTGGTGTCTTGTGTTGCAGGAAGTGTGTCGTGCATAAAGCCTCTGACTTCATGTGCAGATTCCTGATGCTGCAGCAGGCTCTGCATGGAAACTACAGGAATTGTGTTATAGAGGACACCTCTGCACAGTCAAGAGTGCTTTCCAAATGGATCCTGGGGCATGATATGGTGCCATGATATGTTTCAAATAGATAAAACATTTATGTTCATCTGCAGCTACACTGTAATAAATTATAGGGATCCATGTTGTGAGGCAGATAGGCCTGCATATAAAAATGGAACCCCAAAATTGTGATTTTTGTGTGCATGAAGGAAAATACATTTACTGTAACCAAGATAAGTCTAACCTCTTATCCAGACTTTGTGTGTCAAAAATTCAGTTCCAGGTTGAGCTGCTGAGTGTAACCCTTCTGCCCCTCTGAGTTGGCAGCAACAAGGGCCGGGTTCAGTATCCAGGGGTTCCGTTTCAATAACACAAGGCATAACCGGCTCGAGCCCCCACCCAGTGACCTGGGACACTTACATACCACACCCCCCTGGGCACCTCTAGGAGGCAATACTTCCCCTCTCGCAAGCACGGAGTCTGAGTGTAGCGAAATCTTTTTAATAAAGGAAGGAAACAATGCGGCATCCCATTGGAGAAACACCACAAACAGAGTTATTAACCACAACCATAACACCCCCCCAAGTACATTTGGCAATGTCCTTTTCCCCTAGGGGTCTTAAGTCAATTCACTTCCAAAAGTCCAAACAACCCAAAGTCTTGTGTCAATGCCACCAACAGGATTCAAGAGTCTATTCTGTAGAGGTCCCTCCCCCAGCCTGGGTTGAGGGCCCCTTACGTTGTCCAGGGCAACTGCCTGCCTCTCCGTGGGTTCTGTTCCGCCTTCTCCACGAATGGCTCGCCTTACAGCCGCTCCACTCTGCTCCTCCGGCGTTCCTTCACAAAAACTGCTTCGCTCCACCAGAGCTGCCTCGTGGAGCTGCTCCAGTTGTCCCAGCAAACTTGCCTCAGCTCGCTCCTTGTGGTCTGTCCACACGCCCCACATGCTACTCCGCTCTGCCAGCCGCTCCTTTCACCAGCTGGCCTGTGGTCGCTCCAGCATTCCCCATAAACTGCTCCACTCCGCCAGCTGCTTCCGTTCACAGTATGAGCTTCAGGCTCCCCCACTTAGTTGCACAGTATCAGTACCCAAGATGCAGTAATTTCTAGCTCTTGTGTGTATCAACCGGACATAGTGAGGGCGCAGTGACTATATTAAAGCACCATATACACAAAAGTGAGTTCAGCCGCACCTGTATTAGAGTTTAAGGAATAAAAAATTCAACTACTGACTTGCATCAGGGGGAGGAGAGGTGCACAAACTGATAGTTCTAGCTCAACAAGGAGCCTCACACAGACAAATACCTGTCCCCAACTTCTCCTCTACAAGGGTTTTTGGAACACCATGTCACATATGTTCTAGCAGTATCACCACCAACTGAGTTGAGATCATTTTCTGTCAAATAGCACCCACAGCTCGGCAGTCTGGATGGGTTAGGCGAGCCTATGCAAATATTTGAGATTTTGCATTCCAGACATTCTTTCCACACTTCCCATACTTCACCACCAGATGTCAGGGTACAGCTCATCCTGACTCTGCTTACATGAGTATTGAAATATAAAAGGATTGATCATTAGCATTTTCTAGTGTATCAGTTCCTGTATTCCGAGGCAGGACATAAAATAGTTCCCAGACATGCAGTGTTTGAGAATCAATTATGAAATCAATGGGATTTTTGACCCAGGAGGATCAGGCCACATATCTGTATACTCAATAAAACAAAGAATCTTTTTTCTTGTCTGAGGGTTTAATACACAGGGAATGTCTGTTGGGTGTGTGTTCTCAAAAACAAGTCTCTCAATCTTTCAAGCCAAGCTCACTGTTTTGTGGCTTTGTGCTCTACCTGAGGAATGTTGCACTGATTGTTTTTTTTTTTATTTTTTTATTTTTAACTTCAACTGCCTAAGCTTAGAACAAGTTAGGACTGCTGATGAGTAAACTGTAGGGAATTCTGTTTCATCTCTATACTGACAAGTTGAGTATATTAGCAGTCTGGCTTTCATTACTGTTCCCTTTGAATTTTAATAGGGTTGGTAAATGGAGATACAAAGATTGAGAGAATCACTGTTACGTGCCAGAAACTACAACATAACAGCATTCAGTAAAGAAACAGTATCTGATTTTTTTTTAAAGGCGGTGGGATGGCATAAAGGGATGTTGTGTGTTATCAAGGCACCCAGAATTGGATTACTGTTAATGTTTATTGAATTAAATGTAGTTTTTCAAATGAAAAATGTCCCCATCACTTATATCTATCAGGGATGAATAATCTATGTATGCGTATTATCTGTTCATTGGTGTACAGACCCAGAGTCCTTCAGAGAGTATACCAAATCCATATGATGTCCCTGAAGCTGCATATTGCATTTGGATTTCCAAGTTAGCTGACAGATATGTAAAATCACACAAAGACCAACAGCTCCCCACTGTCTCTGCATCTGAGAAGGTTCCTGTGAGGTGTTTTAATTACGGTTTTTTATTTCTTTATTATGATGATTGTGTTTTAATTGCTTATGAATCACTCTAGGGGCTGAGGTGTGGGTGTCTCATGAATATTATTATGACAGCAAGTGCATGGAATACATTGCACTTTTGGAAAATGAGCCCACATTTATGCACTTCTGATACATTCTTGCCTTTGTCTTGACTAGTTCCCATTCAAAAACAAACGAAAAAGCTGACTTGGAATTCTGATTTTAGTCTCTGAATATTATCTTCAACTCTCCCCTGATTCAGCATAGGTGACTTGCAGTAAATGTAATTACAGCCTATATTAATGTAAGTACATTTTATTCAGAGAGCATAATCCTGCTAAAAGTAGTGGGGTAATTTAGAGTAGAATTCTACGTGAGGGTAAAGTCAAAGCATCAGTCTCTTAGGCCCGAATCTGCCCCTCTAGAGCACAGCCTGAATACTGGGGTGAATTCTGCAAGGGGAGCAAGGAAAAGGGAATCCAACTCTTGTGACTATAGTGCAGCCTTTGTGCTCTTATGTGCACATCCTCTGGCCCTTCTTTGGGCCTTCCTTACCCCCATCCTTGGTGTGTTGACAAATAGGGCTGAGAGAAAAATTTTGGTGCATAATTCCAAGGCACTGAAACTAAATTCAGGTCAAATTTGGTGAGTAGTTTCAACTGAAGAAAAATACCCTGAAATTTGTGTGTGAAATGTCAGTGTTTCATTATTACACTTTCTGAACTAACCATTATGACATTTCATTTTGAATAGACAATTTGTTTAGAAAATGTCATTTTGAAATGACATTAAAATGAGATCTTGCATCTTAGGACTTTCATTGTGGCAATTCTTGTCTTTCTCTTCTTTCCCTTCTAGGTCAGAGATCCAGAATCCTAAGGATCCAACTCATTTTCTCACACATTAACATCCCCTCTTTTTATATCCCTTGAAGCCCCTATTTTCCAGAGAATCCATTTGAAGTTGAAGTCCATTCCTTAAACAGGAGAGGGAATGTCCAGTAGCTGAAGCAGCGGAGTCAGGAGACCCAGATTCTGTTCTTGGCTCTGCCACTGATTATGTTGTGTGAAGTTGGACAAATAATTTAATTTAGTTTGCTGGCTCCATGCCTCAGTTTACCCAACTGTAAAGAGGTAATAATACCCAACTTTGCAAGGAAATTACAGATCCTTAGATGAAGAGGTGTTAAGGGCAAGGAATGATGATTGTTGTTGTCTAGAAAATTTTCTGTTCCATAGGACTGAGCATCCTGCCTGTGCCACTCTTCTGTCCCATGCAAGTCCAGAGCATGGGAGACAGGGACAGGCATTTTTAACTAGGCAACCTACATGGAATGAAAAGAAGAGCAGCCTGTATTTTTTTCTTAACAACTTTTTTGATGCATCCAAGTGGATATGTAATGTGCATAGCATTTATCCACAAGAAATCTAGTAGCTGTCATCCACATATGCCCAATTCAGAGTCTCATCAGCTGCATTACTGAGCACAAATTATTTCAAATGCTAGAATAGGCAGTTCCCCATCTCCTTTTTGAACAGATGAGGTGTGATTTAGGGTTATCAGCTGTGTTGATGCAGAATTTTATTCACTAATTACTCACTACTCCAGCTTGCAAAACCATAGCAAAAAATTTACCAGTCCGGACGCAAAAAAAAATTGAGATATTTGACTTATTCAATAGAATAATTTCTCACCCCAAGTGAGCAGGTAAGTTGAATTTTGTAAGACTGCCATGTGCAATAGTTACTGCAATAGGGCATATTCACATTGCACTGTAACTCAGCCAATGAAACTGCTCCAATGTGACAGTACAAGACATAATACTGATAGTACAGTTTGTACCCCACTAGGACACCACTTTTACCTGTGGCTAGTTGGGTGAGAGGAATAAAATGTTTTCAGAGTATCTTATGGCAGGGCGGTCTCTATACAGATTGCTCATGTACTGGTAATACCTGGCTTAGTAGGTGTCCCTTTAGGGTTTAGCTCCAGCATCTCTAACAACCAGTTACTTTCTACCAACTGGGTTATTCCTTTAGCTCAAGTGGCAGAGGCTTGTGCTTTTGATGCTTAAAGGCCCCAGTTGGATTCCTGCAAATGATAGTAACTCTGCGTATATGGTCACAGTTCATTACACTCACACTAATAGACTCCAGGGGCTGAAATTTAAAACTGCTGCCCCCACCACATTCTTTACATCTGTTGCCACTGTTTACTTTCCCAGGCAGTGGATCATGCTCAGGTGAGCATTTAATTGTCCCTTTGCCCCACCCACAAGTCATCAAAGGATAGAACTTTTGGGGCAGAAGGTCACTTACTATGAACTGGTCTGTGCTCCTTGGAATCTTGATGGGTGGATGAAAACAACATACAGATATTAGAAAATATCGCGTATCCTGATAGACTATAAGAACGATATAATAAGAGGCCATATAGACTCATAGACTCGTAGATCAGAAGGGACCAATATAATCAGCTAGTCTGACCTCCTGCACAAAGCAGGTCACAGAACCCTACCCATCCACTTTTATAACAACCCCTAACCCATGACTGAGTTATTGAAGTCCTCAAAATTGTGGTTTGAAGACCTCAAGCTGCAGAGAATCCAACACAGCAAGTGACCGATGACCCCGCTGCAGAGGAAGGCGAAAAACCTCCAGGGCCCCTGCCAATCCGCCTGGAGGAAAATTCCTTCCCGACCCCAAATATGGCAGATCAGCTAAACCCTGAGCATGTGGGCAAGACTCACCAGCCAGCACCCAGGAAAGATTCTCTGCAGTAACTCCAGATCCCATCCCATCCAACATCCCCACAGACCATTGAGCAGACTTATCTGCTGATAATCCAAGATCAATTGCCCAAATTAAACTATCTCCATCATATCATCCCCCTCCATATACTTATCAAGCTTAGTTTAAAGCCAGATAAGTCTTTTGCCCCACTACTTCCCTTGGAAGGCTGTTCCAGAACTTCATCTCCCCTAATGGTTAGAAACCTTCGTCTAATTTCAAGTCTAAACTTCCTAATATCCAGTTTGTACCCATTTGTCCTTGTGCCTACATTAGTACTAAGCTTAAATAATTCCTCTCCCTCCCTAACGTTAATCCCCCTGATATATTTTATATAGAGCAAGCATATCCCCCGGAGCCTTCTTTTGGCCAGGCTAAACAAGCCAAGCTCTTTGAGTCTCCTTTCATAAGGCAGGTTTTCCATTCCTCGGATCATCCTAGTAGCCCGTCTCTGAACCTGTTCCAGTTTGAATTCATCCTTCTTAAACATGGGACACCAGAACTGCACACAATATTCCAGGTGGGGTCTCACCAGCGCCTTATATAACAGTACTAACACCTCCTTATCCTTGCTGGAAATACCTCGCCTGATGCACCTAAAACCGCATTTGCTTTTTTAACGGCCCATATCGCATTGGCGGCTCATAGACATCCTGCTATCAACCAATACCCAAGGTCCTTCTCCTCCTCTGTTGCTTCCAACTGATGCGTCCCAATGTATATCTAAAATTCTTATTATTAATCCTTAAGTGCATGACCTTGCACTTTTCACTATTATATTTCATCCTATTACTATTACTCCCAGTTTACAAGGTGGTCCAGATTCTTCCTGTATAGTATCCCGGTCCTTCTCTGTGTTAGCAATACCCCCAGCTTTGTGTCATCCGCAACTTTTATTAGCACATTCCCGCTCTTTGTGCCAAGGTCAGTAATAAAAAGGTTAAATAAGATCGGTCCCAAAACCGATCCTTGAGGGACTCCACTAGTAACCTCCTTCCAGCCTGACAGTTCACCCTTCAGTACGACCCGCTGGAGTCTCCCCTTTAACCAGTTCCTTATCCACCTTACAACTTTCATATTCATCCCCATCTTTTCCAATTTAACTAACAGTTCCCATGTGGAACCGTGTCAAATGCCTTACTGAAAATCGAGGTAAATTAGATCTACCGCATTTCCTTTGTCTAAGTAATCGTCACCTTCTCAAAGAAGGAGATCAGGTTGGTTTGGCACGATCTACCGGTTTAGTAATCCATGTTGCAATTCGTCCCAATTACCATTGACCTCAATGTCCTTAACTACTTTCTCTCCTTTAAATTTTTTCCAAGACTTACATACTACAGACGTCAAGCTAACAGGCTATAGTTACCTGGAATCACTTTTTTTCCCTTTCTTAAAAATAGGAACTACGTTAGCAATTCTCCAGTCGTATACGGTACAACCCCCGAGTTTACCGATTGATTAAAATTTTCGCTAACGGGCTCGCAATTTCATGCGCCAGTTCCTTTAATATCCTTGGATGGAGATTGTCCGGGCCCTCCGATTTTGTCCCATTAAGCTGTTCAAGTTTGGCCTCTACCTCAGATGCGGTAATATCCACCTCCATATCCTCATTCCCGTTATTCATCCCTCATCCATCCTAAACTCCTCACTAGTCTTATTAAAGACTGAGGCAAAGTACTTATTTAGATATTGGGCCATGTCTAGGTTATCCTTAACCTCCATTCCATCCTCAGTGTATAGCGGCCCCACTTCTTCTTTCTTTATGTTTTCTTCTTATTTATGTGGCTGTAAGAACCTTTTACTATTTTTAATTCGCTTTGCAAGGTCCAGTTCTTACATGGCTTTTTCGCCTTCCTCACTTTATCCCTACATTTTCTGACCTCACTAAGGTAGCTTCCCTTGCTAATCCCGCCTTTCTTCCACTCCCTGTAAGCTTTCTGCTTTTTCCTAATCCCCTCTCTGAGATGCTTGCTCATCCAGCTTGGCCTACAACTCCTGCCCATGGTTTTTTCCCCTTTCTTGGGATGCAGGCTTCCGACAGTTTCTGCAGCTTCGACTTAAAGTAATTCCAGGCCTCCTCCGCATTTAAATCCACAAGTTCCTCCGTCCAATCCACTTCCCTAACTAATTTCCTTAACTCTTTAAAATTAGCCCTTGAGAAGTCAAAAAAACCCTAATCCCAGATCTACGTTTGTTATCCTTCCATCTAGTTTGAAACTGAATCAGCTCATGATCACTCGAACCAAGGTTGTCCCCTACCACCATTTCTTCTACGAGGTCCCTCACTGCTCACCAAAACCAAATCTAAAATGGCATCCCCTCTTGTCGGTACTTCAACTACTTGGTGAAGAAATCCATCTGCTATCACATCCAGAAAAATCTGACCCCTATTATTCTTGCAAGCACTTGTCCTCCAGTCTATATCTGGGAAGTTGAAGTCTCCCATGATGCCCTTGGGAGTCTCTTGGAAGGCTAGAAAATAGAAATTCACCTGAAATTAGTTAAAATAGGAACGACTTTGGCCTACAATACACCAAAATATTCTAGGCTGAGTTTTGCCCTCAGTTATACTGGCACAATTTAATTGAGTGTTTGAAATGTGCCAGTATAACTGAAGGCAAAATTTGGCCCTATGATTTATACATTTTTTAAAAAAAATCCTAATTATGTATCACCTTATCATAAGCTGATAAAGCCTCAGCTGGAGTGTTGTGTCCAGTTCTGGGTGCAGCATTTCAGGAAAAGTGTGGAGAATTTGGAGAAAGTCCAGAGCCCGGACATGAGTCAGACAGCATTGTGTATAGATGGAAGGGGTTGGGGGTTGGGTTTGAGCCTGAGCCTGGGCTTACATTGCAGTGGAGACATACAATTAGACATTTCAAAATCCACTGTGGGACTTCCTACCCAGGATTGGGTCCAATGTGAGGAGGAAGCATGGTCCAGACAAAATGAGCACAGGTTTGGGAATCCAAAGCTCTAATTCTGGCTCTGTCACTAACTCACTGTGGTACCTTAAGTAAGTTAGTTCACTTCTCTGCCTCAGTTTCACCATCTGTAAAATTATACCTACCTATTTTATAGAGGGCTGTGAGAACTGATTAGTTAATGTTTATAAAGTGCTTTGTAAATGTTAATCTAATCTGTGCTAAATAGTAGTGTTTTTGCTCTATAAAAATTGTGATACTTCCAAAATTAACATGACTTTCACAGAAATAATGGAAATGAATGCAAATTGGATGTTATTCCAGATGTAGCCACTCTTAATTGAATTTTGTAAAAAAAAAAAATAAAAATTTTTTTTACACAGAATATGTGACGGAACAGAAATCAGTAACCTGGGAGGATTCTCTTCTCTAGTGAGTTTTGTTCTTTTTAAAACTGCTTTCAGTTTCTTGGCCAGATTTGGCTCTGATACTGAGCTGTCCTTAATGCCAGAAGAGGTGAAGGAGGTAAATGAGGGTGCTTTCAGCCTATGCCAGCTATCACCAATTGCCAAGCACAGCCATGCTGATGCCAAGTGTTGCATGTTTGACTTTGATAACAATTTGAGATGGTCAAATAACAGGCTCAAATGGAATGATGATCCTTGATTAAATAAATCAGAGATTAATGCAGGTCTCTACAGAATGAATAGATACATTGCCACCCTTGGTGTAAGGTCAAGAGCTGGCCTCTGTATCTCTGTTCTCTTTACCTGGTGGGATGTCAGCAGTTTACTCTCCCTCACCTAATTCCCACAACATTTGTCTTTTTTTTTTATAGGGTATGAGACAAAGAAACCCCTTTTTAGAGGGAAAAAATACTTTCCCATGATTAATTTCACTGTGTCCTCTTTTGATATTTTCAATTTACCTCAATGCTTATAGAATTTATTTTATGGTCTCTCTCTAGGTTACTTGATCAGTAAGCTAAGGTGAATTCGAATCTCGTTATTTTTACTGTTTCATCCCTCACAGAACCTGTCTGTACTAACAATTGTCCCTATGAACTACCCAGTCCATTGCAGAAAAATCAGCCCTAACAAGTATTCCTTTTCAGTCACTCAGTTTTGTTTATAGATCTTTAGCCACTTCTTGTAGTTTGATGGGGGGGTGATTTCCCTGGACACCTCTCTTCCCACAGACTTGGAAGTACTAGCCATAATGAAGTACAGTCTGATATCTGATTACCTGAAGATCCTGAATTCAGGTCACTCACAGATTAATAACCAACATTCTCTTCCTTTAGGATTAAAACATATTTTTGCTAATACTGTAAAGATTTTGAGAGAATAGTTTAATATGTGAAAAAAATTAACATACAACAGAGAGAGGACTAAAAAGTTTACTGTTTACTAACAGGTACTACACAGGGCTTTTCCTTGGCCATTCCTACATGACTCCTCTCTGGGAGTAGGGAGAGGCTGTATGAGGTTGACGTAGAGCTAGCTCCACCGGGTGGGGGTTCCCTTATGTCAACTGTACATGCCTGTTAAGACTTTAGGTTCAGAAAACTGGAGAGTCATGTAACAGATGTAATGTCCTAGTGTGCATATTCAGTCAGTGTGCATAAATAAATAATCGCTTCATTTATATAAACCCCCACCATAAAAGTCTATCACTTCTCCTCTCTTGGTTTCTCTCTGTCTCCCCTACCTCTTTTTTTGCCTCACCATATAGCTCTTAGGAATTTCTGCCTCCCACCTGGCTTCCTCAATCTTCTTTCTCTTCCTGCCCCAGCTAAAAGGGTGGCTTAAATGGGCTGCAGTGCAGTGACGCATCAGACCCAATGATGCACTACCATTACTTTCAGCTTTTTGTTTAGTTTACAATGTAAAATACTTTTAACCTAGTTAGTGAGTGGCTAAAGATTGTAGACAGATGACTGATACGCAAGGCCTGTATACATTGCAGCAAGATGGTTTTAAACCACAAGACCCTGACAATGCTTTTATATGTTGTTGGAATATTTTAAAGGCATATTTAAAGCATCAAAGGGATCCAGCCAAGTGTAATTGTTTAAAAAAATTAAATCTTTTTTCATTACTCAATAATTTGCGGAAGTGTTTTCAGAGCTTGAAAATATTCTCTAATGATCTTATATTTTTCCATGTGACAAGCTTTCTTTTAATTCCCTACATTTTTAATGGACTCTGAAATTAACGTGGTTTTATTGTTGTAGTAGTTTGCACACCTGCATTAACCAAGCTGTCATCACAGCATTGGGAACAGGGCTTGTTAACCTACTACTTCTCTACTGGTTCTGTTGTAGCTAGGTATAAAGCATCATACCTAACAATGGCCATAATCCAAACTAGGCTTGCACTAAGAGGTGTGGGGTGCAGGTCAGCTCTACTGTTTTTGCTGCCCCAAGCAGCGTGCCGAATTTCTGCCACGGACAGCAGGGGCAGTCTGTGTGCCGTTAGGGTGGCACGTGCATTTCTGTGGCAGTGGCAATTCGGCTTCAGCTTCTGTCTTCAGCTGGAAGACAGAAGCCGCCAAACTGCTGCTGCAGGCAGCTGAACATAGAAGCTGCTGCAGAACTCCCGCCGCCGTGGAAATGTGCGTGCTGCCCTAATGGCACACGGACTGCCCCCGCTGTCTGCAGTGGAAATTTGGCGGGTTGCTTGGGGCAGCAAAAACACGTGGACTGCCACCCCTTGTAGATTGCAGCCCCACTTGCACTCCTCACTCAGTTGAGTTGGTTTCAGATGCCTCGGACCTTGGCTAGTGGGTGCACCTCAGCACCCTGCAGTTCCAAGGTATGTGGTCCCCAGAGGAAATGATCCTACATATAAATGATAAAGAGCTCAGGGTGGTGTGCAGGGCATGCGTGGCTTTCCTACCTCACCTGTCGAGCAAAGTGGTCAGAGTCCTGACGGGCAACACAGCCTCAATGTTCTACATCAACAGACAAAGAGGAGTGGGGAGTCCGGCTCTGGGACTTTTGCATTGACCATGGAATCCACCTAGAAGTATGTCACCTTCCAGGTAACAAGAACACCTAAGCAGGGACTTCTCTCATCACAAGTCAGTGCTCCACCTGGAGGTAGCCAGCATGATCTTCCAGAGGTGGGGAACTCCTCAAGTGAATTTGTTTGCCACCAGGCAGAGCAGGAGGTGCCACAGGTTTTGCTCCAGATGGGGTCTGGGCAAGGGATCCTTCTCAGATGCCTTCCTCCTGCCATGGGCGGGAAGCCTGAGGTATACATTTAAAATCCTCTCAAGTCCCTGCTTTCATAGCAGATCAATCTAATACTTGATAATTGTTAAAGAATTAGAAAATATTTCAGTTCAGTTAGTCGTGAGTTTCATAATAGATTACTTAGAGGATAATCCATCAGGCTTAATGAACCAGCCTCAAATACAGTAAAGCAGTAAGGAGCAGAACTGACTGGTGTATGAAGTACATACTGAAGATCATTGTAGAGTCAATAAGAGCTAGACAATCTCCTTTTTTGTGCTTTATTCTCCACTCCCATGTACCTTTATGTAAATTATTTACTCTGGTGGAAAACCCAGAATATCCTGTGTCTACCACTTTTATGAAAAGGCAATGCAACTATGGTCTTTGATTCCTTCCAAGCAGACTGTCAAATTCAAATACCTTTTGCAGCTTCTTATTTCTTTGTCATCTATGTTATCTTGAGCCTAGAAGTGGTATCTTATTCTCCAATGTTAAATCTAAGGCCTGGTCTACACTACGCCGTTAAATCGATTTAAACAGCGTTAAATCGATTTAACGCTGCACCCGTCCACACTACACCGCCCTGTAAATCGATTTAAAGGGCTCTTTAAATCGATTTCTGTACTCCATCAAAACCACAGGAGTAACCCTAAAATCGATTTTACTAAATCG
>NC_133770.1:84172850-84443308 GCF_003597395.2 Chelonoidis abingdonii
GGACAATGTTTTTTGCCCCATCAGGCACTGGGCTCTCAACCAGGAAGTGGGAACTATGGGATAGCTGTGGAACAGCTACCCACAGTGCACCGCTCCTGAAATCGACGCTAGCCTTGGACCATGGACGCACACACTTGATTTAAGGATCCTAGTGTGGAAGCACTAAATCGATTTTATAAAATCGGTTTTATAAAATCGGTTTAAACAAATTCGAATTAATCAGGTAGTGTAGACGTGGCCTAAGTGTTAAATATTTTCAACTGTTCAAAAACCTTCAATTTCATAGAGCTTTATTTAAAAGCGTAAAGGAAGTGAAACAAATCCTGGTATCTTTTATTTAGTCATTATTCAGGCAAAACTCCCACTGATATACCTGAGTAAAGACTGCCAGGATTTAGCCCAATACCTGTTGAGATTTCTTGAAAGGTACAATAATGGAGCTTGTCTTGGGTCCCTGGTGGGTTTTTTTGTTTTTTTTTGGTGCTGCTTTTGTCTTTCCATCTCCTTTTTGCAACTTTTAGAAGTTGTCTTGTAGGTGCTAAAATTTTACATTGTTTTGTTTTTGAGAGCAGTTATGTAACAAAAACAATTACATTTTGTAAGTTACACTTTTGTGATAGAGAGATTGCACTGCAGTACTTGTATGATGTGAATTGAAAAATACTATTTACTTTGTTTATCTTTTTACAGTGCAAATACACCTATACCTCGACATAACACTGTCCTCGGGAGCCAAAAAATCTTACTGCGTTATAGGTGAAACCATGTTATATTGAACTTGCTTTGATCCACCATAGTGCGTAGCCCCGCCCCCCCCCGAGCACTGTTTTACCACATTATATCCGAATTCGTGTTGTATCGGGTCACGTTATATCGAGGTAGAGGTGTATTTGTAATAAAAATAATATAAAGTGACCACTGTACACTTTGTATTCTGTGTTGTAATAGAAATCAATGTTTGAAAATGTAGAAAAACATCCAAAATATTTAATACATTTCAACTGGTATTCTGTTGTTTAATAATGTGATTAATCGTGACTAATTTTTTTAATCACGATTAATTTTTTTGAGTTAATCGTGTGAGTTAACTACAATTAATTGACAACCCTAATTTAAACCTCTGAAAAGTGTAAGGGTGTTTAGATCTGGGATTTTGGTTTAGACCCATCTCTGCTAATAATAATTTCTAATAGTGTGTCCCATTTTAACTTCATGAAATGCAATCTACAGATCCACTTTCATCTAACTCGTATGGAAAATATCTTTTAAAAATTAACCTTTCTGTACGTTGTTGGATCCATCCTGTATAATTAAACATTCTTTCTCTAAGAGTGTTCAAAGTGTATGCAATGATGGCTGTTCTCTATTATTAAAATCTGGAGGTTTTAGAGCAATTTCTGTCAAAATCCTATTGGTTTCAGTCCTATTCTATAGAACTTTTTCATAGTGTTTAACTTCATATAGTGCAGAACAACATAAGAATGGTCAGATCAAAGGTCCATCTAGCCCAGTATCCCGTCTTCTGACAGTGGCCAATGCCAGGTGCCCCAGAGGGAATGAACAGAACAGGTAATCATCAAGTGATCCATCCTTTGTTGCCCATTCCTAGCTTCTGGCAAACAGAGGCTCGGTACACCATCCCTTCCCATCCTGGCTAATAGCCATTGATGGACCTATCCTCCATGACTTATCTAGTTCTTTTTTGAACCCTGTTATAGCGTTGGCCTTCACAATATCCTCTGGCAAGGAGTTCCACAAGTTGTTTGAAACAATGCTTCCTTTTGTTTGTTTTAAACGTGCTATCAATTAATTTCAGTTGATGAACCCTGGTTCTTGTGTTATGAGAAGGAGTAAGTAACATTTTTATTTACTTTCTCCACACCAGTCATGATTTTATAGACCTCTATCATGTCCCTTAGTCATCTCTTTTGCAAGCTGAAAAGTCCCATCTTATTAATCTTTCCTCATATGGCAGCCATTCCATATCCCTAATCATTTTTGTTGCCCTTTTCTGAACCTTTTCCAATTCCAATATATCTTTTTTGAGATGGGGCGCCCAGTATTCAAGATGTAGGCATACCATAGATTTATATAAAGGCAATATATTTTCTGTCTTATTATCTATCCCTTTCTTAATGATTCCCAACATTCTGTTAGTTTTTTTTGCCAGCCGCTGCACATTGAGTGGATGTTTTCAGAGAACTGTCCACAATGACTCCAAGATTTCTTTCTTGCGTGGTAACAGCTAATTTAGACCCCGTCATTTTATATGTATAGTTGGGATTATGTTTTCCAACGTGCATTACTTTGCATTTATCAACACTGAATTTCATCTGCCATTTTGTTGCCCAGTCACCCAGTTTTGAGAGAGCCTTTTGTAGCTCTTCACAGTCTGCCTTGATACAAAACTACTCAAGGTAGTTAAGTCCATCTGCAAATTTTGACACCTCACTGTTTACCCCTTTTTTCAGATCATTCATGAATATGTTGAAGAGGATTGGTCCTAGTACAGACCCCTGAGGGACACCACTATTTACCTCTCTCTATTCTGAAAACTAACCATTTATTCCTACCTTTTGTTTCCTATCTTTTAACCAGTTACCAATCCATGAGAGGACCTTCCCTCTTATCCCATAGCATCTTACTTGGTTTGAGAGCCTTTGGTGAGGGACCTTGTCATAGGCTTTCTGAAAATCTAAGTACACTATATCCACTGGATGCCCCTTGTCCACATGCTTGTTGACCCCCTCAAAGAATTCTAGTAGATTGGTAAGGCATGATTTTCCCTTTACAAAAGCCATGTTGACTCTTCCTCAACAAATTATGTTCATCTATATGTCTGACAATTTTGTTCTTTACTATAGTTTCAACCAGTTTGACCAGTACTGAAATCAGGCTTACCAGCCTGTATTTGCTGGGATCACCTCTGGAGCCCTTTTTAAAAATTGGTGTCACATTAGCTATCCTCCAGTCATTTGGTACAGATGCTGATTTAAATGATAGGTTACAGACTACATTTAGTAGTTCTACAATTACACATTTGAGTTCCTTCTAGGGATACTAACTTTCTAATCACACCCCTTTCCCACCCCTTCTCTGAAGCCTCACCCCTGCCCCATCCCTTCTCAGAGGCCCTACCCCCACTCACTCTATCCCCCCTCCCACCATCGCTCGTTCTCCCACACTCTCACTCACTTTCACTGGGCTGGGGCAGGGGGTTGGGGTGCGGGAGGGAGTGCGAGCTCCAGCTGAGGCTGCAGGCTCTGGGGTGGGGCCGGGGATGAGGAGTTTGGGATGCAGGAGGGGGTTCAGAGCTGGGGATTGGGGTGCAGGAGGAGGTGCGGGGTGCAGGCTGTGGGAGAGTATTAGGGTGCAAGGCTGAGGCAGAGGGTTGGGGTGCAGGAGGGGGCTCGGGGCTGAGGCATGGAGTTTGGGTGCAAGCTCTAGTAGGGAGTTAGGGGAGGGAGGAGGCTCTGTCCTGGGGTTGGGGTGAAGGAGGGGGATTGGGGGATGGGCTCAAGCCAGGTGGCACTTACCTCCGGCAGTTTCTGGTTGGCGGTGCAGAGGGCTAAGGCGGGGGCCAGGGGCTCTAAATGCTGCCCATGTCCGCAAGAACTGTCGCAGCAGCTCCCATTGGCCATGGTTCCTGACCAATGGTTGCTGTGGAGCCAGCACTGGGGGCAAGGGCAGCATGCAGTGCTTCCCTGATCATCCCTCCTAGGGGCTGCAGGGATATGCCATCTGCTGCCAGGAGCCGTGCAGAGCCAGGGCAGGCTTATTACTGTTTAGTTTATCAATTTGTTCTAAAACCACCTCTAATGACACACCAATCTGCGACAGTTCCTCAGATTTGTCACCTAAAAAGATATGCAGTCTTAACTTTGTTCTTTTGTGTTTGATTCATCTGTACATCAGTCTTTTCAAGATCTATCTTCTCATTAAAGAAAAACATTGTTAGTAGGGCTGTCAGTTAATCTCAGTTAACTGAAGTGATTAACTCAAAACAAATTAACTTGATTAAAAAATTTATCGTGATTAATCACAAGTTGAATCACACTCTTAATAACAGAATACCAACTGAAATTTATTATAAATATTTTTAATGTTTTTCTACATTTTTAAATATATCGATTTCAATTACAGCACAGAACTGAGTGCCAGCTAGTTCTTATGTAATGGGACAGGGTAACTAAGAAGGCTTCTGTACCATTTATAATTGCATATGCTGCTGTCATGAAATCCTCCTCATTCTACTTCTTTTCAAAGGTCCAAATACTGGCCCCAATGCAAAGCTAAAGTAATGGGCTTTTTATACAGGTGTTCTGCGACGCTTGACGGGATAGAGTCCTGTTCCCACATCCCATGTTAGTTTTGGCAGGATTTACATAGCTGCAAAACTCCTGGCTAAACGGCTGATTCCTTTCATGCCAGCACAGATGCTGCCCCTGTGGAGTATCGCTCAATGGCTATAATGTAGTCCCTCATCTTTGGGCTCCCCACATCCTGCTCTGCTCTCCATCTCCCAACCCATCCCTATGCAATGGAACCCCTTCATTTTCCTTTGCCTATTAATCTGAATATGACATGAAGGTTGGCAAACGGATTTGGCCTGACTAAAGGTTCTTAATCTTCTTTAGCTGCTCCTTGTATTGAAAACTCCTCCCACAATCTCCATGCACCCCTAACAGTCTCTAGATGGCTTTTTTGTCCTTATTGTAATTGTGCTGTGTCATTTTTGAGATGAGATCACTACACCTTAATGCACTATTCAAAGTTAGAATGCACCAAGGATTCTGATAAGGGCACTATAACATTTTTATTATTATTCTTTATTTTCTTCTTAATCCACCTCAATATTGTGCACACATTTTTTTGGCTTCTGTTACACATTCAGCAGATGTCTTCAATCACCAGTCCTTAATGACTCCTAGATCTTTTTCCTGAGAGGTTACAAGTTACTAATTCAGAATTCATCAGTGTGTATGCGTAGTTTAATTTGTTCTTTCTAATAGACATTACCTTGCAATTTTCTACATTGAACTTCATCTTGTCATCATATTGCCCAATCACCTGTTATGATAGGTCCTTCTGGAGCGCCTCAGAATTATGCACAGAAGCTTCTGAGCTCTTTATCCTGTTGTTTTTCCTGTCAATATAATAAAGGAGTAATTTAAGAGAGGCAGGAGATCAACACATTATCCCAATGGAAAAATCCTACACAATTTAATAGAGAAGAACTCAGTTGGGTTCTATGTAAAGTACTTGTAAAATCTATAGAAACAAATTTAGTAAAGAATGACATCTGTTCTACAGGTTTTAAAAAAACATCTGATGGTGTTCTATGGCAGGATACAATTTTCTGTTAAATTCTATAGATGGTCCAAAAAAACACTTAGAAAGTTCATATTTTTCTTTCAAATTCTATAGAACTTTCCCCAAGGATATCGTCACAATCAATCAATGGTACCATTTCTTATCAGTGATTTCTAATAATAAATTGCACTATGACTGAGAAATTCAGAATTTTAAGAAAGTCCTTGGTGTGCTAGGATTATTCCTGTCTAGTAGCAGACTTTGTCTATCTGTATGAGGAGCAATACCAATGTCCAGGCAGGTGATGGTGTCAGATGATTCACTGGTTGCTGGATTATGTCTCAGGCTCTGATCTTGCACTGAGAACAGCATGTGTGTACCCCTGGGTCTGGGAGGTCCTCATTGCCATATCTGGGGCCTAGTTGTTGCTGCTGTTTTATATGTGATTTGGCTGGAATAACTGCAATTCCTTTGTTCTCCTTTATGTGCAGACACTTGTCACTGTATCAGCTTTCCCTAAGGTATTAATTAGTAACACAATAAATGTTCCACGAGGAACCTATGATTAAACCCATTTTTTTAAAGGTGTCTCCTTATTTCCTTTCCTCTTGTTATTGGGAACAAAATTGTGTTTCCAATTTAAAATAAATCTGCTCTATTATCTTGGGGTTTGGTTTGGTTTTTCTCTTGCCCCCACCTATCTGCCACTAACATCATTAGTGGAAAAGAAGCCAGAAAATGTGTAACCAGTTTAAACTAATCCTATGCTTTACTTTTCCAGCTGCTTTCCCAAATGTCATGCAAGTCTGGATGGCACTCTCTTTTAAGGGGGTAATAAGTTGCTCCCTCACTCCACTATCTCAACAGCACACTTTAAAGGAACCTAAATAATCCTAAATCCCTTATCTATTAGACTGATTTCAGAGTGATTACATAATCCTCCCCAGTGTATTAATTAATGCTAGCTCAAATAATGGTGTCACAAGCACACTTTGCTAATTCTCTATTCATCTCAACTTCCCAGCCGATAGCAGGAAGTGGAAAAGCATGGCTGGAAGCAGGGCCGGCGCAACCCATTTGGTGACCTAGACAGTAGCCTAGGGCACTAACATTTGGGGGTCAGCGACCACAGTGGCCGGATGTGCGGCCGACGTGGTCGTTGTCGGTATTTCAGCCTCTGTCGGGGGTGCCATTTTGGGGGCAGGACCTTCTGCCGCCTAAGGCGCTAAAAAAGCTGCTGGCGCTCCTGGCTGGAAGAGATGATGAGAGGGTGTCTGTGGCCTATTTAATTCATTTGTAAGGCATTACTGTAGTATCAAATTTCTTTTGGCTACATCATGCTTAAGTTTCATTCTTGTGAAAGGGAAATAATAATGACAGTGGTGTTGTGAAGCTTACTGTTGCTAAAATGTTTTGAGATCTTTAGATGAAAGGTATGATGTCTGTGCAAAGACTAGTATTACTAGAGCTGATCGACATTTTTTTGCATCAAAACATTTTTTGCCAAAAAATGGCTGTTCAACCAAAACAAAAACAAAAATTCATTGTGGTTGTAATTTTCCATTTTGTGATGAAAAGCCAGGAAAAAATATTTACCTTTCAGTTAAAAATATTAAATATTTGTCTGGACACTTTTTAACCTAAATCTGATATTTGTTTTTCAAATGACATTTTTCATAACCAACAAAAATAGTGAGGCTTTTTTTTCTTTTTAATTGAAAAAGCAAAAAATGGTGACAGGAAACTTTGGGGAAAAGTTTTTTCAAAATTTCCAGTGAAAAAATAATTAGCATTTTCCAGACAGCTCTCATGAGTTCCAAATGAAAAATAAAGTTAACTGAACTCAGTTTTGTGTTTGGTTTTAGATTGTGGCAAAGATTCTGGTCATTTCTGTCAACATGGCTTAATGAGTGATCATTCAACAAACCATTCAGAAAGAATTATCTTATTTTTCTCAACAGTTCCAATCACAGGGAGCTACAGGTGTCGACAAGTCCATTTTCACTTATTTCCTATTTGTGCAACGAGTATTAGATTTTTAATGAAATTATGTATTCATTTTTTAAAATATTTTTATTACCTAATTGTATCTGAAATCAAATCACAGCATTTTCTCCAGTGGAGTCATGCACCTGTCAACACATACATATTTATTGGTGATGTTAATAGTTTAAGCTCAGAATGTTTGGTACAATTTGCATATGTGAAAATGACTAGAAGAGGCTAGAAAATAACAGTGTTAATTGCTGATAAATACTAGATGTTGTTTAGTTCATCTGTGGTGGGTTGTTGTTGTTGAGATTGGACTCCCATTTGCACTCCCAAATTTGCAGAAGGAGTTGATATCATGTTGATGTCTAACTATAATACCTGGTTGTACCTAAAAACCAGGATGATATTACATGCTCCTGCAATTGTTAGTGTCTCAAATTGTGGTTGGAAAATGAGATGTTAAGCTGAACCCCATTTACTTATCTGGTTCTCAGTGTACACTAACAACATGAATACATACGTACATACATAGTTTCATGTTAAATCCAATGGAAACAATGACAACTAAGCTACTATACATTTCTGTGGTTTGGAGGATGTTATAATACTTCTGTATACAGAAGTAGAGCTACTAAAAGGACGTATTGCAATTTAATGGTGCATGTGTTTGGGTATTGGTACCGCTTCGGCCAAGTAGCAACCACATTTGGAGCCTGTTGGGATGAGAAATTGGTGGCATAGGGTCAGAGGGGAAATCCTGGCCCCATTGAATTCAGTGGGGTCAGGATTTCACCCAGGGTATATTTTTTTGTGTAGTTTGTTTACAACATATTCACAAAATCCTGTTTCTCTGAACAGTGGGAAGAACAAATTTAATGCAGGCAGTCCTCTTTTGCAGGAATGCTAGGTAAGGCGCTCCAGCCCTGTCCCAAGAAACAGCTATTTTTTTGCCCCTGCTTCTCTCAGGGAGTGCACTGACTAGAAAAAAAGGTGGGTTCTTACCTTTAGTTTTAGTTAACAAACACGAGGGGAAAATCATCATGAATACAGGGCAGTTTGTAGTTTTCACACAAGTTAGCTGGGTCAAAGCAAGTACGTTTAAAAATTTGAACAGAAGTCCTAATACTTTATCAGTACTCTATCAAGTCCAGGCAAGACTGAGTAAAAACTGAATAAGGACCTTGGGATTTTGCCCTGTGACTAGAGAGACAAAAATTGAGATCAAGCATTTGTTTAAACTGAGTAGAATGAACCTCTTCTCTTAAGTTGTAAAAAGGTGTGTACATTTTTTTGAGGCCTGTTCTCTTTCAACTATATGCCTCTATGAAAAGGGAACAAGGAGCCTTTCTGTTATATGTTCATTTACGCTCACAGGCTGAGGGCTAAGGTGAAGCAAGAGAAGAAGGAATCCTCCCCTGGACCGTGAAGCTGCTCTGGACCCATTCCACAAGTGCTTCAGCAGCACTGGGGCTGGAGTAGCTCCCACGGTTCTAACATGCCGCATCTGGTAGCAAAGGAGTGGATCTATGTAACAGTGCATTCTTTGGTCTTCCCCAGGCCACACTGGCTTTTCCCTCAATTGGCCATTGGGTGCTGATGTGCAGGGAGCCACTCTGGACACCCTCCAGCCCCAAATATTCGCCCTGACCCTTGCTCAGAAGAATTACGCTGGCGTCATTGTCAGTGAGCCTTTCACAATTGTTCGAGGGAGCAGGATTGTCCCCTTAAAGCATTGCATTCAGTTTGCTCCTCTCTCACTTGCTGTCTCTCCCTCTCATAAATGCATTCAGATAGTAGGATGGTGCAAATCCAAAATACTTTTTCTTTGCCATTTTGAATGACATCCCCAAGTGAACTCCATTCCTTCTTTCATCATTAAAACACTTCTGTGGAGATTGAAATCTATTCATCATGGGAAATATTTTCATGTTGTTAGTGCTTTTATGAAGGACCCTGACTTTCCACAGCATTTATTAGGCAATAAGATCACAAGAGATAAACCCCAGGAAAGTTTTAGATGAGAAGAAATCTAAAAAGGACCTTCAGAATCAGGGCAAACATGTTGTGCCAGAGATTTAAAAAGTGTTCCAAAGAAGCTTTATCTTGGTTTTAGGGAAGGGCAGAGGGGTTGAGGGGAGAAAGGAAGGTGCCAGAAACTCAGCATTATCCTCTTGCACCAAGGACATTTCTTTGCAATTAAATCCAAATTATTCTGAGTCATGTGATGACTATCTGTTCAGTAAGGGTATCAGAATACCTCCATCAGCAGCTACAAGGATTTTGAAGCAATAGTCATCTAAAGGATTCATGGAACTGGAAAATGCAGTTCTATCTGTGAACTCCAAAGTGTTTAAAATCTATGGTTATGTGATGAAGATGAGGGGAGCCATTTAAAACTGTTTAACCGTATTTTTGCCTAAAGATATAGCAACTGAACAAGGTAAAAATTCCAAGAAAAAAGGAAATAAGAGCATGGTTTATTTTTTCTTTGACGGCCCTATAAAAAGGTCAAATGTTTCTACTCCCTCAGACGTGACCTACTGGGAAGAAGCCTATGCCTGTTTCAAGAGGGAAGAGATTAATTTTGCTTTCTGTGCCTAGCTTACTAATGTTCAGGAAGGCTAGTGTTTAGAGGACATGCGTCCATGCTGATGACGGGTTTTGCTCGATAACGATCCAAAGCAGTGCGAATTGACGCATGAGTCAGATTACATCAGTAGAAGGTTGATTTTCTTTTTTGGTGGTTTGGGTTCTGTAGTTTCTGCATTAGAGTGTTGCTCTTTTAAGACTTCTGAAAGCATGCTCCACACCTCGTCCTTCTCAGAAGGCACTTAAGATTCTTAAATCTTGAGTTGAGTGCTATAGCTATTTCACATTGGTATCTTCTTTGCATTTTGTCAAATTTGCAGTGAAAGTGTTCTTAAAATGAACAACATTTGCTGGATCATCATCTGAGACTGCTATAACATGAAATATATGGCAGAATGTGTGTAAAACGGAACAGGATACATATAATTCTCCACCAAGGAGTTCAGTCACAAATTTAATTAACACATTATTTTTTTAACAAGCATCATCAGCATGGAAGCATGTCCTCTGGAACGATGGCTGAAGCATGAAGAGGCATATGAATCTTTAGTGCATCTGTCACATAGGTATCTTGTGACGCCAGCTACAACAATGCCATGCGAACGCATGTTTGCACTTTCACGTTACATTGTTATAAAGAAGTGGGCAGCATTATCTCCTATAAATGTAAACAAACTTGTTTCTCTTAGGGATTGACTGAACAAACAGTAGGACTGAGTGGACTTGTAGGCTCTAAAGTTTTACATTGTTTTTGAGTGCAGTTATGTAAAAAAAAAACACCTACATTTGTAAGATGCACTTTCATAATAAAGAGATTGTACTTGTATGAGGTGAACTGAAAAATACTGTTTCTTTTATCATTTTTACAGTGCAAATATTTGTAATAAAAATAATATAAAGTGAGCACTGTACACTTTGTATTCTGTGTTGTAATTGAAATCGATATACTTGAAAATATAGAAAAACATCCAGAAGAATTTAATAAATGTCAATTGGTTTTCTATTTTTTAACAATGCGATTAATCGCAATTCATTTTTTAATCATGATTAATTTTTTGAGTTAATCACCTGAGTTAACTGTGATGACTTGACAGCTCTAGTTTAAACCACTTGCTGATAATTCACATTCACCCAGACATGCCCATGAAAGTACTGGTCAGGGATGCCCTTCAGTTGTAAGAGTAAGAAGGCTGCTTGTAACCTTGTAAATGCCAGACTCAATCACTAGTTAGCTGAAATGATGGTGTGTGATTCACAGCAGGATATGGGAATATTTAACAGTAGCTGCAGTAGAGCAGAGTGAAAACAGGAGTATGATCTGAAAATGATAATGAGTATGTTAGGAGGATGAGAGATCTAGTCCTTTAAAATACACTTCAGTGGTTGTGATGAAATTACCCTTTTCATTTACTGTTCTGGTATTGTTTTATATAGCTCTCTTTTCCATCATCAAAAATCCCAGAATTGTACTGGCATTACTTAGATTTGGGATTTTTTTTTAAACTTCAGAAAGACAAAATACAGTAATCAATGAAGAAAACACTTTTAATAGAAATGAGAGATAGAAATAACTTATTAGGTCAGTCACTGTCTCTCTCTACCAGTACAGGATTGTTCCCTATTATATAATTTCCATTGTTGTATCCATTTGAGTTTTAAAAGGCATTTCTTTTGGGTGACCTTTCACAGCCTAACAGAGTTCAGTATGTGATATCCAGTCTGTTTCCTTTCTAAATTTCATCCTATTATCCCATCTACATTTTAACTTAGTTATACCTTTTGTGCTCCACCCTAAAGAATCCCCTCCATCTCTGAAATTTATACCCTTCAGATCTTGTTTCCATGTTTCCACCTTCCACACCTATTAACTAAACAGACATCCCTGCTTTTCTTTCCTTTTTTCAGTTCTCTTGGGCCTCTTACATACACTGGTGTGAGTCACTGCATTGAAGCTGCACCAGTATAAAACTTGTGTAAGAGGAAAATTGGTCACTAGGTGCCTGATTCTGATTTTACTTATTCTACTGGGCTACCCAGGGTAACTCTATTAAATTCACTGGTGTTATTTCTGATTTACACTAAGGAGCAAGTGTAGAGTATGCCCCTGAGATACTGGAAAGATAATTATTCACCGTTTCCTTGTAGATCATCATCACAGCCAGGAGATGGCCAAACCTTTGCTATCTGCTTTTCTTTGTGCATCTAACCTTACTTGTAAACTACAAATTATTTAACACATTACTGGGAATGCAAATAGACACCTGAACCAGGATTGGGCCCTCATTGTACTAGATGCTGTATACACGCAAAGTAAATGACTGACCCTGTTCTGAATATTTTTACAGTCTAAGACAAGATACAGCAAATTGAACAAACATGGAGAGGGAAGGAAAGATGAGAGAAACAGTAAATGAAAGGACTTCTTGAATTGGATTTTGAAATTATTACTATTATCCCAAATTTCTCTATAGAGGAATAATGGAGAAATTAACAGATGAAACAAAAAACTGGGGCTTTGTACAGACAAAATTGAAAACAAAGCCAAGTAATATATTTTATGAGATACATGGTATCTTGAGATTGGGATGGAGCCCAAATTGTATAGTGATGCAAGAGTTCTCCAGCATACGCTGTACGATTATAGAAAACTTCATTATAAATCAATGAAAATATACAACAAAGCTTTTAAAAACTGTCACATTCTTTTGAAAGCTCTCAGAGAAATTAGATGAGCTGGAATGATGACAGAACTATCAAAGCAATATAAATGGTGCTGTTCAGAATTAAGAATTAAAACTCTGTAGTTTGCTGTTGGCAGACAAGGGATGATTATAAATAGGTCGCCTTTGTTCCACCTGAAGTTAACAATCACGCTCCTAACAAGTGGTCTCCCGGATGGCATAGCACAATAATGCTTAAGAAGCTAGAATATTTAATTTACCAAATAGTGTGGTTGTATTGCACAATTGGCTTAATTAGCAACATCCAAATAACAATTTTAAAGTCTCCAGTTTCCTACATCTTTCTGAATTAGAAGCAATCTCTGTTTTCAAAATGCAGGCTTCATTAAAAGAAATGACTCACTGTACAGACATTTCCTAGACATCAGCATCTTCCCAGTGACAGGCTTAATTACAGGACTGGGCACTTAGTTATAACTAATTTCTTATTTAAGAATGAAGATACAGAAAATCAAACACATGCCAAGCTGAAAGGCAACCTGCAGCTGGTTCCTTTTCTTCTACAAGGGATAAAAATCAGACTAACAAATAAAACTTTATTAGACTTTCTGCTTCTGCTAGAAACAGAGATGTACTATACATGGCTATTTGAAATGTGGTATATATACTGGTCCATCACTTGTTCCTGTTCAGAGTATACCCAAGAAAGCCATACAATGAGCCATATTGTAACTTCTCATGGAAGAATCTGTGGGAGAACAGAGGGACCAGAAAACTCTATGAGGTTTATCTCATGGAGGGACAGATCCAGGAAAGTGTTGGGTGCCCTCAACTTCTGTCATCTGCAAAGAGAATTGAGCGTGCTCAGCACCTCTCAAGAGGCGCTCTCAGTACACTGTAGCATTGAGCTCAGTATTTCTTTCTATTAGATTTTGAGGCTGATAGAGCCAAATTAAGGCGCAGCCCTTTCTGGCTGATCAGCAAGTAAAACCTCTTCTCTTTCCCTCTCTCTCTCTCTCCCCCCCTTCCTCCCTCCCCCAGGACACACACCCCTGGCATGGCCTTTCCATGTGTCTACTGTAGGAGGGAGAAGCAGGAACTGTGCATGGGTTATCTCTCATGCAGGTGGGTGGAGAGCTTAAATGTCCGCCATACCTCGAAAGCAGCAGCCACTTGAGCTGATGTGGGAAAGGCAGTAGTTATCTCTTAAAGGTCATCAAAGGTCAGTAGCAGGTTACTATCCCTCAAAATCAAGGTGGGGTTCAGGGAAGGAATTGTGTGTGGGACCTCCTGGAGTGGTGCCCAATTTAGGCCTTAATTCTTACACTTCTCGTGTCTGGAGTGCTGCAACCTCATCTCCTCTGGCCTTTCTGACGCAGACTCTGCATCCTGCATTCTGTCTAAAATGTGGTACCTAAGATCATCTTCCTCACTTTCCCGTTTCAAATCTTGACACTGGCATCCACTTGTATTCCAGGTTCAAGCTCCTTGCTCTGTCAGATGCTGCTCCAGCCTAAATATCTGATCTTAATTAACTTGCCCACCCCATTCCCCCACTATGCCACACCAATAAAGTCCGCCTCATTCCTCCCTTTGTATCCTTCTCTCAGACTCAGCTTTGTGCCTTCTGCAGATTAAAGACTCTCCACACCCATCCACCTCCATCCCTCTACTGTGTGCTATGGATTATGAAAGGCAAGCACAATATTAAAACTAAAATCAGATTTACTGTATTGCTGTGGGTCTCCATCCCATTGTTAATTATTGTCCACTGGTCTGATTCAAAGCCCATCGCTGTCAGTGAGAGTCTTTCAATTGATTTTAATAGGCTTGTTTCATTGAATGTAAGGGGCTTTAGATCAGGCCCATGTTGCTTTCCTAGATTCAGACCTTTGGGCAAGGTCCACGATTGCAGAGTGATGAAGACTCCTAGGCCTTCCATCCTGTGCAGAGTCCAGGGATCCATGCAGAAATCTGTTCCCAACTCAGTGGATCCCCTTACTTTGCCAGTGTTCCCAACCAGTGGATCTCATAACCCAGATTCAAGGAAGCTGGCAGGTCCAGCTCACTTCTGGTAAAGCACTGAGCCAGATTTAGGTTTAGTAGGAGAGTTAGGTCCTGCGCCTACAATGCTCTGCTCATTATGGTGTAGCAAGACCCTGTTTCAAATCCTTACTCAAAATAGTGTCAGCCCCAGCTGGACTGTAGAAGCCTCAGTGGAGTTCCTGTAGAATGGAAAGCATGTGAGAAGAGAGTTCAGCCTAATATCCCCTTATTCAAAATAAGTACTGAAATAATCTTTCATATAAAAATTAGGTTTTACTATCTTCTTTTTTTCTTGTTATTTTGTTCTGAAATCAAGATATGCCCAAACCAAAACCCCCAGATACTAATGTCCCTGAACTATGAAGATATATCTAGATCTGCATTTGAACTTGCAGGACCCAGTTCTCGTACCAAACCTAAATATGGATCAATGCTTTACTATGATACATGTAGTGCATAATGATACATACTGTAGACATTAATTGCTGATGTCTTGTTTTTCTTGTATGGCTTTGTATCTGATGTTTCGAACCAGGGGTTGGTTGAACCTCTCAGCTTCTTTAATATTTTGATTGTATGTTGACTAGCCCCCTACAGAGGACTTGATCCTACAAAGTAGTAAGAATCTCCTACTCCCATTTAGGCAAACATGAATTTAGAAAACAGAAGCACCTCAAAAAGTGAGGTACTCAGCATGTTGCAGCATTGGATCTAGAAATATATTTATGGACAATGCAGACTATCATCCTTGTTTACTACTTTTGTAATGCTTGCTTGAAATCAAACCCCAACTGTTGTAAATATGAATGAAATGTATGTACTGAAGCTGTTTTCCACAGACTTGTTCAACATCCTCCCCTGAGAGAGGTAGCTGCTCAGGATGATATATGAATGTCCTTCCCTAGACTTTTAGCCATGGGTAGTATAATTAAATGAATGACACATCTGCAAGTATCTGGGCTACATAGTAAAAACTACTAGTGAACAGTAAAAATATCAGCTACTTTATTATTTCCAACTCTGGCACATTTACTAATTATAGTTGTAAATTGACACACCATCAATTTCTACATTCTCAACAAGGTATTTGTGTTTATTATTGTCATCAATTTTTATGCTGCCAATATTAAAAAATAAGAAAAGATGTTTCCCTCATAGAGTGGAAAAGTAAGTGCTGCTCCCCTACTCTCTCCTCATTATAAGTGAATGTTTAAATATTCAGAAATCTCAATAATAAGAATGAAAAATGGAATACAGTGGTAATTCATGGTTCTGTCTCCAGTTTCTGTCAGTGGAAATGACTTACAAAATCCCTATTTTTCAAATATGACTGATTTGGTTAAATGAATCATTTGGTTAAAAATCAAAAGTATGCTTGTAAAAAAAAATATCCAAACATGGAGAATTTTTTCAAAACCAGATGCCTGGCTGCTAAGCATCCAAATAAGTGACTTGACTTTCCAAACTGAATCCGGTGGGAGCATTTGAAAATCAGGCCACTTATTTAATTAGGTGCTTAAATATGAATTTTAAAAAACGAACATTTAGCACCTGTTTTTGAAAATCCTAGGCTAAAACATTAGGGATATCCTAGACCTCAGGGAAGGAAGAAGGTGAAAGGTTATCATTCTTAGTTGGTTTGTTTCCTTGGTTTTGGAGAGGAGGGGGTTGTTTTGTTTTTTAAATCTGGGTTGATGCTCAGACACAGATGCTCAGATCAGCAGGGATCACCAAACTTTGACACGCGGCTCGCCAGGGTAAGCATCCTGGCGGGCCAGGCCGGTTTGTTTATCTGACGCGTTTGCAGGTTTGGCTGATTGCAGCTCATACTGGATGCGGTTCGCCGCTCCAGGCCAATGGGGATGGTGGGAAGCAGCGCGGGCCAAAGGGTGTGCTGGCTGCCCTTTCCCACCACCCCCATTGGCCTGGGACAGCGAACCGCGGCCAATGGGAGCTTCGTTTGGCTGAACCTGCAGATGCGGCAGCTAAACCGGCCTGGCCCATCAGGGTGCTTACCCTGGCGAGCTGCGTGCCAAAGGTTGCCGATCCCTGCACTACAGTGATGACACCAATGTAAGAACCTTGATAGATAGACATAGCGTGTTCAACTGCCATATCATACTTTGCCAACGTCTATTCAACTTCTGAGTGATCCTTCTGTGCAGACTAAGGGCCTGATTTCAATTTACATGAAGGCCTCTCTACACTGTTCTGGCAGTGTATAAATTAGAAGCAGGCCTTAAGATTTAAAATTAACATTTCATTTGGGGATGTGTGCAAATTATATTGCAGAGATGACAGAACCTGGATTATGAAACATGTTTGAGTCACCTGATGTAAATGTGTGCTTTTGGTGTCAGGGGCACGTTTTTCAAATTAAGACACTGCACTGTGTTTGCAATATTTTTTTGGAACCTGCACTTGAGAACCTTTAGTCATGTGAGCAGTCCTTACTCATGCAAGTCGTCCAGTTGATGTCAATGGAAATACATATGTAAAATTTTTCCAAGTGTGGGCCTGCTTTTTGCAACTCTCAAGAGTGCCTGGTTGTATTATATGTCATGGTCACTTGTAATATGAGTTCCTTACCTTCATGTATTCCCCTCCTCTCTGAACAAACAGAAGAGAAAGAAACTGCAATTACTTCCTTCCCTCCTCTATAACAATTAGAAAGCAGTGACAAGCTGAATTTTCAGCATATGGAACACGGTGTTTTGACATGAATAATTTGAACCAAGGCAAATTTGCTGCAAAAAGTTGGCCTGAATCTAAAAAAGCACAAAACCAACATTATTTACGTGCAAACTATAGATGGATTATTATTTGTCTAGAATATTTTATCAGTTATACGTGTCCAGAAAAACTGTTCAGATGTTTTGGAATATTCCAAATTTGTCATTATTAGGGCTGTCAGTTAACTGCAGTTAACTCACATGATTAACTCAAAAAATTTACTGTGATTAAAAAACTGAATTGTGATTAATTGCACCATTAAACAATAGAATACCAATTGAAGTTTATTAAATATTTGTGGATGTTTTTCTACATTTTCAAATATACTGATTTCTAGTACAACACAGAATATAAAATGTACAACGCTTATTTTATATTATTTTTATTCCAAATATTTGCACTGTAAAAATGATAAACCAAAGAGAGCAATTCACCTCATACAAGTACTGTAATGCAATCTCTATTACTCTATGACTTACAAATGTAGATTTTTTTGTTACATAACTGCACTCAAACACAAAACAATGTAAAACTTTAGAGCCTACAAGTCCACTCAGTCCTACTTCTTGTTCAGCCAATCGCTAAGACAAACAAGTTTGTTTACATTTACAGAAGATATTGCTGCCTGCTTCTTATTTAGAATGTCACCTGAAAGTGAGAACAAGTGTTTGCGTGGTACTTTTGTAGCCAGCGTTGCAAGGTATTTACATGCCAGATATGCTAAACATTCGTGCTTCAGCCACCATTGCAGAGGACATGATTCCGTGCTGATGATGTTCATAAAAAAATAGCATTTTAATTAAATTTGTGACTGAACTCCTTGGGGGAGAATTGTATGTCTCCTGTTCTGTTCTTTTTGCCCACATTCTGCCATATATTTCATGTTCTAGCAGTCTCAGATGATGATCCAGCACGTTGTTTGATTTATGAACACTGTCACTGCAGATCTGACAAAACGCAAAGAAGGTACCAATGTGAGATTTCTAAAACTAGTTACAGCACTTGACACAAGGTTTAAGAATCTGAAGTGCCTTCCAAAATCTGAGAAGGGATGAGGTGTGGAGCTTGCTCACTAGCTCCATTCCAGAAAAAAATGCATGTTCAGTGAGAACACAGTACAAGTTGGTTTCTTGGGAACTGTGAACCATTACTGCAGTCTTCAGAGGCAGGTATGTTTTGCTAGACAGAGTAATGTACTTGATTGTGGATGGGATCTCTCTTGTAACTAAAAAGCAACAATGATCAGTTTTAGAGACATTTTAAAAATCCCTTTATAAAACAAAATTGATTTTATGCATTTGAATTTTTCTTTGCCCATAATTACAGTTTACTGTACCACTCACTGAATTAAACACAGCATATAGCATGATCCTCACACGTTGTATATTGCAACTTGGATGTGTAACTAAAATAGTTTAAAGGCTTGATCCTGTACCTACTAAAGTTAATGAATTTTTTGCCATTGATGTAAAGGTGGGACTGAACTGGGCTCTACATTTGATAATGGTTCATTAATAGGTGGTATGCCAGGATGTAGATGTCATTTAATAAAATTAAAAATGAAGGTCATATAAAAGAAAATTTACACTTTCATATTGAAATGCTAGTAAAAATGTGACATGCAAAATGCTATGGTAAATCCTATTTAAATCATTAAAATAAATATAGAAGCAGACTTTTTGTAATAATGTGATTTAATGAAAAATGTTTGATCTCAGCATAACAAATTCTACATATATATTACTCAAGTGATTTTAGGGAACTGTTCAGCATTAGGAAGTTTGCAGATATAAATATGAAATAACATTAAAGTTCTCCATTTTTTCCCTAAAGGCTGGAAGCAGTACTGGCATTGAAATGCAAGTTCTCTCAGTGGCTATAATCTTTCAAAAAAACATGGCATATGATACAGATTACAAAAACATTGGTTCTAAGCAGGTGAACCCAGAATTACCAGGTTATTTTTATTCAATGTACAGAAAACTACAAAGTCAGTGCACTCTTTACAAAATGTTAATTGCACACCTGTATGTAATTGCATGAGTTTTTGGAACCTTCATTCCATCTGTTGGCTAAAGAACAGCAGTCGCTGCTTGTGACAGGTTCTACTTATTCTGAAGGGTCTGGGACAGTTGAAGACATGGCTGAGGATGAAAGCCAGGGGACTGATGAGGAAACAGTGAATGGACAGAACTCAGCCAGCCAGGATTCATTAGCCTTCAAGCATTCTAACCTGGAACACATATACCTCTACCTCAATATAAGACGACCCGATATAACACAAATTTGGATATAACACGGTAAAGCAGTGCTCCGGGGAGATGGGGGGGGGGTGCACACTCCGGTGGATCAAAGCAAGTTCAATATAACGCAGTTTCACCTATAATGCGGTAAGATTATTTGGCTCCCGAGGACAGCGTTATATCGAGGTAGAGTTGTATATGGAATAGGAAATCAGCTGTTGGGGCTGCTGGAAGGAGTTCACCAGTCAGGTTGAAGGAAGAATCCTCTTATGCATATTTTCTAAAGTTTTGTCCTTGTTCAGTGACACTTCATTTGTCTTCCTTCTGAGGGGAGAACAGCTGAAAGGCTGTTTGATAATCTTCCTAAAAGAAGGGTTGAGTTCTTCTTGAAGCAGAAAGGACTTTGGGGTTTGTTTCGGGAGGAGGGAGATATGCTGGGAATAAGAACTGTATTTGGGACTTCTATTAGTGCCAAAAAGGCCATATTTCATTTTTCTTTCACCTCCCATTTAACAGAAGAGTATCCATGAAGTGGGACTATCCCAAATTACTAAACCTTTGGCTGGCTGTACTCTGGGGTTTTCCACAGCTATGATAGCACCTAGATTTGGGACAAAAATAAAGGTATTTCAGCTTGGTCTAATTTTTCCATTTTGTTTCTGATTTGGTTAGTGTCTCAAGAGCCCCAGTGCTAGAATTGACCAGAGGTGATTCTGGTCCCAGTTTAATTTTAGCCAAAACAACAAAGTCAATTAATGTTCTGAATAAGTGGCCCTGTCTCTCTCTAATGTGTGAAACCAGGGTTTGTTTGGATACAAGTTCCATTTTATCTGAAGAACTGAAGTTCAAGAATGTTCAGATTTTTTTGTTTAAAAAAAATCAGTTTTCTCTTTACAAAGAACCACATCACTTTCTTTACAGAGTTAAGGATAGAAGTAGAACAGGTTTGGCTGTACAGCCTTCCCAATAAAATGATCTGGAAACAAATCTGACTCAAGCTTGGTATTAAGTGACTTTGATCAGAGGCAATAATGTCAACTGCTGAACATGTTATCTAACTGTTTCAGTTTTTACTTTTCACTTTGCTAATATAAGTTAATCTTAGAAACAGGTTCCAGAAATTAGTCAAAATAATATATACACAACAGCCATTTCTGATGTTTCTTTCTAAAGTAAAACCAATACTCTGTTTAAATTATGGTCAGTTAAACCTTAATATAACTTATGCTGCTGCTATTTCTGAAATACTTGTCTGCAAGCCAGCTCTTATTTCAGTCTCAATCACAAGTTTCAAAGTAGCATGGTGCTGGGCATAATATAAGCAAAGAGAGAGCATATCTTTGGGGGAAAAAAAATTAGTTGGGGGACATGGGTGTGTGAGTGTTATAATTACTGTGGATGTTTTTTCAGTAATCCCATACCCCCCCTCCAAACCCCAAAACAACAACAACAAAAACCCTACAGAATGTAAGAGGAATTAAACTAATATGATTTCACAGAAATTACTCACATTTTATGTTTTTATATGGTGAATAATATCCTTTGTATAGATTTGTTGAACCATCCTGTAGAATTCTGCAGGAGAAATAGAATTTTGTACTCTATTTAATTCTATAGGTTTTTTTCCATAAGGGATACTTCCATACATTCATTATTATCCTTTATCAGCACTACAGAATATCACTTGCTGTAGGTCATTCTGTGTTTTTAACATTAAAGTATTTTACTAAGTGATCTTCTCCAAATTGGTTGTTTTAAAAAAAACCGTGGCCGTGGCCACCATATGACTCACTGTCGCCAGGCCTGATTTTTCTTGGCTGTACTTAGCCACCAAGAGATCAATTTGGAGTTAAGGATGTGAGAGAGAACCTGCATAAGTATAAGATCATTAACGGTCTGAAGCCAGCATTAGGTTGATGCAAAATAAGTCTCCATACAGCTGCTTGTGATACTAGTGATCACAAGGTGCTGACCCAGCTGCATGGACTAGCATAGTAGATAGTTATGATTGTTTGTTTGTTTTTTATTTATTTGTGTTGTGGTAACGCCCACAGACCACGATCAAGATCAGGCCACAACACATACTAAAACAGTTCCTTCCATGGAAGATTTTACAATCTTTGTTTTGAGACAAAATGCAACAAGGATGAGGAGACGATGAGAGTAATGGAAAATAAAGAACATACACTTACATAAATTCTAGGTCTCAGTTTTTAATTTCAAAGCACTCACTGGTCTAAAACTTCTCTCAAAACTCCAAGATGAGAAATGTGGCTGAAAACACTGCTCCTCAGGGACAATGAAACTTTCTACTATAAAGGTAAGGCTCATCTGTGCAGGAAACAGAGCTTTTGGGGGCCAGTCTGAGGCTGTGAAACAAACTCCCAAAAGAACTAAGGATCACACAAACTTCATCACCTTATGATCCAAATGTAAGATGCACTTCTCTGACCTTTCCTTCCTTAAAAAAAAACACAGAGCAGCGTGTACATATGGTGATTCTCAGCTTTTTATTGGCTTTCTGTTGGTTAATAAGTTGACTTCAGTGTCTTATCATGGTGATTTGTAGCCATAAACAACATAGGACCAGTCGACCTACGGGATTGTGGCCACCTTGTCATGGCAATTGCGAGCAACAGTGTTGGAACTGCTGCTCAGCCTCTGGTACAATCCTGAGTGTACAGGAAGTCCATCAAGGTCCTGAAGCTCTGGGAATCTCTCACAGTGCATGTATATAGAATGTTGGCATCCTTCAGGACCAAGCTTGACACCTTCTGTTCTCTTTTTCAGTCTGTGTTATTGTGACATGGAGGCTCATTGGTGGTTCGCTACTCTGGTCAGACCTGGCATACTCACTACCCTAACGCACAGTTGTCATGGTTTCTATCCAAAAGGTGGCATGTGATGTGTCATTGGAGAACTAATAACTTAATGATCATTCATATTCTTGTGTGATGTTCATGCAAAGAATTATAAATATGAGCTAGAATTATGTTCTTAAAATGTGTTTGGTAAGCAATGCATAAGAACAGTCTGCCTTGGACAAAGGAATGTGTATTTTCTTGTCTGACCTGCGTGTTCACCAGGCAGACAATGAAGGTACACTTACTTATATAATAGGTAAACAAACTCATCAGATTTGCAAGGGAGGGAGAGACCCTCCTAACTTCAAAGACAGAGAATCTGAACCTGAAATGATAAGCAATTGTATCAACTGACTGTGCAAAATATTACTGTATTATAAAAGTGTAGCGAGCAGGATCTTTTATGACAGCCTATGACTGGTGATGAATATCATTGTGAAATTCATGCATTAACACTATATGAGGCATTATGAGTACTCACTGACTTCATGCTTTAAAGTCATGACCAAATACAGGGAGAAAAATGTTTTCTCCTGGGCAGGAGGAAAGGCAGCTATCTACCTGTTTCCAAGGCAGGGCCAGCTCCAGGATTTCTGCCACCCCAAGCAGCCAAAAAAAAAAAAAAGAAGAAGCCGATCGATGGCACTTCGGCGGCAGCTCAATCACACCACTCCATTGTTCGGCAGCAGGTCCTTCACTGGGGGACCTGCTGCCAAAGACTGGGCCGGGCTGCCTCAATAGCGGACAGAGTGCTGCCCCTTTGCATTGGCTGCCCCAAGCACCTGCTTCCTTAGCTGGTGCCTGGAGCCGGCCCTGCTCCAAGGTAAATTAAGCAGTTTGGAATCAAAAACAAACAGAAGCCACATTTATATAAGAACAGCAGAGGGATAGAAACTGCACCCCCAGGAAGCCTTCCTGCCTCTTGAAGCAGTGTCAGTGAACTTTGGGAAGACAATATGGCATCTATACCCCAGGAGAAGAAAGAAGCTTGGCCTGAGCTTACTTTTCAAATAATGAACTTCAAAGGTTTCCTGAACTATAAAAAGAAAGGGGACAGAACCCCATAGTTATCTATCACTGGGAAGATACAAAAGGCCAGAGCTCTTGTACATCTGAGAAAAGTGGATCCTTCAACTGATCGAGGTGAAGTCCCTGGGAACTGATTTTAGGTGAGAAACCTGCATAGGCAAAGACTGTAACTTGCTGAAATTAAGTCTTAATCTTAAAAGTGTAGTTTTGATTGTATTTGTTTGGGACCCTTTCTATCTTTATTCCTCATACTTGCTATCACTTAATCTGATATCCTTTTGTTAATGCAGCAGAGAATCCTGTGGCACCTTATAGACTAACAGACGTTTTGGAGCATGAGCTTTTGTGGGTGAATACCCACTTCGTCAGATGCACCCACGAAAGCTCATGCTCCAAAACGTCTGTTAGTCTATAAGGTGCCACAGGATTCTCTGCTGCTTGTACAGATCCAGACTAACATGGCTACCCCTCTGATACTTGACACCTTTTGTTAAATACACTTATCTTGCTTCCAAACTAAACCAACCCAGTGCTTTCATTGAAGTAAAGTGATTAACTCCAATAACCATAACAAGATGCTGTTTTTGTATCTTTAAAGGAGCGTCAAACTTAATTTCTTCTTTGAATGTACAGCGATAGGGGCTGTGCATTGCAGAGACATCACTGAGGAACTTGAAGGCTGGAGTTCACTGATGGTTACCTGCTAGGCACGGTTTGGACTGGCAAAGTCCTGAAGAGCTTGCTGGGCAAGGCAGACAAGCTGGTGTATCTGAGAGTTTTCACACAGCTTAGCGATAGCAAAAGTCTCACTTGCTGAGGCTGAGAGGAGTAACACAGTCACTCACAATTCTGGGAACCTCAGCAGATTGTCACATTGGCAGATGGTTTGGGGAAAATTTGGGAGTGAAAGGGTTTTGGGGTAACTCTGCAAAAAGTAACAGTGGGGGAAATCAGGGTGCAACCTGCATTCCTGTAGGTTGGCTGTTGGTGTCAAGGGTATGAACCACAGCAGCAGAGCATTAAAGGCAGTCAGAGTTGTAGGCAGGTGGTGACACAACCCATTACTGTTCTGGGCTTAACCCCAAAGCATCACAGTTGTTCATGTTGTGACTTGATGATGTATGCTTGAGTTTTCCATGCTTTGCACTTATCACTTGTATTTCATGGGTGCTGACATGTTCAGTGCTATACCAAGACAGTCCCTACCACAATAATCTTACAAAGAAAATCAGACACAAAATACCATTGACATATTTACGCCTCAGTTCAGAAAAAGCACTTGAGCATGAACTTAAAGTTAAATATGTTCTTAAGTGCTTTGCTGAATGGGGACCATAGAGATTAAACACAGATAGGAAGTGGAGGGCTTGATCCATGTTACTTTCACATGATGTAACTTCATTGATTTCGATGAAGTTACTCCAGATTTATATCAGTGTATGAGATCAAAATTAGGCCCCAAGTCTTCAAGCTACCAATGTTTTTTCTTAATATTCTTCAAATATTAAGAAGAAATATTTTTTAAGTAGAGCTGGTCAATATAGAGTAAGGAAGACTGACTAACGCTTGTATACTGGGCAATTTGGTGGTTTTATGAATTTTTATCCCAATAAAGTCATCTAAGCTATTATTTAATTTTGAAGAAAGTGTGCATTGGGAAGTCCAAGAGAGCTTTTTTTAATGGCACATAGGATTGTAGGCACTCTACCCCATCCACTCAAAAAAGCACGTAGACTCCAGCTGAGTTTCATTTGGTCCATGGCATTTACTATGTTGATAAGAGCATAAAACCTCTCAAATGAACAGCATCTCTGTTGGTTGTCTCTGACATTTCTCAGGGTAGCCAGGACTGTGAGTCATATGGTTACCCCTTTCCTCTAGCGAGAGGTAGCCTTGCCCATGGTGACTGGGTGTTAGCTCCCTAATGCCACTGGCCTATTAGTCACTCAAGCACCCTCCTCTGGGGTATGCCATCCCCATCTTCACCTTTCAGATTAATAGTAACCTGTTCCCCTGTCCCCAAGTCCTTTTGAAGTATTCCTCCAGCCCCAACACTGGCTACTCACAGAAATCCAAGATCCTTTGCCACAAAGGAGCCAGGTACCCCAGTTTTACCTTAAATCACCACACCTGTGTAAAAACAATAGAAGGTTTATTTAAGAAGGAATAGAGAGAAATAAGAGAGAATTATGGAAAGAAATAGTTACGATGCAAAATAAAATCATGAAATGTAAAGCAGGGCCTACACTTTCCTATCTAATAAAGTAAGATGCCTCCCGATTCCCTACCAAAAGTTGAGTTTGTTGCAGAGTTGGTTGACTTTGCAGGAACTAGGATCCAAACTTTAATGAAAACACCCTCACTCCACAAGATGTTTCCTCTGAGAATAGACACAGTGCGCCTCTCTCCAGTCTTTTGTCTCTATTCAGAGACAGGGTGATCCCCTGTGTGTTGTAATACTCCTTTTTTATACCGCCAAATGGTTTCGATTATTTGCAGTTGTCTCTGAAGGTTTTCCATTGAAAGTCTTGGGATGGAGCAAAGCTAGACAACTGAGCCTTGCGTTACATCACTAGCCAGGGAGGGGTGACAATTCTCTCCTGCTTCCATGGGCCATCACAGAGACATATTATTCCTTGGTGACCAACTTTTACTTCAAGACCATAAATCAAACTTTCAATATAGTTACATTATTCCTTAAATATTACCTGTACATACATCCCACAATGATTGAATCTTGACAAGCTACAAGCTTTCGGTAGATACCTTACATGTTACTCTTTATGGATAAATATCTTGCAAGACGTGTTTGGTGTAGTGAGTTTATTGGGTCTGAGGGAGTTGTTTGCCAAGGGACCTCTCTGTCAGTCTATTACTGCCCCTGCAGATTGAAAATGCATAGGGGTTGATCTTGACAATTCTACAATGTCTTGCTTATGGGTCAAGAAACGGTTTTCTAATGCTGTGACTTCACTCAGCCACAATGGCTAGCAGACAGATGGAAATCTGATGCGCAAACAAAGCGTGAAACAGCAACATTCAGAAAATGTTCTTTTTTTTTTTTTAATGGCAGAAATGCATTTTTGGAAGTGTAGATGCACAGACCATGCCCAATGAGCATCTCTGAAGAATTTGAGATCACAGTTTGTCTTTAATCAAGGACTAAATTTAGTATTGCCCTTTCTTTCACACCGTTTGAAAGCGTGGATGTCTGTAGAGCAATTGGCATCTTTCTCTAACTGCATGTCTTTTGCCTGAAACCAGTGTTTGTGGCATGGGCTGCCAAGTAAGTGTGGGCTGTTTGGGTTTTTCTTTGTTTGTTTTTTAAACAGATTAGTGGCTGCCTTAGCAATCCCATCCTTAGTTTAGGGTTTGACATAAGGCTTAGGAGCTGGGGGGAATAGTTGAAAATTGTAAATTTTTTTGATAACTCATGAACAGAGTTATCACACACGATTTGATTGATGCGATTGGATTAAGGAATCATGCTATATGCTAATACAAAGTTGGCTTGCATATTAACCAATACTCAAGGAAGAGACACATTGTAATGTAATTGTATTACATATCTGCAACATTAAATTAAACTGTTTGGGTTTTTGTAGCACAAATTATTGACCTTATCCAAGCACTCGGTAGAGACTGTCATTAATAACATTACACAAACTCAGTAATTAATAGTACTAATAGTTATAGCATATCCATTAATTCCAGTTAAAAATACTGGGTTTAGTACCTCAGCATGTGCCAGAATCTCAAAGAAAATCAACCTACGAGACTTCAGTATGCTGTTTTGAGGATGCACGTTCTCAGGAATATGTTCCTGACAATGAGATAAGGATGTAGTTAAGTGGTATTTATCCATACCATAAATTTAGCACACAGTTGAGGATTTTCTGATTAGGACCTTCAGGAGCCAGTCAGCATGAAAACCAAACTACCATCCTCCCTCTGAAGAAAATTTTTCAGGTCAAAGCAGATGCCACTGTGGTGGGACACTCTTGCTGCTCTGCTTGTGGAGCTCCTCCTGGCCTTCGCATAGACTAACTGCAACTGAAGCATCAACGCTCCACCCTAGCTGCCATTCCAATGAATGACTGCTCTGCACATGTTTTGAAGGTTTTTATGTTTATACCTTGCTTACTCTCTTTGAGACCCACTCTCGTGGTGCTCAGCATAGCAAAGTCTTGTGATTTTTATCGTGACTCCAGAGATTTTGGAGGGTGCTTTACCTGTCTCCCAGAAACAGGATGAAAGGCTGCCAACTCACAGATATTCCCGTATTGGAAATGGCCACCATCTTCTATTACTATCAGTAAGACTGATGCCAAGAAGGAAGTGAATGGGAAGAGTGGGAGGCAGATTTAGGGGTTATAGTGTAATGGGTATAGAAGGTTGTGGAGGGCAGGAAGGCAGGCTGAGGGTGCAGAAGATAGTGATGAGGGTGGGATATTGAGGGCCTGGAATAGCAGCTTCTCAGGCCTGGGGGATTGGTGGGTAAGGGGCATCCCTTCTGATCAGCCAGGGGAAGGCAGTGTTGCCAACTCTCACAAACTGATTGTGAAGAGGAGTTGCCTTGACTGTATGGAGAAGCTCCTCTGATCCTGTGATTTTTTTTTTCAGGGCTTGGCATCTGGGCAGATGCCTGGCCACTGAGCCCTGCCTTCATGTATGGCCCTATAGCAGACAGAAGGTCCTGAGGCAGGGGAGGGAGGAGCTGGGGAAGTGGTGCTGCTTGGACCCATGTGGAGGAGAAACCTGGGGGAGGGTGGAAGGGAGTGGTTCTAGTAGGTCTGAGGTAAAGAAGTTCCAGGGTAGCAGGAACCAGAGACGTGGATCAAATGGGAGGGGAACTGCCATCCATTTATCTTAGCTGTGAGGAGAGGGTAAGTAGAGTCTCCATCTGAGCAGCCAGGGAGAGGTGCGCATTTTTGTGTGCATTAAGAACTCTTTAACCTGAAGTTCTCTCTTTGTCTCCATCTGTTTCTCACACAGGCAGAGGAACAGAGGGGAGTTAAAAAGTCAAGACATGAAAAAACATGATATAAAAAAACCCTCATGATTTTGGGAGCCAATCTCATGATTACTGGAGGGTCTCAGCCATGATTTTTGATCTCTTGAGGTTGATGATACTAGGGCATACTAAGATAATTTTGATAGTCCATTCATACCAACCCAGACATGTCTGTGTGACTTTCTCCCAGTCCCTTCATCACTTATTCTCTTGCCTCGGGAATAAGATTAATCCCTTCATATCAAGTAGGGAACAAAACACAAGTGAGTGGGGAAACTGAGTCACACATACTTTTCATAAAAATAATCCAGAAATTCCTCATGTCCTCCACACTTGTTTATACTTCTCCTTCTTAAGTATTGTTCTGATGATGTATCTGTTCTTTAGAGGACAGCTGTACAGTAGGTATAGAGAATGTTTAAAAACTATAATGCACATAATTCTCTGTATAAGACATGGCACAACCATGGTACGGACCTTTGTATTACTTGTGATCTGCCACAATGAGAAGTGGATTTGGAGTGAGATAGAAAGAGCCAGAACCTCTCTGGGAATTCTTTATTTTCATGATGAAGGGCACCCAACAGAATAAGGACCATGCTTTTGAAACAAGCACCCTTTTAAAAGGTTTTTTGTTTTTGCAGGACCTGAAGTGGATTCTCTTTGAGGACTTCAATAACTCAGACATAGGTTAGGGGTTTGTTACAGGAGTGGGTGTGTGAGATTCTGTGGCCTGCATTGTGCAGGAGGTCAGATTAGATGATCATAATGGTTCCTTCTGAGCTTAAAGTCTATGAGTCTATGAATCATTGCACCCTGTACCCTGGATCTTCCAAATACAAATGTTCAAACAATTCAGAAACATCTCAGCACAACACAATGAAACAAAATAACTTACTGAAATGGGCTGTATAGGCAACAACCATTCTGGGCAAATGCTCAAGAAGCAGGCAGTTTTAGAAAGCCACTTAAAAATATCCATAATGAAATGGAATTAGTTGTTACTTTGCATGAAAGAACAGTGAGACCTAGGCTATGTCTACACAAGCACTACAGCTACACTGTTGTAGTATAGATGCTCTCCACAGAGATGGAAGGGATTTTTCTATCGCTCTAGTAAATCCAGACCCCGCCCCACCCCTTCAAGAGGCAGAAGCGAGGTTGATGGAAGAATTCTTCCTTCAACCTAGCAGTCTACAATAGGGCTTAGGTTGTCCTAATTATGATTCTCTCAGGAGTGTGAATTTTTCACACACAACCTCAAGTGATGTAGCTACGTTTTAGGCCTAGAGTAGACTGTAGTGAACAGGGTTAGTCAGAAATTCTGATGAGTAATATTTTGAGGCGAAAACTGAACATTAAAGATGGTCGTCCTTTCTCACCAGTAGAAAGGTTCAATCAAATAATCTGTTGGTTCTTTTGTTTCCATATACACTGTTAGCACCAAATCCTGAGCATAAGGTAGTTCAACTTTGTGTAAAATGCTGCAATCTTGCAGAGATCTGGCCTTCTTCCAGCCTCTCACTACATTTAAAAGCAGCATTGTATACTCCTCAATCATGATGCCAGGATGGGCAAACACTCCAGGACACCATGCTCTCAAACTCCATTGATGCACAAAGAGGCACATGTCTTGACCCTATCTGGTGTCACCTGTGGGGCTGCTGCAAAGATTTGTGGATTTGCAGGAATGAGCCAGATCTGGGAACGTCACTAAGTGATGCCTGGAGCAATGCCATTAACTTTGGTCAGTCTGGCTGGCGTGACGATCCTCAGTAGACTATGTATATTTGATGATGATGAATGGCTGATTTTGTTTCCTCTAATTCTCTGAATGCAGCACTTATTTGAACCCCTCAGGGGGTCACGAGGTTATTCCCTAGGGGGTTGCGAGCTGTCAGCCTCCACCCAAAGCCCTGCTTTGCTGCCAACATTTATAATGGTGTTAAATATATTAAAAAGTGGTTTTAATTTATAAGGGTCACACTCAGAGGCTTGCTATGTGAAAGCGGTCACCAGTAAAAAAGTTTGAGAACCACTGGCTTAGAACTTTCATTCGGAGATAGCTTCAACATTTTCAAAATCCTACTGCTGGAACCTTTTAAAATTCCACAATGCCAGAACATATGAATAGCATCTCCTATCTCAGATACACGTTTCCACATTCCTTTGTCACTGTAAACTATAAGTGATAGTACCCAGGCAGTAGGTTATAAGATGATAAATGGAATACAAAATAAAACTAATACACATAATGACGTGGAAATATACAATTGAGCATGTGGATTTTCAAAAATGAAAAAATGTTTTGCATAGTTTGTATGTAAGGTGAAGATGAAATACACAACAGCTTGATTCATGAAAGATTTCAAATATGACCAAGAACCAGTCATAGTGGTACTCCATTACATACACAGATTCCCTCTTCACTTGCACCCCTGCATTTGTCCCAGGTTTTTTGCACCACTGTAATGATATTGTAACATGAAATGTTACTGGGATGACATTTTCAGCTGGAGGCTACTGTAATAATCATTAATTAAAATAATGGAAAAACAGAGATAATGAACCCAACTGCCCTCTTACGCCCAAGCAACCAGAATTCTTTTTCTCAACTAATCAGTAACTCATAGGCCCAAAGTTGAAGTCCTGTCACAGGTCAAACACCCATTCAGGATGCTGACATTTTCTCAAAGAACTTTGCAGAAGTTGAAGACCAGAGAATGTACAATAATTGTCAGCTTACTTACTGCTTTCTCTTTGTCCATGTTTTTTTGTTTTGTTTTTGAGCTGGGCTTGGCTTCAGAATTGCCATAGTTTAGCCTCTTTGGTAGAGGCATTAAAGATCGTGCTCAGTAAAGAGCAAAGGGATTCTCTCCTTTGGCTTTAAATCATCAACAACGGGCAAGAATCCATTATGCAAGTAGATGAGTGGAGCTTGTGCATGTGCAACTAGCAGCTATGATTATGCAGCTAGATGAAACTCAATTAGAGAAGATGGAGCATTTTTTCCCTACAGTTTTCAGACTGCTTCAGACTGAGAGATGGCTCTATCCCTGGTTTGCATAATATTATGAAAGCCTCTCACTGTCTCAGAAGCCTGGTGAGTTTTTGCCTTGGCTAATTATTGCAGTTTAAGATCAGTTGGGAATAAACAATAACCAGAGCAACTAGTGTTAACTTATCTGCATAAGCAGTGCACTCAGGCAACTAGTTTTTGGGGAAACAGCATCCTTAGCTATTAACTTTTTTATCCATGATCAAGACAAATCTTGATCTTGACTTGCATCCAACGCATGTTCAGTAACACATGGGGTGTGAATCATTGCAATGTGTGGCCCAAAGTATTGATTTTTACTAAATGCCGTGACCTTGACATATGAGATTTGAGTTCTTAAGGGAAAACTCTTAATAATGCACATCCTCTTTATTCTTGGTCCCCTAAGAATAATTGGCATGGCCTTCAGCATTCTGTTCCCTACAGCCAATTATAGGTTTCTATGTCAAATCTAATACTACTCCATCTCAGGGGCCAGCTCTGCCCTCATTTGCATGAGGGCAGCTTCCTTTGATTTCAGCAGATGTTACACCAAAGCACATGAAGATCAAAGTGTGGCTTTGGTATCTCTAACCCCTTTGGTTGGGGGAGAAAACAGGTTTGTGAAATTCCAGTTTTTAAATTAGAAGTACAGTAGAACCTTAGAGTTATGAACCCGTCAGGAATGGAGGTTGTTCATAACTGTGAAATGTTTATAACTCTGAACAAAATGTTATGGTTGTTCTTTTAAAAGTTTACAACTGAACATTGACTTAATACAACTTTGAAACTTTATTATGTAGAAGAAAAATGCTGCTTTCCCTTTATGGTTTTAGTAGTTTATATTTAACACGGTACTGTACCGTATTTGCTTCCCCCCAGCCCCATTTCTGGTGCGGCCTCATTGTGTACTTCTGGTTCCAAATGAGGTGTGTAGTTGACTGGACAGTTCATAACTCTGGTGTTCGTAACTCAGAGTTTCTACTGTAATCTCACCACAAGAACGCTAACATCACTTGAGACCTATCACTGCTCACTGTTATCTGCAAAGGGATTGTTAATAACTAGTGATGAAGTAATCCACATGATTAGGCCTAATGCTGTTCTTCTTAAGAGGCTTGTTTTGGGAACATATCAGTTTACTGCCTTTTATCTGGTATCTTTTGTGTGGATTTGCCAAAGGAACCCCAGATCTACTGACCCTTAGGGCACGCTGTACGACATGTCCCAGGTTTTTCACGGGGTGAGGTTGAAAAGTTATGAAATGGAGAGGAATGAAGTTTGTATGGGTACACTGTAGGATTTCTGACCTATCAAATGTCTGCTTGATTTTAATTAACTGTACAGTGTCTAGAGACCAGGACAGGCATTTCCTCTACATTTGGAATATGAATAACTAAAATGATGAAAAGAGCATAATGTACAGGTCACTAGACATAAGATCACAACAGAGCTGTCCTCTGCTCTGTCTTTGGTTTTTCTTTTCCCTGAAGCTGCACCATCTCAAATTGTGATCTCAGCCAGCCACACAAGCTAAGTTCACATTTAAAAAAAGGCTGTTATGGTCCAAAACACATCAGTAGTACTACTGCAAGAGTGGTCCTGGGCCATTGCTGTAGAATAGGATAGCTAATTTGCTTTATCACAATATTTGAGATTCTTTCAAGACCAGCTTGTGAGCTTGTGCTTTCATTAGTATTTCGTTATCCTTACAGGGTCTTGTTACCTGGTTTCTACATAGTGGCTGTATGAAATAGGAGCCCATTCAAAGCCCAGTGAAGTCAATGTGAGTCTTCCCATTGACTTCAGTGGGATTTGAATCAAGACCTTTACGATCAGGATTCAATTCCCCTGTTCAAGTCTATGTGTGGAGGGCAGCCATGCAGGATAGATGTGGGTTGGAAGCCTGGAAAGGGATGGAAGCACCAACTCTATGACATTGTCTTCTTTATCCCAGATTGTGCAGGAGCCCCTGCCATGGTACATGTGGAGTATGGGCAGATGAGACAGGACAGGCAAGGGCAGGGCATGTGAGGGGAAGCTACTCTGTGTGACTGTCCCCCTTGACTTTCCCCATCATAATGTAGTATTGACACAGCTTGGATTATCTTATGTGGTGAACAGCTCTGCTGTGTGAATCCCCTATTGTTTGGGGACAACAGTAACTGGGAACTATGTGGAAAACCAGAGTTCCCGAAGAAAGTGCCTTATAAGGATCAGACCCTGTGTATCCATTTATTTAAAAAGCCAAGTCATTTTAGTTGATATATTACATTTTAATGCATTACTTAAAATATGGTTCATGTTCTAAAATTAAACAGCCTGGGGTTATCATAAGATAGGAGATAAAATATTCATTTCTTTATAATTACAGAGTTTATGGATTAAATATAAAAGGTTGAAACCTAGTAGTGCTGGATTTGGAAAGAAATCATATTATAGGGATAGACGTGACCATGTGAATAGTTTCAAAATGAAAAATGGGCTCTAGAGTAGAGCGTATAAAGTGCTTCCTTTTTTATTTTAATACATGTGTATTTTGTGTATTCAACTTTTTTCTTTGTAAAACAAGTAAACTAGTAAAGTCCTTTAAAGGACATTAAAGGAAATTTCCTTGTGAAATGAACATTGGAGTAAACACAGTTCAAATATATAATATACTTTTAAAATATGGTGATTTTGCAAAAATATTACAATAAATAACAGATGTCCAGGGAGCAAATGCTGTACAAAACCAAGCACATTCTAGGTCCATCTGCTGTGTTATTCCACATATAATGTTTTTTGAGGCCATAAACAGGCCAGTAATCTGTGCCAAGTGACAGTGTCACACCTTCCTGATAGACCTCTGCACCTGTTCATCAGGCATCTTAGATACCTAAAGTATAGTCAGAATGTGCAGCTGGGAACTACAATGGTCAGACAATGTTATGAAAGAACAAAGGAACTGCTCACCTTTAAACTAGAGACAGCTGTGTTCTAGCCAGGGCCGGTGCTTCCGCCGCTGAAGTGCCCCAAAGATGCAGAGCGGAAGGACCGCCGCCGCCAAATGCTCAGAGGACGAGCGCTGCTGCCTAGGGTGGCAAAAACCCTGGCGCCACTTTTGGTTCTAGCTATGATTTACTAGCAGAGACTGTGGCACTGAGGTCCACAGAGCTGATGGCCTCTGGAATGTAGGTTTCTGATCTCTGTGACCATAAAAAAATTATAACATGATGTTAGATTGGAAAAAATAATGTAAGAAACCAATTCAAATACCACTTAAAATTGAGGTTTTCATCATAACAGCACCTACAGCTATAGACAAAGTCAACAAATAAAACTGATGTAAGTATAACCCCAGTTCCAACTTCTGAAGTGGTCACAAAAGAAAGGGATAAACTCAGAAGAGCATAAAGAAACAGAAATTACAGAATGCTCCACTCTGCAGCTGCAAATTTTTTCCAGATCTCTCTGGGACAGTTTAACACTTTGCTACAACAGAAAAATAGAGGTGTTAACGAGTCTTAAAGCGCATAATTATTAAATGAAAATAGATCCCTCCCCTTTTCAGCAAATAATCAGGGACCAGGCTCTGTTTACCTTTGCAATGTTGGTGCAATTATATGTTCACACTGGAGGTGCCTGGGATGGTTATCACTCAGTGCCTTTGAGATATTTCTCTTTATTTATTTTATTCCTTTTTCTCCTTTAGTAACTGGTGTCAGAGCTGCTGGGTCAATTTTGTATCCTCCCTCACATCAGAGGAGATGACTCTTGCCCTCCCAGGTGAGTGCTCACCTATTAATGTATGGTTATTTGAGTGGGAACTTTACCTACAGTATGTCTCTTTTACTGTATTATTATAACATTTTTATTCTTTTTACAGCACCCAAGAGTATGCTAGGTTTTTGATAGAACAGACAGAGACATGGTCCCTCTCCCAAGGAGGCCTTCGTTTGTAAGGTATCTTGTCTTCAGTGAGGTTTTGAATTGGCGCAGGGTCCCACACTGGCAAATCCAGTTGCAGGATAATGACCTCACTTTAAACATGATGCAATCTGTTAAGGATTGGGATAGGATGAAGAAGGTCAAAAGATACAGCAATAAGACAATATGGTTACTCAGTTTAACCATCTTAGTGGCTCAATCAAGTAGGTTTTTTAATGGTCTCAGTTCTTCTTGCCACCAGGTATCCAGTCAATTGCATTCATGCAACCTCTGTTCACTTCAGTAAGTGTTACATGTCTGCAAATAATGGAATGGTCAAGCCTCTAATGCCTTATTATACCTTTGAATTAGCTTAATATTTTAATTAAAATTTCAGTTTTAAAAAAGACCTACTGAACTCTGATTTAAGCAAGTACAGCAAAAAGATTGATTGTAGTGGAACAATCTATTTATGCTACCAATAATTTTTATTCTCTCTATATATTTTGTACATTAACTCAACACTCTTAATTCTACTACCAGTTGAAGTAAGGTACAGTGAAACTTTTCACAGGAGCTTGCTGCAGAGTATTTTCTCATGTACTAAATAAAGTTTTGTTCCTCCTTTTTTGGAATATTACCTCCATCAGGCAACCAATTTTTGTTCCCTAGAGTGGTCGCTTAATACAGATCTCGCTGTATTTGATTTGGGTGTTTTAAATAATAGTTGCTATTTTGTGAGCTAAAGGTTCACTTTAGCTGTGCAAATACAAAGAAAAACATCTCTCACAAACTATCAGATTAAATTATTTTTGGAAAAAGCAGATGCAGGTTCTCTATGTAAGCTTGAAAATACATAACGTATTTTAAAATATGTATAATATGAAGACAAGTGATCTATTATGTATACTTTCAAAATGTTTCAGTGCAAGCAGTACAACAGTTTGGGAAATCTTGTGTGTGTGTTTGTAGACCTGTGTGGTGTTGATCATACCTCATTTGCTTCTCTCCTTTTCTGCTCTTTTATTATTTACTCCTTCTTTAAAAGTATTGTTTGGAGCTCCCTCCTTTTAAAGCTTTTATCTGGGCTGGTTGTCATACCTATGCAAAGCAAAGGCACACAGCCCCATGAGCATTTGGGGTTAGATTTGTTTTGCAATTAATAGTGAGTTGGTATTTAAAGTAAGGGTTTTGGGGCAGGGGTTGCATTAGCTGCAGACAGACCCAGTGAATATCAGCTGTATACATTTTCCGTACTTCAGATGGGGTCTTGCAAACATCATTTCCCACAATAGTTAAAGGATGAAATACTCACAGTAGGTGGACATCTCAGTATAGCCAAGCAGCTTTAAGAAAAAAGAACAGGAGTACTTACTTGTGGCACCTTAGAGACTAACAAATTTATTTGAGCATAAGCTTTCGTGGGCTACAGCCCACTTCATCGGATGCATAGAATGGAACATATAGTGAGGAGATTGTCATAGCATAATTCCTCAATCTGAACCTTAGAGTTCAAATATGAGGTACTAGCATAAATTCGTCTAAGCTTAATTACCAGCTTAGATCTGATAGCGCTGCCACCGGCCAGAATTCCCAGTGTCTGGCGCACTCTGGTCTCCCCAGAACCTTCCCTGGGGGACCCCAAGACGCAGATGCCCTGAGTCTTACAACAAAGAGAAATAACCCACTTCCCTTCCTGCTCTTTACCTTCTCCCAGATTTTCCCGCTTCAATTCCTTGAAACACAAACCCAGAGAGATTAAGTGTCTCTCCCCCTCACCCAGAGGCAATGCAGATTCAAACCTAGTCAATCTAACACAAAGAGATTTCCCCCCTCCCTTCGTTCCTTAGCCTTAACCAGAGAAAAAACTCCAAACAGGGTTTAAAAAGAAAGCTTTATATAAAAAGAAGAAAAAGACATAAAAATGTGTCCTGTATCAAGATGACCAATATACAGGTCAATTGCTTAAAAGAAAAGGAATAAACAGCCTTATCCAAAAAGATATACAATTAAAACATTCCAGCAAACTACACACATGTAAATACAAAAAAAATATAAGCTATTGTTTCTCTACCTTGTACTCACAACTGGAAAATGAAGTTTAGAAACCTGGAGATAGAAATCACTCTCATAGCTGAGAGAGCACAGGCAGAACAAAGAACCCACACCCAAAAACTTCCCTCCTGAGCTTGAAAAAATCCGGTTTCCTGATTGGTCCTCTGGTCAGCGTGTTGGTTCCCTTGTTAACCCTTTACAGGTAAAAGAAACATTTAACCCTTAGCTATCTGTTTATGACAGAGATACATATACAACTCCCACCTTTTCATTTTCTCTGTATGTGTATATATCTCCTTACGGTATGTTCCATTCTATGCATCCGATTGTAGTGGCTGGTAGCCTACGAAAGCTTATGCTCAAATAAATTTGTTAGGCTCTAAGGTGTCACAAGTACTCCTGTTCTTTCTGCGGATACAGACTAACACTGCTGCTACTCGGAAGCTTTAAGAAAGCAACTCTGCAAATCTGTAGGTCTTTTACCATGGGGAATCATACAATCTTGATGCTTTCCCATGGGGAGGTCAAAAGCATTTCCAGTGAAGACAGTTCTAGCTATTTTCACATGATACAGTTTACAGTGCAGGATCTTGTTTGATGAATTCATATCAGATAGTTACTTGGGTTACTTAGTTAAATTGGGTTACTTAAAATGCAGAATAATTAAAATAATATCAGACGTAGCCCTTTTCAAAGCTACTGTTGGCTTGTCTCTTTTTTTGATCTGTCTTGAATTAATGTACTGGCTGAAGTGGAAATAACCAGCTACATTCATTCAGTTACATGTATGCTTCCATGTCTGAACTTTTACAGTAGTTGGATTTAATTGTGACTGGATATAGACTTTCATAGATTATAAAACCAGGAGAGACCATTGTGATAATCTAGTCTGACTTCCTATATAACACAGGCCACAGGATTTCCTTGAATTAATTCTGGTTTGAACTAGAACATATTTTTTAGAAGAACATTCAATTTTGAATAAAAATTTTCTAGTGATATAGAATCTACCATGGTAAGTTGTTCTCTTGGTGCATCACCCTCACTGTTAAAAATGTGCACTTTATTTTTTAGTTTGAATTTGTCTAGCTCAATTCCAACCACTGGATCTTGTTAAACTCTTGTCTACTAGATTGAAGAGCCCTCTATTACCAAATTTCTGTTCCCCATCTAGGATTTATGGACTGTGATCAAGTAATATCCTTAAGCATTTCTTTGTTAAGCTAAGCAAATTGAGCGCCTTCGCTAGAAGGCAGGTTTTCCAATCTTTTAATCATTCTTGTGGCTCTTTCTGAACCCTCTCCAATTTATCAACATCCATCTTGAATTGTGGACACAAGAATTAGACACAGTATTCGAGTAGCAATCTCACCAGTGCCAAATACAGAAGTTTTTACTGGGTATTTATTTATTAGAAACACACTCACTCAATGATGATTCTCCATTTAGCTAAATTTCTGGACCTATCAACTACCCAGTTTTTAATCTGTTTAATATGTGTCATGTTGATTTTGTATCATTTTGGTTTCTTAATCAAAATATCACGTGGTACCTACCAAGTCATATGCTTTACAGAAGTCTAAGTATGTCACATCAACATTGTTACCTGAATCAGCCAAATTTTCATTTCATAAAAAATGATAGTTCCATTTTTTGCCTGGGATAGATGTCAGGGTCATCCTTTGTATCTCATGATACCTGGGTTATCCTGTGTACCTTTTAAAAAACATTGGCATAACATTAGCTTTCTTCCAGTCCTCTGGGCCTTACCCAAGTGATCCAAGACTTATTGAAAATTAACATTCCTGATCCAGAGAGCTCCTCAGACAGCTTTTTTAAAAACTCTTGGGTGCAAGTTATCTGGATCTGCTGATATAAATGGCTAGCTTTAGTAGCTGCTGCTTAACATCCTCCTGAGGTACTGTTGTAGTGGAAAATATTTCATCATCATATGGTATGTCTTTTTCCCAAGTACAGAACAGATGTATTGATTGAACACTTCTGATCTCTCTGCATTATTATTGGGAATTCTATTTCCATCTAGTAATGGACCAATACCATTGTTAGGATTTCTTTTGTTCCTAATATACTTGAAAAACTCCTTATTGTCCTTAACTCTGGTGGCCATAGATTTCTCATTATATCCTTGTTTCCCTTAGCACTTTTTTTTGGTTACAATTCCTAGCTTTACATTCATTACTAGTGATTTCCCCTTTCTTCCATGTTTAAAAGCATTCTTATAGAAGTTTTTCACTTTTCCTATAAGCCAGATTGTTTTCTAATCAGTGTGGCCTTCTTTTTCAATTGTGGGATTGTGACTTTTTGAGCATCTAATAAAATGTACTGAAATATTTCCCACTTATCATTCACTTCTTGTTTAAATTCTTTCTCTCCAACAGATCTGACTTATAATTTTTTTTCATCTTTGTGAAATTGACTCCCAGCCTATGTTACCCGCCGCCTGTGAGAGACAGGAAATTTGTCGTAGAAAAGCCCTAGGACAAGCCAACTAAGGAAGCAACTCAGGCTAAGGTTTTTGTATTTGTTAAGTATAGTCCTGCCTCAAGGCTTTGTTACTTCAGCTAGAATAAAGGCAAAGCCTAGGAAGGGGATACATTTTGTACATTACCTCTGTGTGCACACATGCATGTGAAACAGTGCGAGGTCTTCCCTGATTCATTTAAACTAAGGCCTGGTCTACACTACACGTTTAAATCGATTTAAAGAGCGTTAAATCGATTTAACGCTGTACCCGTCCACACTACAACGCCCTTTATATCGATATAAAGGGCTCTTTAAATCATTTCTGTACTCCACCTGACGAGAGGAGTAGCGCTAAATTCGATATTAACATATCGGATTACGGTTAGTGTGGACGGAAATCGACGTTATTGGCCTCCGGGCGGTATCCCACAGTGCACCACTGACCGCTCTGGACAGCAATCTGAACTCGGATGCAGCGGGCAGGTAAACAGGAAAAGCCCCGCGAACTTTGAATTACATTTCCTGTTTGCCCAGCGTGGAGCTCTGATCAGCACGGGTGGCGATGCAGTCTCAAATCCAAAAGAGCTCCAGCATGGACCGTACGGGAGATACTAGATCTGATCGCTGTATGGGGAGACAAATCTGTTGTATCAGAGCTCCGTTACAGAACACGAAATGCCAAAGCGTTTGAAAAAAAATCTCCAGGATACACAGCGCTGCGTGACAAGCGTAACGGGAAGCCAGAGACTCAAATGGACGCTCATGGATGGAGGGGGTACTGAGGACTCCAGCTATCCCACAGTCCACAGCAGTCTCTGAAAAGTATTTGCATTCTTGGCTGAGCTCCCAATGTCTGTAGGTTCAAACACAGTGTCTGGCGTGGTTCAGGGAATAGCTCCTCAGTTTCTTCCCCCCCCCACCACGTGAAAGAAAAGGGAAAGAAATCATTTCTTGACTTCTTTCAATGTCACCCTATGTGTACTGAATGCTGCTGGTAGACGCGATGCTGCAGCAGTGAAGAGCAGTATCCGCTCCTCTCCCTCTCCCCCCCTGGTGGTAGACGGTGCAATAGGAACTAGTAACCGTCCTCATGAATATCCTAACATGTGACTCGAGGCCAACATTGCTGGTTACTCTCCAGTAGATGGACAGAACGGCTAATAACCAGCTTCATCATAGCAACTGGGGGCTTCAGCCCCCTCCCTTTCCTGTGTAAAGAAAAGATTCTGTACTGCCTGGACTGTCATAGCAGCAGCATGCTGTGCTCCTCTCCCCTCACACCGCTTAATGTCCTGCCTGGACTATCATCGCGCCGGGAGGCTCCTCCCCCTCATTTTATTCACTAAACTGTCAGTGTTTCTTATTCCTGCATTCTTTATAACTTCATGACACAAATGGGGGGGAGGACACTGCCACGGTAGCCCAGGAAGGTTGGGGAGGGAGGGAAGCAACGGTGGGGTTGTTGCAGGGGCACCCCCTGTGAATACTGACACGGAGCAGCTGTGCTCTGATACACTGGTCCTCTAATACACTTGCCCCTTATTCTAGGCAGGACTGACTCTATTTTTAGAAACCATAAGGAGGGATTGACTCAGTCCCAAGTGAGTCAATCCCAATTTTGCTTTTTGCGTTGCGCCCCCGGCCGATTTCAGCCAGGGCACTCATGATAGCAGCGACAGTACAGAGGGAGGAGAGATAACCGTCATCTCATTGCCAGTTTTCTCCGGCAGTAGACGGTACAGAACGACCGGTAACCATCTCTGCTATCATTGCAAAAGCAAGTGAATGCTGCTGTGTAGCGCTGGAGTATCGCCTCTCTGTCCGCGGCATCCAGTACACATACGGTGCCGGAAAATGTACTCCACCTGACGAGAAGGAGTAGCGGCCCGCTAAATTGATATTACATATCGGATTAACGGTTAGTGTGGACCGGAAATCGACGATTGACCTCCAGGCGGTACCACATGCACCACTGACCGCTCTGGACAGCCATCTGAAACTCGGATGCAGGCGGCCAGGTAAGCACAACGCCGAATTACTGTGCCTAGTGTGGCCGCATGAAATCGAATTTATAATATCAGTTTTATAAAACCAATTTTAGCTAATTCGATATTATCCCGTAGTGTAGACGTGGCCTAAGAAAAGTACAGTGCTTGTTAATACCACTCTGACCTAGAGACCAGGACATTTCCTCCTAGCCAGCAATTCAGTGGCAACAGGTTTGACCAGGAATCTCTGCTATCATTGGAGATGAGGATCTTTGCCTGATTTATCTGTGTAGGAGGGATGGATTTGAATCTTTAACAATGTACTCTATAGTGTTGCCAACTTTTGTGATTTTTACCAAGAGTTGGTGTTTTTTTCTTAAAGGCCCAGCTCATGCAGTTGTGTTGTTCTGTGGCAATCCCATAATTTCTCTTTTATAAAATAAATAATATGTTTCTAGCCCTCAGGCTAAATGGTTGCAGAGAAGAGCTGAAAAACATGGTCCAATGATATCCTAAAGACTCAAAACCCAGAAGATTGAAAAAATGGACCCCAGATTTATTACTTCTTTTAAAATCTCGTGATTTTTACATGAATTTAATGTTTTTGAGGTCTGATTTATGATTATTTTTTGAAAGTTTGGAATTGGCAATACAGAATCTGTCATGATGGTGTTTTATCGGCCTTGCCAGCAAAATGGACAAGACCATTTAGTGGTACTCTTCTTTGTTTCTCTGGTTTTCCATTCAAGATGCTCACATCATTCTACAAGTTAAATAAAGTTAAACATTTTTCTTAAGTCAAGTTTTTTTCTCCTTTGAGTAGGCATTTGAAAAGAATGATATTTCCACAAACATTACTTACTGTGCACCTGATCCTTCCATGTACACCTGTATAAACTAGAAGGTAGCTGACTGGACGTCTGCAAAGAGTTACACAAGGTATAAATAAGAGGAGAATCAGATCTTCCCCTTAATCTCCGGTGCCCTGAAGAGGAAGAGGGTTTAAGGCGACTCCTCTCTACTGGTGAAAATAGTAGGGTGGGCTTCTGCCTAACATGGGGTTGATTTTTGGAGAGGTGAAATGTCTAGCTAAGTGGAAATGGCCAAGTCTGTGAGCTAGGGAGTGTATCCAGTCCTGCCTGAGTAACCTGTTGTGCACATGGCGGTCGGATGCAAATGCTAACCAAGAATGCAAGCTGGTACTGTTGAAGCAGCAACAAAGTGCACTATGCAGCACATCCTACCTGCAAGTCCTTACAGAATCCCTGCAGCATTCAAGCTCCCCACACACAGTAACAGCTGGGGCAAGATTTGGCCCTATATGTGCATCAGAAATAGAAACAACACATCCTTTTGTTAATTAACTAGTAAAAGTACAACTGTGAAAACAATGCGTCGAAAGCTGTAACAGCAAGAGGGAAAGGGTTGCACCATTATTTTTATAATATTCTCTCCCCCATACCCTCTACACAGACCCTTGCTAGTAAGCTGCTGCTGTTTATCTTAATGCTGACAGTGTGAACAGGAAATCAGATGTCCTCCATTATTCATGAGGGGGAATGGAAAGTAAATATTATTTTTTAGCATTAAATTGCTCATTCGTAGAGAGATTCTATTTTTGGATGGTGTGGCATCAAGAAATAAATCCAGCTCCTTTCCCACCTTAAAGCACTAGATTCCAGTGGTCTAGAATGTGTATGATTTCCTCTATACCCTCTGATTAGGTTCCCCTTTACTCTCTCATTTTAATATATGTATTTATTTATTCCCCATTCCTGGAGATCTAAAAAATGAAACTCAAGTGCAGTTTGAGGATGAGAGGAGAAATAATGGGCCATATACCTCATCTCAGTTACACAGATGTAAAAGGAATAACTGAATTGAAATCAATGGCATTTCACTGGTGTGAGAGCAGAATCAGGCCCATTGAGTTCCACTGTGTGGTCCTTCAAATTAGCTTTCTGCCAGGAATAGGGTGACCAGACAGCAAATGTGAAAAATCGGGACAGGGGGTGGGGAGTAATAGAAGCCTATATACGAAAAAGACCCAAAAATCAGGACTGTCCCTATAAAGTCAGGACATCTGGTCACCCTAGCCAGGAATCCAGTACTGTAATGTATGTAAGGATAGAACGCACGGGGCGGGGGGAAGGAAAGGTAATATATATTATTGGACCAACTTCTGTTGGTGAGAGAGACAAAGCTTTCGAGCCACACAGAGCTCTTCTTCTGCTCTGGAAAAGGTACTCTGAGTACCTGAAAAAGGGCACTGTGTGACTCTAAAGCTTCGTATTTCCTAACCCACCTTGTCTCTCTAATATCCTGGAAGCGACACAATCACAACTACACTGCATAGGATAGAACAGCGATAGTCATCTAGATCTGTTATACCCTGTGCTCAGTAATAACATCAGGTTTCCCATTGCCAGCATCTAAATATTAGACCATAATAGAATCTGCTGCTTGAGCTGTTGCCATTGCAAATCTGTTACCTTTGATATAAAGGAGAAAATAAAATGTGACAGTAAAGTGGTTATGTGCCTTTGGCCAGCTTTAAAGAATTTTCACTTAACAAGAAGAGACAGTCTTCCCACTCCCACCCCAAATGTTGATTTTTTTTTCTTCCCCAGTGTCACTTTTAAAGACTTATCTCCTACGTGACGGTAGAAGGATTAATCCCTTGTCAAAGAAATAAGGAGGACTACCCTTCGGTGTGCTGCAGGCTGCTTTCCTCTTTGCTGTGCAGTGGAACTGCTGGTCGGTCTGCAATCAATACAAGACAGGGCATATTTATATTGCAGAAAGAAGAATTTTAAAATGTGTTGATGGCCATTAACCCTAAAGAAACAGCATTTCCATTTAAGTACTAGCCTGGAGTCTTCTCTCTCTTAAAAAGCTGTGTGAGGTCTGAATACACTTGTTAAATGTAGAGGGGAAAAAAGCTCTCTAATCTTGAATACTTTCTGGGGATGCTGATGTAAATTCAAAGAGAAGGTCCTGTTTTTTAAAGGTCAGGGATGTAACCCCCCCTCCCCCCATGCTGTCTCCATTTTTAATTTGCTTGACTGATGCTGGCTTTTTGTTTTCCAAATGTGTCGAGTATTGATCCCCTACCTTTTATTTCAAAACTTCTCCTTTCTCTTCCCCTCAGGAAGTAGCTACAACAACAACAGCGCAGTTGGAAAGGTGGCTACTGAAGTCATAGGGTTACCACCAACAAATGCTGGCTATCGGAATGCATTATTACAAGGATGATATTTATCTATCTAGCTACAGACTTGCCAGATCTCCTACTTCCAGTGGGAAAGCCAGTCATTATCTAACTGAGTATTCCTCTTTCAAGTCCTGGCTTAATAGTGTAATCAACTCTTGATTTAAATCACAGTCCATCCAGTCACTTAGGCTATATCTACACTACGCATCTTTTAGCGATACAGCTGTGCTGCTCAAAGGTGTGCAGTGTAGCAATTGTTTGTTGGCAGGAGAGAGCTCTCCTGCTGACAAAGCGCTGTTCATACCAGCGCTTTTTGGGGGAAGGGGTGACAAAAGTTTTGCCGATGAAAGTCCAGTGTAGACAAAGCCTCTGTCAGGCACAAATTAAGGGCAAGTCCACACTTAAAATGCTGCGCTGGTGCAGCTGCACCACTGGAGTGTGTCAATGAAGAAGCTCTAAGCTAATGGGAGAGAATTCTCCCATTGCCGTAGTTAATCCACCTCCTAGAAAGGTAGTAGCTATGTCAATTGGGAGAAGCTGTCCGGCCGACATAGAGCTTTCTACATGGAGGGTTAGGGTGATGTAACTATGTTGCTCAATGGTGTGGATTTTTCACACCCCTGAGCGATGCAGTTATACCGATATAGGTCTGTAGTATAGACCAGACCGTAAACAATATCTTTGGATCCAGGCCCCATCAGCAGTGAATTAGAGCAGGAGAAAATGGGGTCTGCTGTGCCTAGCCTTGAGGGAGAAAATACTGAGCCTTTTGGGCAACACTAGTCCCCTGCAAGCTTGCTGGTGAAAGGGCAGTTGCTGAAACCTGACACATTGTGGGCCAGATCTGAGGCACTGTTGTTACTTGGAGTCATTCCATTGATTTCAGTGAGCTACATGGATTTACACCAGTGGAGAATCTGACCCTGTAAGTCCCCTTCAGTACACTTTTGCTTACTGGAGGCTTTATGCGAGCATCTGCTAGAAGCGAGTTTGCTTTAATGTTATGTTTAACTTGCCTGGGCCTACGCAACTCTGTAACATACATACAAACAAAAGCTTTGTGTGCTTGGCATATATACATAACGAGCAGGCTATGTTTTGATGAAGCAGTTATGTGCTATTACCTTATTGCTGCTGGGAGATGTATGGGGAAATTATTTCTAAAATATCCGTTTAAAAAAAAACACCTTAAAAATAATCTTTGTGTAAATTTAAGACAGAAACCATTTCACTAATCTTCTTAACAATACCCCGGCCCTCCCCAGGCCACACTGAGAAAATACATATGAACCACCTAATTCTGTGCTCTTTCAGTCTCTTTTTCAGGTTCATAGATTGGAATGAGAAATCAGGTTGTTTGTCATATGGAAGGGAAGTTCCATTGATTTCCATTACTGTCATTCTGATTACGCGCTTTTGCTTCCCTAATGTGAAACTCTGCTGGATTCCATTGTAGGATTTTTTTGACATATCACTTGTCCTTTCATGCATACATCAGTTAGTTTCAGGAATGTGCTAAAATATCAGATTCATAATATTGCAAGATAAAGGAAGTGATTGAGCTTTGTAATATTAGTAAATTCCTAGTCTACTCAAATGCACCCATAATTTAGGTTGGATACAGAGTTGCTGACTGAAATCAGTATATACACTTTCACTTCAGACGTATGCTGTCATTTATTCCCCAGATGTACGCAGTTCATTCAGCTGGCTCCATCTGTTTAACAAAATGAATCAGACACTAAAGCAATGCCCCAAAACAGGTATGTGTAACCATCTAGTTTTGGAGTTTATTGACAGGAATGAGATAGAGGATATCAGTTCAAGTATTGTGATATTTATAGCAATTGTATTCAGTGCTGGCTCCAGGAGGAGAGGCAGCATTCCGTCCATTCTTGGGGCAGCATAGTCCGAGCAGCTTTTTGTTTGTTTTTTCGCTTGGGGTGGCAAAAATGGGAGAGCCAGCCCTGAATGTATTCTGCTGTAAATTATAATCTTCCTACATTTCAGGTTCTTATGTAATTCACAGACTAGCTTTAGGCTGATTAGCTTAAAAAGTAAGCTAGGCGGGATGTTAAAAAGTCTTGAAATAACTTTTGAAGCCTGCGTAACATCATCATGTCATAACCTTCCGCCAACTTTTTTGAAGTCATAGGACTGTTTCATAGCCAATCAAATTATTTTGGTTTTGGCTATTGAAAGGTATTTTGTCCTGACTTTTCAAAGATGAATGCCTAAAATTGGGCACCTATTAGTTAGGCAAGAAAAAATAATAGCCGTGAGCTTCAGTTGTGCTGTGCACCGAAAACTTGCATGGCTGTTGGGCAATTCTGAAAAACATGCTACTGATTTAGATGCCTAACTGTAAGCATCCTAGAGTGAAAATGTTGGTTCCTCCCCACATGCTTGGTCTTGTAGTTCAGGAACAGTTTAAGCACGTAGGCTCTATTAGGAGGAACAACATGCTCCTTTTTCTGTAAGTCCTTCATTGTTAACTAGGCCAAGCTCTCATCTTATGTAGATGCCCTATACCTTTTGCCAGGAGGCAGGCAATAACAGTACCATATGTCAAATTTGTAATGTTCCCAGGTGGTAGGTAAATGATTTTGAAATACAGTAACAGATTTGCAAAACAAGCTACAGATTTTTTGCTCTCAGAGGAAAAAATACTTCCTTGGATAGCTCATCCTTGTAGAAGACTGATTTTGCATCTTGAAATGCTAAAATTAAAACATGGCTGAACAAATCACTAGTTAATTTAGGGGAACAATCCTTCACAGCTAGCAAGATGTACTGCGTGGGCTAATAGGTCTTCTCTGTTTCTAACTTCTATGATAGTAATATCCTTCAATTTTTAAAACCCTGTGCTACCTAATAGGGATCAGAGAGCATCCTCTAAAAGCCACATTGGAAAAAATGGGTGGGATGTATATATATGGTGTGTGTATCTATCTAAACTATGTAGCAGATGTCAAAGCTATTTGAGAAAGGATTTTATCATTCACCTTTGAGCACTGCACCTGCCATCTGCCAATTAATCCATCTCCTTGGGATTTATTCTAACATTCCAAATCTCCCATTTAAGAAAAACATCCAACATTCCCACTTCTGTCCTCAAATGTTAACACCCTCTTTTATTCCACAACCCCCTTGCATCTCCCCCCATCCCTTCCCTCTGAGCCTTGAGACTGGTAATGGCTCTTCTAGTCATATAAATGTCATTTCAAGCCTGATCTCTTTCAGTCCTACAGGGCTAGAAATGGGAGCTTTATCCCACTGGAAAGAGAAGATTCCTTTCTTCCCAATGAGGCACACAGCATTCGTGACAGGCCCTTCCATGGCTAGAGGCAACAGACTTAAAATTCATGACATTTTTACAAACAGTAAAACTGAGTCCTGTACAGCTGCACTAATTAGGTAATGCACCTGGTGTTACAGATGGAAGGATAAAAATGAGTCCCAATCCCATTAAAAAGTTTTAAAACTCACTTAAACACGCATAAAATAGTTTTTCTGTAGCATACACTGCATACACAGAAAACAAGATGACATTGTGTGGTATAAAGGTTCTAGTGGCACACATTTGGGATGATGTGTATGTGTACAGGGTACAGTCTGGACTACTGAACAGCTGTGTCCCATTAACTCTCTAGCCGAGGGTGCCTTTCACACTGCTGTGCTCTCAGAACATCCACTCCTGAGGTTTCTCACACAGCCTTCAGCACGCAAAATTCACTCTCAGTTAAACACGAGCACTCTGACCACCTGCAAATTCTTAGTCCCAGACTTTCCCCAAGAAATGTGCATCTTGTACTGTCCAGTACACTACTGAACAATGCAAATTCATAGAAAGTCCACAATTTCATCAAAGGAAAATGAAATATGCACCAGCCTCATTATCTCATATGGAGTTTCCCACACACTTTAATCCAAACACACTGGTTAAGATAAAACAATGAGATATATTTGTAAACTACAGAAAGATTTTAAGTGATTACAAGTGATGATGCAGAATTGATTACAAAAGAAAACAAAAGAGTAATGTGCAAGCTAATTACCTAACTTAATAAGCTAGTTCAACTTTAAAGCAAATGTTTTGTCATGCCATATGCTGTTGTAAATTTCACAGGCTGGGTCTCCTTTCAGCTTGGGACCACTCCCCCTTAGTTCAGTTCTTTGAGAATTGTTGATGTCATGAGCAGTGAGATCGGAGGAGATGTGAAGCGGATGCTACTGTCCTCATATTTATACCACTGCCCCCTCTTTGAGGATTACCCCCTGCTGGGGTGCAAGTGGCAGGTAGTCTCTTGTGGACGGGAGGGTTGAACTGTCCCTGTGATGAAACGTAGATTTCTCATTCACACCTTTCTGTTGCTGGAGAATGGCAGCTCAAGTAAGTGATAGCCCACTTGACTCTGTTGATACCTGTCTGGGGGTGCCAGTGTGTCTTTGCCCCCAAAAAAATGGTTTGGACATCCTTTATAACTCTTCAATACGTTACAGAAACATTATACAATAGAAATGTATAACCTCACATATAATGTTGATACACATATTTTTCCAGGACAATAATACTCAATAGATTATGACTTTTCAAGTGATATCTCACAAGGTCTACTTTGTGCAAAAATTATCAGTCTTGTAAAAGTAGTGAACATAATAGTATAAACCGTCCTTATGGCTTCATCATTCTTGAGTAACGCACCCATCCCAAACTCATACTTGATGATACCTTCATATCACCCATCCACCATTTCTTTTACATACATTAGCACAGACTTTGCTTTCTCTCACCTAGCTGCTCTGTTATTCAGTCCCTTCCAATCAGAACATTAAACCAGCAATACTGGAGTCAAACTTTTGAATCTAAGGTGTTAGAGTGGATTTAAAATTAAACAAAAAGTTCACCTGTCCCTGACTTAATCTAAACTAACCCGCAAGAGAGGTCTGGAGATAAACCACATGTCTTCCGGAAAATGACAATGAAGTCTGTGATCTGTATGCTATGACAAAGAACTGAAAGTGAATAATACAGTGCTTGCCAGGTCTCAGAATTAGTTGCTGACTCTGATATGTTCTCACATTTCTTACTGTGGGTACAGTACTGTAGGTCTATGCATCTTTTTCTTGATATCTGCATGATCACAAGATGAAAGATGTATAATTCTGCCTTACCTTATCAGAAGGACATCTGTCCTGGTTTCCAGATATTACGTCTATCTTGTGATTGTTATTTTTTTTTTTAAATCTGCTAATGTGCCTTTAGGGGTCAGATTTCACTCGGCATGTGTACTGAGGGAAATTTGGCAGATTAGATTTAGAGCTGTAGGTGAAATACTTGGCACCTACAGCAAAAATGGGGAAGTGAGGTGTTTTTGTTTTGTTTTGTTTTGCTGTGCTGGTTTACAGGTGGAAAAGTTCACTTTTCAAAAGCTTTTTTTCACCCGTGTTGTAAGTGAAACCACATTATATCAAACTTGCTTTGATCCACCACAGTGCGCAGCCCCGCCTGCCCAGAGCACTGCTTTACTGCGTTATATCCAAGTTCATGTTATATCAACTCGTGTTATATGAAGGTAGAGGTGTATGCGCTCCAGGTTAGAATGCTTGAAGGCTAATGAACCCTGGCTGGCTGAGTTACATCGAGGTAAAATGTAGTAACTTAGGGACACTGTTGTACTTATTGGGCTACATGCTGGCCTTGCTATGACTGCTTTGTGCCTGTCCACTGCCACAAAGCAGTGCTACCTGGGCAGGCGGTATCCAGTCTATAATACGTGATTCATTAAAACATCTGTTAATCATTTAATCATTTAATCTTTGATAAACTATTTATAAATGTACTTTTATTATAAAGTGTGGCCAAATATTCTGCCCATCTAATATCATTCAGTTGCTATATTTGTGAACAGGAAAATATCCTTGTTACAGTCAAAGGGCTAGCTGTGCTCCTCTTTCCCCTTTCTGGTGTCTGAGAGCACTGCTTGGATTGTCAGGTCTCCTGCCTTCACTTATCCTGGGGCAGAATTCTGCAGTTCTGCAACTCTTAGGCCAACCCCGAGGCTGCGGTACCCAGCGTATCAACTGCACTTCCCCCCCAGGTCCAACTGGGATGGTACACCTGTGTTTCTTATCTTGGGAGTCTGTGATCAGTGGTATATATAGGAGCCAGACAGCCTTCTTAAACAGAAGCTTTGTTCATTTTAATAGTAAGAATAAAGCATTTAGAGAAAAAGGATTTTAAAACAGCCTACATGGATGTATCTTATCTAAAGGCTTGCCATCCTTTGATAGTAACCTAGAGATCCCTCACTTTTTCAGGTCCCCTAAGTGGGTTCCTGTGTCTCCAGCCTGGTTCTCCCAAACACCCTCTGTCTCCCATGCATGCCCCACCTCCTTGAGAAAGGTCCCTTTAAAAACCTGCCTGAGTTCTTCTGATCTCCTTTGTTTATGCACTTTTTTTTCTGTCCTGGCATTGTCTCTTAACAACTCTCAAGTGTTTGCTTCGGGGTGTCTTATCTTGAGCCATTCTTTCTGCTTCCTACTTTTTTCCTGCCAGCACCCTATTACATTCAACCAATATATTCATACAGTAAACATCCCAATAACTAGCTCAATGTACAGTATTTACAAGTTATTACAGAATAGTTCCAAATCTGCCACAGTTCTGATCCTTAAAAAATATGGAGCCTGGTCTTTTAGTCACTTCACAATCAAAACTCACAGCCTTACTTGTACAATGACTACAGATTCAGAACTACAGGGTATCAAACCAAGTCAGTTACAGTGCTCGTAAGGATCAATATCTGTTTTGGAAAGTAATAGCTTAATTTTTCAGAACAACACTAATGAGTCTGGTAAGTAATACCAGTGTTCATGATGTTTTTCTAGTTTTTTCTAGTTTTTCTAGTTTCTTCTCCTCCTCCCTTTTTGGTTCCTAAATTACATTTGAAAATGCTCTGTCAGTAAAACGTGATTAACAATGAATTTGCAAGGTACAAAGTAATGTTTTTTTCAAGCACCTTATTTTCTTCATTCCAGGACTTGCTAGAAAAACAAAACCACAAGCAATGATTAATTTGGCACTGCAATCCTGTAAGTGCAGGGCGAAACAGAATAAATTGAAAGAGTAGATGTGAGAGAATTAAGTTCAGAAAACATCCAAATGATTCTGTGAAAGCTAAATATAGATATTTATAGAGAGAGGGATTGCAATTTAGAATCCTTCTGACAGCAGTGAATAAATGTATTTCTGTATAGCTACCAAAAACCTCCAACCCTACAAAAATGGGGTTGACAGGAATAAAATTACTAGAGAAATGGAATGAATTACTTACTTGAATTAAGAATGGAATGTATTAGATTAACAAATGGATTATCCAAATCAAGATGCACCAACTAAAATGGAGTGATAAAAAGAATTGATATGACTTATATAACAACAGTATGTTACTTTAACTCATATCCTGTACTGCCTCAACTTGGCTGTATTCCCTTATCTTGTATGTCTTGTACTGCTTTGACTGCTTGATTCTTCAACTCTTATTATACCAAGAAGCACTTATTAATGTCAGTAGTCCCACTAACATCAGAGGGATTACCAGACTAAGTAACATCAGTGTGAGTTGCAGAATCTGACACTAAGTACGGGCTAGATTTTGCCATCCTTACTCAAGTTAAACAGTATCTTAACTGCAGATAGTTAATGAAATCAGATACTACTCAACATGTGTAAATGTGGAAAAATCTGGACCTTTGTCTTTATATATATGATGAATGATGAATACATTTAAATACTGAAAGGTGCCATCTGAGGAGGAAATATTTTTTAAATAATGCAATCGAATTCTGTAAAGAGCAACAAGAACAAGGCAGACTGCGAGCATGGAATGTATCAGGTTTTCATGGTTAAGATGTGGCGACTGGTAGAGTTAACATTACACTAGCCGGAATGGAGTTGCCTGTGGTTTTGTGCTATAAGCAGTGGCTCTTTTGTGTTTTTCTTAGTCAATTAAATGGATGCATAACAGGCATTGCATCACTTCTTTATCATATTGCAGATATTTCCAGGGACAGATACTATTACTTAATTAGAGCTTTAGGTGAGATTTCTCATTGAAACTTTGAACCCTCTAGAAACGTCTCTGCTTTCTAGTTCTGTTACAAACCCAAAATCAAGCTCAGATTCATCACAAGGTTCTCAAATCTGGGCCCAGTTTTGAGCGAATCTAGACTCATTGAAATATGGTTGTCTCACTTCATCCATTTGTAAAAGAGAGACAATTAGTATTGGTTTAATAGCAAAATATGAGTGTAATTAATTTTTTTTAAAGAATCTTTACCAGGGCTTCAAGTGGAAGGAGAGACTTGGAGAATTCTGGAGTCCCCTACCCCAGATAGAATGAGACCCATCCCTTGCTATGATATCTGAGAGGGGACAGTCAAGGCATTATTATATATCAGTCCACTTGCTTAAGAGAGAAGTGGGAAATAACACCAGAAAGCCCAGAATGACCTGTGAGTGCTCCTGATCAGTTATGTTCATGCACACCAATATATTTAAAGAAAAGGGATAAGAATTGCTTGCTAGAATAGAAGATTTTCCGGCTCTTTTGTAGAACCTTTTCGAGGAACCCAGCATGCTAACCATGTGGAAAGGTTCAGATAACCAACATTTGTCTCAAAATTTATGTTTTATTTTTAAAATTATTTTCCAAATCAACAAAACTGAGAAAAATGCAATTAAAATGAATTCATCGAACAATCTGTCAACTACAAATGACAGGACACATTATGCACCTTTTTACAAAGATGTAATTGAAATGACCTAAACCAAATTTGATATTTTATGAAGCTGTTCAGTTCTTCAAAGCAGGGATCCTCTCTTACTCTGTTTGTCTAACACCTACCACAACAGAATGCCAGTACTGATTAGAGCGTCTAGGTGCTATTTTAATGCAAATAATATTTCTCACACGCCTCCATCTTTACGCTTCGATTAGTTTCTCACATTCTGGACAGTCAGACTGACTGTACACGGTATTCAGGTTATTTCCAAAATCCTTATTTTCGTTCTCTGTTTCCCAGTCAGGCTCAGATTAAACTGGAATCTGTCTCAGCTGCAGTAGGAAAGGGCTGTTTGTGGCAAACCTGTCATGTAAAAAGTATGACTGGCAAAATGAAATGCTTTAAATGAGAGGTGCCTTGCTTTCCTGATTTACATTCCTCATATTTGTTAATTTTCCATGACCTTTCACCCACAGATGAGGCTAGTTACAATTACTGCTCAAAGGAAAACAGCGCCTAATAGTTTTGATCGAATGGAATAGATTAATCCGCTTTCATCTGGTTTCCCCCAAGTTTGGCAGTATTAATTATTTATGACCATCTTCTTATTTTAGTAATTACTTCCTACTGAATTATGGAAGTAAGGAAACAACAGGTGAGGAGGATGACAAAACACTTCTGACTCTAAAGGAAAACAGTATCTATTTTGCTCCGTCCAGTAGCTGAAAGATAAAAAAGTAAGCAGCATTTTTCAGCAGCACAAACTCTGACCTGTATTTGAGAATAAATGGCCTGATGCCGCTACCTTTGAAGTCAATAGCAGAACTCCCATTAATTTCATTAGGTGGAGGATGGACATAAAGTTCTTTAAATGCAAATAGGAATTCTGAGCATGCTGCTCAAAAGAGCGGGATGGCTCAAAGGATGCCAGTGTAGGGGGCACAGCATGGTCATCTCTCTAGCCCATTCTGCATATGCTGTGAAGGCTGAGCCCCCTTGCCCAACTAGGGCAGCAGCTAGTCCCCAGACCTGGGAACCTCTTGAGTGCTCGGTTGCAATTCTGCCCAGATGTTGTACATGGAGAAAGAGGCTTCTTGCCATGCACTCTTTTCTTACTAATGCACTCGCACAGAAGATGGCAAAATTTTGCTTTTATAACAGAGATTAACTTTAGCCCCAAAGTTCACCTCTGCCTCTGAACTTTCCCATATACAGTATCAGGGGTATTCAAATCTGGGTTGTTGGGTATACAGGGTCCAGCTGGTAAATTCAGGTCTGGATGTAGACCCAAACTTTGCCAGAGTTTATTGCGTGATGGGGGGAGGAACAGAGTTAAGTGGTTATTTGGTTCTGGACTGAAGTTTGTATCCATCTAAGCCTTAGTATAACAACAAGACAAAAATGTTTGTATGGAGACTGGAAAAGTACTCTTCTGTATGTATAAGTCCCATGTGGACACATGTCACACTTATAAAGAGTGCCAGATGAGGTAGTAGTGATGATAATAAACTAAGACTCCAAGATTGGTATTGTGTTGAGTGTGAAAGTGGCTTTAACTTTTTGATTTCCCTGCTTTTTAGTATTTGTGAGGAAGTACATTTGGCCAACCTTGACTCTTCATTTAACACAAATTTTCAGTCTGGTAATATCCTGTACTCCTAGTAATCCTTTTATTCGTGGTAACAGGCAGGCAAATTAATTCAAGTTTGTTTTAATAGTAGCATTGTTAGAGTTAATTTGACTGTGAGTAAGATGATCTGTGAGGAAGCTGAGAAGATATTCCTGGAGCTGGAAGAGTGGAGAAGAAACAGGAAGAGTGGAGAAGGAATGGTTTTAGAGATTTCTCTTGTAAGAGTAATGTAGGATGAAATCCAAAGAGAGTCAACTATATTGAAAAACGTATACTAGCTAAATTAAAGCTGGCATCTGGCTAGGTTGAAAATAGCTGCATCAAAGCAGAAAATGTGATCTGTGTTTCCGATAATAAATCCAGAGTGACGGATTAAAACTTTTGAATGTGCATGTGTTGCTTGAATCCATCCTCTTAAAATTCTGTGGACAAACTCCATTAGTTGGTTGGCACAAATGGCTTTGAGTTATTCATTTGTGCCATCCATTCATGCCAACATAAATTGTGCTGGGAAAGTCTGACTCCTGAGCCAGATTTAAAATAAAACAAATCAGAAGTGGCTCCAAAAGATACACATTCTGATTTGGTTGATTATGATTGTGTACTAAATTCTTCCCTCAGCTGACTTTATTGAAGTGTGAGGTAATTTAAGAGGATCGACTGGTATACAGTCAAACTCATGATCTCTGAAAAGTGCAAAATTCAGCAAGCTATTGGCCTGTGATTCTGTTACAATTGTAACTGCTCCATTACATCTACATGAGTTAAGTTGAAGCACAGCAAATTTTAAAAGTAGGAACAATTGTACAGTCCTGAAGAAGCTGGGCTTAATAGTTACTCATGCCTGTTCCCACTCTGTTATTTAGCTTTCTCATTCCACTATCTAAACTTGTACAACTTTACTGTTCAGATAAGGAGCTCATTGACTTGAAAATTAGCAGCATTCAGCTGGCTCTACAACTTTTGCCCCTGACCATTTTTTTAATAATGTAAACCTCATAAAACCACAGATATTTGCATAGTAAGAGGGAAAAAAGACTAGCCAAGCAAAAGACTCCACCCTGTTATGAAGAGCAGGGCTAGCCCTAGCCCAAATGGCGCCCCAGGTGAGGAGCATCTTCAGTGCCCCCTCCTCCATTAAACTTTTGAATACCTTATTTTTATTGCCTTTGTAGCCCATTTCATGACTTTCATGCATGATTTGCATTCATGATTTATTCCTGCCATATAAGATGATAAATCTGCATGCTAGAATCTGTAAATCTATATTTATTCATGCCATATATAAGCAAATAAAAATATTAATATCTTCTAAGCTTATAGAAACTTTTTAAATTTTAGGAATAACTGTAATGTACTAACATCAAGAAACTGAACTGTGCACCAACATTGGGTGGACAAGTATTAAATACTGTTACAGTAGGTGACAGCCTTAGATTGTTAACCTTACTCATTTAGTTCAAAAGGTCTCTTTTCTCACCTTTGCCCTCGTGAGTGTCTGAGAGATCCAAAGACTAGCCAATGGCATTTTCAAGTGGTAAAATAGCAAACAATGTTAGTCTCTCATTGACCATCATCGATCAAAGATATGTTTTAATGAGTCTGAGCTTTGAAAAGCTACACTCACCACTCACAACTGTGACCAGTAGCATGAGCAGAATCCTCAAAGCTATCCACACATCAGGAAAAGTGTCCTTCAGCTCTGCATCATAAATGAATTGGAGAACTTGGATGTTGTCCAATTCAACATAAAAAGAATAATACATAAATAATGGAGATATACCTATCTCCTAGAACTGGAAGGGACCTCTGAAGTGTCATTGTGTCCAGCCCCCTCCCTTCACTAGCAGGACCAAGTATTGATTTTGCCCCAGATCTCTAAGTGGCCCCCTCAAGGATTAAACTCCCAATCCTGGGTTATCAGGCCAATGCTCAAACCACTGAGCTATCCCCCCGGCCAAATAGTCCTCATCTGTCAGCATCTGGTGAAGGTCCATACAATTGTTCAAGAGTCTTTTCCTGTCTGCCAGCAGCTTACTAAGGTTCTACAAAACCTATATGGTTTTGTATGTCCTTATACTGTCAATGCAGTTCTCCCAGAGAGTGTCACTTAGAGGCTTCATGATCAGATTTGTAACATTGTTTGTGTGGATCTTCCACCTGATAGTTGATGCTTCATTTGGCCAAATCTTTCTTCGATGGACACCGGAGTAGTGTCAACAAATGGGCAAAAAAACTCCCTCTTTAATTTTTCTTCTGAGCTTCACATCACCTCATCTCTGCCCTTGTAACCAAATTGCCTCTTCGACTGATGAATACAACTTTCCTTGAAGGCAGCAGGCTCAACTCTTAAGTCTTCTGCCATTTCTTTGGCAGTAGTGATGGCATCTTCAAATGCTTTGTCTCTGTAGGCCAAAAAGAAATCAAGGCAGCTTCTCATCAAAGTAGTAACAGTCATGGTGTCCAACGACTGAGTTTGTAATGCCTTGCTTACAATATTTACATGGAAGAGGATATTGTGCCAAACCACAATTAAGATCAGAAATTTGAAGTTGGTGATTTGATTTCACAGGCTTTGCACCTTGTTTCAGAGTCCGGCCTCAGCTTTACTCGACTGTGCCTGTTACATCAGGGTGTTGCACCTCAGTCACTTGGTACTTCACTGGCCTTATGCTGTCAATGCAACTCTCCCAGAGAGTGTCACTTAGTGGCTTCATGGTCAGATTTGTGACATTGTCTGTGAGGATCTTCCAGCCAGCAGTTAATGCTGAAAACAGGACATATATCCTTTGCAGGATTCCAAAGAGATATACTGAATCTAAAGAAGCTGATGCTGCATCTGACACAACCAGATTGAGGGAACGGCAACCACAACACACGAAGAAAGCTCTTGGATTCAGCACAAGGATCCTTGCCTGGAAACCACTGTTTCTTCTCTTCACATTTGTGCCATTCTCATAGCTTTGGCTGTGGCTGTCCTGAAGCTTTATTTTACTCTCATTTAAAATGTTCATAAACAATTCAATCAGGCCTTTTCCAATAGAGTTGTCCACAGACTGGAAACAGATAACATTTTCCTTTATTTGGATACAGCCGTAGCTTCTTTATGACCTACTCAATGTAGGTGCTCACGCATGACATCATTGTATTTCCCAAGGAGCTCCAAACCAAGGAAATTACTGTTATGTTCAGTGAAGTGGTGGTTCAGGCTCCAAAAGCATATATCGCCACCAAAACAGTATACATTTAAAAGCCCTGAAAAATACAGAGTTTCACAGTTCAGAGTTCAATGCGGTCTTTCATAAGTCTTAATCCACTAAAGAAGTTGAGATTCTTTAGGTTCCTGGAAAAGCCATATTAATTGGCTACATTATTATAACAGAAACATAACACTCTGGTAAGGACATTATTTTCCCCATTCTCCTCCTACTGATGATCTGATTGTAGAGCAGAATCTCAAGGTTGCCATTTCAAATGATTTGAATGCTAGTTTGAGTTTCTTAAAACCTTAGCTTCTGGAGTAGTGGGGTTATGTGAATATGTCAACTTTCATTAAAAATGTTTTTAGCCCATTTGGTTGTGGAGAAAACTTGAAAATATGACCTGAATGTTCAGAAGTCAGAAGGCAAATAAAAAAACCCCAACATGTATTTTTTTAAAAAAATCTCATGTTTTTTAAGATAGTCTCATGATTTTTTAATCTTTGAGGTTGGCAATAATGCCCAGAACCAACCCTCTCCAGTGTTTTAGCAAAGATCAGTACTATTCTCAGTGTGCTGCATTACTGCTTGTAAAGATTCTATTGAAAAACCAATCTACAGCCAATAAAAAGCTACTGTGTGCTAAACTAACTCTACACCGAGTAACTCTGAAGGGAAAGAGCAGTAGTTTAAAAGAATCAACCCCACCCCTCCATTAAAATGTCCCTCTCTACCTGTGTTGACATAACAGATGGGTGAGTGGAATCCTGGGTAATCTTAGTCCTCACCAGTGAAATCAATTAAGTTTAGAAAAGCTATTTATTGCCAAAGAGATTAAAAAGTAATTAGCATTTATAAAGAAATCTGCAGGGGTCCTAATTATAATGAAGTGATGAGTTTGGGTTTTAGACAGAGGGGAGGTTCCAAATGGGAAGGGAGTTTATATCTTTTCTCTTTTGTTTTGTTTGTTAAGATAATATCAAACTCTATCTTCCTGCTGTCATCATAGCGATCTCTGGACAATCGGCTTGGATTTTTATCATGATGCTGACACAATAGCATCAGACTCAATTTATTAAAACCCAGTTGCAGGATTAAATACTTTGCTAAAAACATTAAGTGCCAGATGTGAAAATAATTGAAGCTCTCTCTATACTTGTATCTAATACACATCCATAGTCAATCATACCCTTCCCTGCCCCCACTCCCATCATTTTATTTGTACAGTTGCAAAGTTTTTCTAAGTTTTCAAAGCTTGGGCATAATTCATCCCTGGTATAATCTAATTGATGTCAGTGGCATTATACCAGGCTCCTTTCATTAGTTTAATGAGAGACACAATTCTACCCATTCTGGCAGCACAGCATTTTGAAAAGTTCACACGGTGATAAGAAATTTTTCTCCCTTTTAAACTGTGAATATTTTTTTCAAGTAAAAACCCAGAACAAATGTTTTCAGTCAAAATAGTTGCTAAAGTGTACAGAAACAATTTGTTTATGGTGTGGTGTACTTGATTCCCATACTTTTGGTGTCACAACTGATGTCACTTCAGCAAGATGACTGCTGCCAGTGGGAAGTCTCAAATGATCATTTCAGTTCAGCTACAACTACTGTACATTGAACATAGATTTCACTTTGTGAGAAATGCTACTTGCCATAGGAACTTCCTCCAAGTGATTGTACTGAGCAAAATATATCCTGCTTTTCTTTTAATTTCAAAAGAACTGTATCACACATTGTGTTTCAGTAGGATCTGGGTGAAATATTTATCTTCAGCACATCGTAGTTTTTGACTAGTGTCTTTCTTACGGGAAATGACTGCGTGCAGAACAAAAGTCTCCATGTTTTGAACTCTGATTCATAATGCTCAGATGCATGAGCTCAGATGATCGCATAGCTTGTGAAAGTGGTTACTGGGTATTAGTTAGTGGCAAGTTTCAAATGGCTTGTTTTCTGTTCTGTTCCATTTAGTGATTTATACTATACTCAATTATAGTTTCCAAGTGGCTTACAGGATTGCCAAAGAACAGTCACACAGAAACAACTTGGGGTATTCTGTCTGGTTTTTTGTTGGTCTTTTTGAATCTCTTTCTTCTTGTCTCCTCCTTGGACATCATACATTGTTTGAACAATTGCTCAGAAGTTGGATGTTTATCTGAAACTTTCTCTTAGGTTTTCTTGAGACGTTTACAGCCCATTTTCATTACACATGACTGAAGCTGTGGCATGTGCATTTATCCTAAGGCTCTATAATTGTTACTTATGTCCCACCTCCTTGGGATCCTTCTTTGCTTCATATTATATTATGACTGTAACGTTGACAACAGTTTTATAACACTGTAAAGAATTATAGATCAATTAAATTTGAGACTGCAAGAGGAGATGAATAATGAACAGGAAAAAGCTGTCTATTTTAAAAAGTGCCTGTAATAATATTAATTGCCATTGCTTCTCAAAGAAGTGTTTATAACTGCAAGTATTATAAGCAAACAGGGCCGGCTCCAGGCACCAGCACGCCAAGTGCATGCTTGGGGCGGCATGCTGCGGGGCGCTCTTGGGGCGGCAGGCGGCTCCAGTGGACCTCCCGCAGGCTTTCCTGCAGAGGGTCCTCTGGTCCCGCAGCTCCGGTGGACCTCCCGCAGGTGTCTCTGCAGTGCTTCACCGGAGCTGCAGGACCAGCGGACCCTCTACAGGAAAGCCTGTGGGAGGTCCACGGGAGCCGCGGCGTGCCGCCGTGCTTGGGGCAGCGAAATGGCTAGAGCTGGCCCTATATGTAAAGACATTTTTGCTAAAAAGGATGTTTTAAAGGTATTTCTTCGTACGTGTAAGGTATTCTAAACAACTCATTTCCAGGTCTTATTTTTTAGACTGGGGCCATCATATTTTAGTATAATTAATTAAAGAGTTTACTAATCTGTTAGCTCTTGAGTTGTAAGTGTAGCATGTAGGAGGAGAAAGATTAGTACTGTATAAGTGCTGCAGGAGGAAATGATCACCGTCTTTTAGGAGAGGAAGAAAAGGAAGAATACATTGTAATAAGTATGGTATTCTTCTTCCTTCTATTACTGTACTGATTCATAAAAATTAGGGTACATTTTCAGAGGACCTCAAAATTCTCAAGCAATCAGTCTGATTGTTCAGTCTGTGCAAATGTTGTTACTGTTGCTATTTATTATTTATATTGCATTATATCGAGAGCCCCCAATTGAAATTTAGCCCCTATTGTGCTACATACCATACTATCGTATAGCAACAGACAGACCCTGCCCCCAAACAGCTTACAATCTAAGTAGACAAGATAGACTGTGAGAGGGGAACCAAAGGCTTAAGAAGTGAAGTGACTTATCCAAGGTTGATAGAACAGGATTAGAATTCAGGTCTCAGCCAGAATCCCAGGCCAGCAGTCTATCCACAGGACCACTCTATTTTATTGGGAGGGTGCTGCTCCACTGAAGTTTGCAGAGAGACTTACATTGACTTCAGAGGGTTTTAGATCAGGTTTGCATATATGGGTTCTGGTGTACACTAATTAATTCATCTACAATTAGAGGCCTATTGTCCCTTGAGCTTATTTATAAAGTACTTCATTCCTTCATTCATCTTACTGGATAACTATTATCCTTTTCATAAAGTCAATTTTTTTATCCTGTGTGTAAAACAGTTCTAGTTTAGTTGCCTGTTCATTCCAAAGTTTTAATATATTTTTGTTCTGCAACTTATTTCTTTTTTTCTGCTTTGTAGAGGGAATAATATATATCATAAATTTATGAATACTTTGATCATTCTGAAAACTTCCACTGGCTTACCTCAAAGCATCTGCTCTTCCACTGAGGAAGAAATCCAAATCATTTAACCTATCTTTATAATTGTCTGTCTTATAGTGATTCTAAGGAGTCAGGCTCACCAATATTTGTTCTTCAGAGATAGTCCTATAATCCTTTTACATTATAGATCTCTGAAGAGATTGAATATTAGTTTTTATTTTTATTTTCTTAAAAAGCATCTTTTAACCTATTGTGACAGACCCAAACCAGTGGGGTACAGGAGTCTGGTATAGGGCAAATATACTGGTCACTGGGTGAGTAGTTTTCTGTTCCCTGAGTGACCAGAGCAGGGGCTGCACTGGAGTAATCAGGAACCTGCTAGAACCAATTAAGGCAGACAGGCTGGTTCCAATCAAGGCAGGCTAATCAGGGCACCTGGGTTTTAAAAGGAGCTCACTCCAGTCAGGTGGGGAGGAGCTAGAGGAGAGGAAGTGTGTGTGAGAAGCTGGGAGCAAGAGGCACAAGGAGCTGAGAGTGAGATGGAGGACTACGGAGTACAAGCATTATTAGACACCAGGAGGAAGGTCCTCTGGTGAGGATAAAGAGGTGTTTGGAGGAGGCCATGGGGAAGTAGCCCAGGAAGTTATAGCTGTCATGCCGCTGTTACTAGAGCCACTATAGACAGCTGCAATCCACAGGGCCCTGGGCTGGAACTTGGAGTAGAGGGCGGGCCCGGGTTCCCCCCAAACCTACCAACTCCTGATCAGACACAGGAGGAGCTGATTCAGACTGTGGGGAAGATCACTGAGGTGAGCAAATCTGCCAATAAGCGCAGGAACCACCAAGGTAGAGGAGGAACTTTGTCACACTATAGATAACTAATGCTGGATGGTTTAAAAACAAGAGCATAAACTGGTTAACCTCAGGCATGTTCTACAAGGACACCCAAAACATTTCTATGAAATGTGGTTTTCATATGTGGTTTACACTAGAATAATGTGTTCTTAGCTGCTAAGATGTTCCACTGGATTACACTAAGCAACTAGATAAGAACAGGCTTTTACAGAGAAAAATTCTAAGATGTCTTTTATCATGTTTGATGGACACTCAGACAAACTGATTCTGTTTGTGGAGAATAAAGGTGTTCATTAAATTTGGTCAACAATCTTACAACATAGTGATAGTTGTCATTCACATATGGCTGCCTCAAGAAAAGTATGTACAATGGTACTCTCTCTGTCTCTGCTCCTGCCCCATTTAGGTCCTTAGCATGACTTGAACCTACAATATTCACCTCTAAGAGCACCGCTTCTCCTTCTTGAGCTAAAGAAACACTTCCATTACCTGTAGCTACAGTAAACATTTATTATCCTTTATGGATTAGCCGCTGTAATGAGACACAAACACACACTGTGTACTTAAATGTGTGGGTGCCTGTGTAGCCCCCACATCAACAGTTCTACAGAAGCTGTCAAATACCTCTGTTAAAAAACAGCTGTTGCCAATCAACAAGAAGGATTTTTAGCAACAGGTTAATAATCAGGTTGATTAAACTGAACATTTAATACTTAGCAAGATAAACTTTTTTTCAACCATTCAAAGATTGTTTTCTCTTAATTTAGGTTCAGCATTTTTTTTCTTCTTCTGTAGCCAACATTGGTTTTGTATCAGGTTCACATATCAGCAGTGGTTCTGAATTAATCTGTTACTTGGGTCCAACAGGATTCATTGCCAGCTAACGTGTAATAACTGCTGGATCTGCATAACCAAGATGCTTAACAAGGAATTTTTTGAAAGAGTGTGGAAGGCTGAATTGTCTCAAAGAGGAGGTATTTGATCACATTGATTGTTTATTGAAATTATTGCTGACAAAGTAGAGTTTGACATTAATGGGCACTTTTTCAGTGGCCTTCCTTAATTGTGCACTTAAAATGTCCAGTTTGCACATGCAGACCCCACATTTCCACATACTAGAATATGAATCCAATCCTGCCCCCTCCTCTGTGGCTGTGGAGGGCACTGGCTGCAGTAGAAATGATGCAGTTCTATTATCCAAGGGATGGAGTGGTGCAGCTTGCGGTATGTGAGTGCACCACCCCCCTCCAATATCATTGGGCCCCAGCTCTTCCTTTTTGGGCTCTTTTGCCAAACATGGAGTAGGAAGAGGCTGATGGGTTGTCTACATGAATCCACTGGCCATTAGCATGTGCTCATGTAGGGACCACAGCCAGCTGCGACTCCACAACCTGTTATAGAAGATAGGATTGTGCAGGTTGTGTGCTTATAAACAGATGGATTCACAAACTGGTGGCTATAATTGAGGAAGCTGATGGAAAATTTGTCCTTATATCCATTTGTTCATCATACAGGAGAAGTAGAGTTTACACAGTTCATGTCTGGCTCTGAGTTCATTGTATCTGTTCATTTAATTAGATTAGTTAGCTAATTAGACTAATTATTTTGTGTTTGTATGGCACTTCGAAGATGTAGAGCATTGTAAGTGTTGTTGTCATGGTATAATTCCCCACCCTGAACCTTAGCGTCCAAAAGATGGGGTACCAGCATGAATTCCTCTAAGCTCAATACCAGCTTAGTACTTGTAGTGCTGCCACCAACCAGGAATTCCAGTGCCTGGTACACTCTGGTCCCCCCAAAACCTTGCCTAGGAAACCCCAAGACCCAGATCCTCTGGATCTTAACACAAGGAAAGTAAACCCTTTCCCCCACCGTTGCCTCTCCCAGGCTTCCTCTCCCTGGGTTACCCTGGAAGATTACTGTGATTCAAACTCCTTGAATCACAAAACAGAGAGAATTCCATTCTCCCTCCTTCTCTCTCGCCTTCCAGACTCTCCCTGAGAGAGAAAGTAGTAATCTTAACACAGAGAGAAAATAACCTTTCTCTCCCCCTTCCCTCTTTTCCCACCAATTCCTGCGTGAATGCCGAGACCCAGTCCCCTGGGGTCTCAACCAGAATAAAAAAACAATCAGAGGTTCTTAAACGAAAAGTTGTTAATTAAAGACAGGAGAAAACAGTAAAAATTCTCTTTCGTAAATTTAAGATGATTTAGGTTACAGGTTTTTAAGTATTAGACATGGGTACCTCCAGCCTAAGTATTCAAGTACAATTAAACTCCTTCCAAGTCCAAATGCACATTCTGCAAATAAAGAAAACAAACATAAGCTAACTCCCTTATCTACTAGTACTTACTATTTTTAACTTATAAGAGCCTGTATCGGAAGAGAGAGGATTGGAGAGAAGAACCTGGTGCACGTCTGGTTCACTCTCAGAACCCCCCGAGAAACAACACCAAAACTAACAGCACACACAAAGCCTTGTCTCCTGCAAGATCTTGAAAAGTATCCTGTCCCCTGATTGGTCCTCTGGTCAGGTGACAGCCAGGCTCACTGATCTTGTTAACCCTTTACAGGCAAAAGAGACATGAAGTACTTCTGTGCTATTAACTCTTACTTATCTGTTTATGACAGTTGTTTTTAACAGTGTTCTGTGACCTGGACTGAGCAGTTCATTATGATATTAATATAAGAGAGGATCAGGACAATATTTTGCAAAAGAAGAAAAGACAATGGAGGATTATAAACAGTGGTGCAGCAGTTAGTGCTCTTCCATGAGTCAAGGGATGTCTCACTGAATAATCCATAGTTTCGGTGCTAGTAATATTTTACCTTCAGCAGCTCCTTCCATAGTTGGATGGAATACTGAAAAGATTGCAAACACTAAGTGAGCTTCAGGCTCACTGACTTATTGCTATGAACTTTCAAATGTGTTTGAAGCTTATTGTGCTAATTTACAAATTTGATCCTGTGTTTCTTGCACACTTTTTACTCTCAGTGAAGCAAAAAAAATGAACAGGTTAATGTAACCGAAATTGGAGGAGTGACATACAACAGCTACATTTGGTTCTAATGTCTATATTGCAGTGGAAAAAGGCATCAGTGAATATTGAAAAATGTGAGAGAAAAAATATACGTGAGAATGATGGGGAAGAGGAGCAAAGGAAGCGAATTGTTAGCAAGCTGCATGGCATAGGGTGAGATACTAGATTGGGAGTCTGGGCTCCTGGGCTGTATTCCTGGCACTGTGATTCACCTGCTCTGCTTACCTTGGATAAAGTCACATCAACCTCTCTGAAAATGTTTCCTCATCTGCAAAATGGGGATAATGACACTTACATTCATTAGTACAGTGCTTTGAGATTCTTGACTGAGAACTGCTCCAACACTGGTAAATATTATTATTCTAGACCAGGAATGATAGAGCTGTGACAGATTTCTTCTGATGGTCTCTTCCTGCCCTTGTTCAAAATTTACAAGAGTTACAGTGCAAGATCAATAGCTGAGATAAGTAAGACCCACAAAATGTTGACTCAATTGTTAAAGGAGCCACAGAAAGCCTCTGCAGCAACCAAAATAGTGTTAGAGCAGAACGTTATCTTATTTTAATACCTTTTATTTACAACACTTACTTTCATTATATATTTAACCTTTTTAAAGTGGCCCTCTAAATTCAGGACTTCCCATTTCAGTATAATAATTGTTAATCCAATACAGCTCTTGTAAATCCTGCCTGTAATTGCTGTAATAACCTGTCCCTGTTATTGCAACAGTATGTCCTCATTTACATTCAGTGGCTGTGCTTCACTAACAGCTACTTCGCTCTGCTCTGCGTTCCACTGAAAAAGACTCTGACTGTTGTTTGGACTCTTTATACATTCTCGCAGCCAGAGATTCTTTACCAGCCTGACTCCAGTGACCTCACAGTGGTCACTCAATAATGCCAAGTGTCTATTTCTTGTGAGGCTAGTCCAAACAAATGAGTGGGGTGAGACTTCTGCTTCTCCCTGTTATGTCTGACCTGAACAAGCTGGAAGCTATATAAAACATCCCTTGGGATTTGGAAAGCAGAAGTAGGCACTGCAAAGAACATTTAGGGGATTGGCTGGCGCTGTCATGTGACCGATGCTAGGCAACATGTGCTATTGGCCTTCTTGGTTGCCGACAGATCAGAAGGAACATCAGTTTGTGTGTGTATGTGCAAATGAGGCTGTGCTTTCTCCACAGCAGTCTGGGGGAGCTTTAGCACTTCTACCAAGGTAAGCAATAATGATGTCTCTTTATTCTAATAAATTAGCTGCCAGGAATGAATGCAGCAGGATTTTCTGCTGCACAAGCATAGAGTAAAATAGAAAAAGGGCTCCACTCTTAAATTCCGTATTTTGATTTCTTTTGATGTTTTTAAATTCTAAATTAAATGTGATGTAAGGTGATAAATACTCAAATATGCCTAGCAGTTTTCTTTGGTAATTAAAAATGATTGTATTCTATTTGAAATGTTTTACATCTTGAGAATATTAAATTATATATTAATAAGCCGTTGCCCAGACAGGCATGCATTGGAAATAGTGCATAGATAAATTCCTGTCTTTATGAAGCGATCGGAGAGGGAGAGGAAGGCTGATATTAATACCAATCTTTACATGAAAAGCATCAGGTCATTTTTACAAAGCAGGCTGTTTAAAATAAAACCTGTAAAATGCCTGCCAAGACCAGTCATTGATATGTGTTCTGAGATGCATCTTGGCAATATTAAACCAACGGCACAAGACTGATGCTCAATATCCTAATGGATTTGGAATCTATGGCTTGTATATTGCATTTAAAGTAGAACAGTGACTGAAAGACAGCAGCCAGTTTAAACAGATTTTGAACTGCAGCCAATTAAAAAAGCCCATTGTAATCCTGTGGTAGGCATACATCTTAGCCAACTGCTTCACAAGAAACAGATTTTATGTATTTCCTCCAAAATTATTGGGTGGACCGAATAACTGCCTATGGAAAATATTTTAAGAATATGCTGAATATGAAGTTTATACCCAAGATAATTAAAGCCATTGTTGAAAAGAATTAAAGCTGCTAAGGATTAAACTGACTGTACCACAAAAAATGAAAAGGAACTGAATTGTACTATGAATAAGTGGCTATGCAGCAAAACTACAGAATCTATAATCAAACTGAGAAAATCCTCCTTCTGTAAGTACAGAGAGCATTCATGCAGTCAGGCTACATAGATGTAGTAGCTTGTTCAGAGAAGCTGCTGTGAAAGAGAAGTTAATGTCAAAACTAAGCAGGATCAGTCTTTTAAAATCCTATAGCTCTCCCAGGAAGAAAATCAGAAGTGCTACTGATGAATGATGCTGTCATCTTTCAGTTGCTGCTGAATTTTTTTCATTCAAAAAACAAGATTAAGCAGGAAAGTTCAAAAGACGAAAAATAAATAAAACCCACAAAAAATCCAAATCCACTAGTATATAACATGCCTCTGCAGTTTTAATTCTGGGAACCAAATGCTATTGCACAAAACTAAAAAAGTTCTGACAGTTTTCCATCTGCAGAACCATTTAACCAGTAGCAGTTACATTTCACGACTTTACCTATATAAGGAAAAGCAATACTATATGCTAACTGGATCTAAAGGAGTCTGTTTGCTTGACTTTAACACAGAACAGTCAGAATTAAAACTAGGCATGCAAACATTGAGAATGTTTTCTACTATGCTGTTCTCCCCTAGTGAACTATTCTGATCTGCTTTGTTTGTAAAGCTATTTAGTACTATAGCTTCCTATCATAAAGTTATTTTTGATATCATAATTAGCTTATCACCAGTGTAAGTTTAATGCTGGCTGTTCTAATTTTCAGGGATTTTGTATCATACTTGCAATTTGTGAGTGCCAATGATTACTTAGAAATCCATTGGCTATTTTTCAGGGTTGAAAAACTGGGAAAATACCTATAATCCAGTTAAAAAGGATGGAATTTGTAAACTGATGTTCTCTGTATTTGTTCCAGATATGGAATAGGTTGAACATAACATAAGAATGGCCGTACTGGCTCAGACCAAAGGTCCATCTAGCCCAGTATCTGTGTACTGACAGTGGCCAATGCCAGATGCCCCAGAGGGAGTGAACCTAACAGGCAATGATCAAGTGATATCTCTCCTGCCATCCATCTCCAACCTCTGACAAACAGAGGCTAGGGACACCATTGCTTACCCATCCTGGCTAATAGCCATTTATGGACTTAACCACCATCAACTTTTACTCTTCTCATAGGTGTGATTTAAAAAAAAAAAAGATAGAACAGGATATATAAACAATGATAACTGTTTGATGCAAAATACCAATATGTCTTGAGCATATTAATAAAGTAAAAATAAAGGGAGCTGCAGGGCAGGGCCGCCGAGAGCGAGTTTGGGCCCCAGAGAAAAAAATTTGGGGGCCCCCCAGCAAGGGTGGATGGGCTAAACAGGGCTGATGAAGCTGGGCCCCAGGCCCCCACCTGGACCTCTGGGTGCTGGTAATTTGTACCAGCTTCCCCTCCCCTCCCCTCCTTGTTGGCCTGGCTGCAGGGAGCAGCCAATTTGGGCCAGGGAGGGCTATATAAAAGGAGCTGCAGAAGCAGAGTCAGGCAGTTGCTGCCTGGAGCTGAAGGAGTAAGTACTGTGCTCCTGGCTGGTTGACCATGGACAGATCAATTGCTGGCAGGGACTGAGGGAGCTCCTGGCTGGCTGCTAAGACTGAGTCAGGAAGACAGTGTCTCTTTTTATTAATAATTGGAGATATACCTATCTCCTAAAACTGGAAGGGACCTTGAAAAGTCATTGAGTCCAGCCCCCTGCCTTCACTAGCAGGACCAAGTACTGATGGTGGATTTTTTTTGCCCCAGATCCCTAAGTGGCCTCCTCAAGGTTTGAACTCACAATGCTGGGTTTAAGCAGGCCAATGTTCAAACCACTGAGCTATCCTTCCCCCCTTCCTCTAATGAGGAAGCCCTGGGGATATGGCTCCATACTGGGGCTGGGACTATTTAAAGACTGAGCCCCTGGGGATGGGTACAGAGATATCAACAGTGGGGTCCTGGAACAGGCCCCTGGTGGACTGTGTACCCCAAAAGGGGTCTGTTTTGTTTCACATGCAGACTGTGCCAGAAGGCTAAGTCACTGAAAACCCACCTGAGAAATCACCAATAGGGGTCACCACAAATAGAGACTGCAGACACACACACACTTGACTAGGGGGTGCTTGCAAGAGGGGCATGCCACCATGTTACAGAGTCAGTTTTAAAATGAAACATCAGCAGCGGATGGTGCCTGGCAAATGTGTTGGATCAATTTGCACCTGTGATGCCTTAGCCATGCCCCCTCTTTCTCCATAGTTGCCCAAATTTGAGATTTTGTTGGTGATGAGGATCCCCTAAAAGAAGAGAAGTTGTTAAATGTATGCACTGCAACCTTACCTCCATATGTACATTCTGCTGGGGCTGTAGGTTACACCAAGTCAGCATTATCTAGGGTGGAATCTAGCCCAGTGCAGATAAATTCACCTCTCAAGACTTGTTTATAGTATAGTTTTTGGTGCTGCTGTAACTTGAGCTAATCAGTCGCCAGGTAACTCAAGTTAACTAAAGTGACTGTAAATTCTAGTACAGATTCTCAAAAAGGTTTGTTCCTGATAGTGGTTCATGGGTTTGTGTACAGTATAGTTCTTTGAATTGATTGTTCCAAGACACACATGTTTGTGGAGTGTCCAGATCAGCATATACAAATGTATTAGTTTACTAGAGGTAATTGGCAATCAATTATTGTGAGTAGACATACCTCCTCAGAGTTAAGCCAGGTTGAACCACAGCTGAGAAAACATGTGTGTTCTGGAACAAACATTTGTGAGTTGGCTACAGAAGAGTTTACAATCTTATTAGTCAACTTGAGTTAATTGCGATCAGTTAGCTCAAGGAACAAGACCAAAAAATCTAGTATAGATATATGCTGAACTGTTCTGGTTAATGTACTTTCATTGGTGTAGCTTGAGAAGAATTTGTCCCAAGGCATATAATGGCCACAGTGGGTAGACTAGGAAAATTAACATTAACTTTTTGACTCAAACCCACAAAAGAAAAGAGGTACATAGTGAAGGCTCCCATTTTACCCAGAACTAAAATGGGTATTTACTCTAGGTGGCTATTTCAGACACTTCTATTCAGGACCAGATTCTACTCTTTGATCTAGTTTGCACCGTGCGCAAAGAAAATTGCTTGTGCCCTTGAACACATGTGCCATGGCTGATTTCCTTGAGCTTATCTGGTGATAAGCGCTAAGTTTGAGACTGAAATGTGATCAGTAGTTTGCAGTGCTGTTGATCCAACTCATACAATAAAGGGATAAATCCTACTGTGGCTGGAGGTGGGGAAAAAACTGCCAGGCTTGCCCCCACTGTCAGCCAGGGCAAGATTTCTCATAGTAGATTGAGGCAGTGGACTGTGGGAGCACTTAGACCAGGGGTAGGCAAACTTTTTGGGCCGAGGCCCACATCTGGGTGGGGAAATTGTATAAAGGGCCAAGGCAGGGGGTTGGGGTACGTGAGGGAGTGTGGGTGTGGGAGGGGTGTGGTGTACAGGAAAGGGCTCAGGACAAGGGATTGGGGCAGAGAAGGGGTGCAGGGTGTATGAGGGGGCTCAGGAAGGGGCTGTAGGAGGGGTGCAGACTGTGGGAGGAGGCTCAGGGCAGGTAGTTGGGATGCAGAAGGTATGCAGGGTGCAGCGGGGGCTCAGGGCAGGGGATTGGGGTTCAGGATCGGTGCAGGGTGCACAAGGGGGCTCAGGGCAGGGAGTTGGGGGGTGGGGTGCAGGTGGGGTTTGGGCTGCGGCCGAGCACCACTTACCTCAAGCGGCTCCAGGGTGGCAGCAGTGCTCACTGGGGCCAGGACAGGCCTCCTGCATGCCTGCCCTGTCCCCAGCCCCATGCCGCTCTCAGACGTGGCCCCTGGGGGAAAGGGAGGTGGAGGGGTCCGCATGTGTTGCCCTTGCCATGCCTCCAGGTACCTCCTCCGAAGCGCTCATTGGCCGTGGTTCCCTATTCCCGGCCAATGGGAGCTGTGGGGGGCGGTGCCTGGAGGCAACGCACAGAGCCCTCAGCCCCCCCGAGGGGCTGGATCTGGGCCACAGGCCAAAGTTTGCCCATCCCTGACTTAGACTGTGCTCTTACTGAAAAAGGCAACTGTTTCTGCTGCTGCTGGATTGTGCTTTCTGTTCACCACAGCATATGTGCTAGCTAGCTGCAGCGCTAGTCATGACCGTTTAGCATGTTCATAGCACTCCCTTAGAGATGTGGTGGATGAGGCGGTGCAATTATTGGCCATCTTTCATACTGCCCTCTTGAGCACTGTGGAGAGATACTGGCATGCTGGAGGAAGAAGTTCCCGGTGCTCTTCGTTCCTTGTGCGCCAGAGGGTAGGATTTTATCCACACAGTGCTGCAATGCCACAGAGAAGTTTTGCCATCTAAAGTTGCTGTGGGAACCTCTCTTCAGATGTATGATCTGAAGGAAGAGACAGATAACATGATGCCACAAGTGGGGAATGCAGCAGGATGTTACGATACAGAAGCACAGAGTTTGCTGTTAGCAGCTGTGACCATTGGGACTCCTGTTTCTAAAGAGGACTCAAGAGGAATAGTCATATCACTTATTCAGTAGCCTCTTTTACCATTTGGTTTAGTCTTTAGTTTACACTGTTTCATCAAGACCTTCCATTCGTACAATGGGAAGCCTGCAAATGAAATCCTTGTCCTTTTGTTCAGGATCAGGTTTCTATTGGCTTAGTCATGTTAGTGAAGTTCTTGTAGAGAGACAGAGAACAGAGACCTATTTAAATGCTCTCCATGAATGTAAAGGCAGAAACACATGTTACCATCAAGAATCACTGGCTGAGCACATTAGGGAAGCTGACATGTGATTAGTTTTGGCCACCCCACTAGCAGCTGTCACAACACTCTCCAGTAGTTCCTACATCTGATTGAAGTAACTAGCCAATTTAAAGTGAAAACGAGGCACACATTGGTAGCATGAGATTTTTCAGAATCTTTTTTTTCCAGATAGAGAGGCCGCATGGTCCAGTGGATCAAGCACTGGACTGGAAGTCAGCAGACCTGGATTCTGTTTCCATCTTTGCCAGTGATCTGCTGGATGACCTGGGGCAAGTCATTTTAATATTTATGCCTCAGTTTCCGCATCTATAAAATGGGAATAATGATACTGACCTCCCTTTATAAAGCACTTTGAGATTTCCAGATGGAAAGATCTATGTAAGAACCAAGTATTATTATTATTATGTACAGAAGTCTATTAAAGACTCAGTAGTGACCAACCTGTGTACCTAAAATATTGCTTTCAATAGAAGGTACCATAGGACTGCAATATATTAATATTTATCTAGCCTTCATAATGTAATAGGTCCATCACAAATACAGATAATATATAGTCACTGCTCCATAGGACTTACTGTCTAAGCTTAGACACAATATGTAACAAGGGGGGGAAGTCACAAACACAGGGGAGGAGGATGGGAGATCAAGAGTTACAGCAGTGAAATGGGGTTACTTTTAGATTTGATATCAAAACTTTGTAACAGTTTAATCTAAGAATCATGTTTCTAAAACAACTCCAAAATGTCTGTTATTCTATAAGGTGCCACAGGACTCTTTGCTGCTATAATTTGTTTTTTGTGTGCAGTGTGGCCAGTAGCTGAACCATAGCCAATATTGAGGTTTCTCAAGGTGCCTTCTGTTACCCTTCTTTCCAAAAAGTGCTAATTACTTACATCTCCCATTAATGTCTGTAGTAGGACTTCCGGTTGCTCATTGTCCTTTAAAAATGAGGCCATGTAAGTATATCTTTCCCTTCTCGCCATAGTGCAGCATTGACTCTGGCAACACACGAGAGACCAGAATATTCCAGAGTTCTATAAACGTCCCAACTCCTTCATTCAAGTGAAGACTCTTAGGAAGGAATAGTGAACTGTCTTCTCAAGGAATGCTCAATATGCTGCTACAGTACTGAGACGGTGCAGATTGTGTCCCTACATGGTTGGGGAAGAGGGGAACAAGAGACTGGGGCAGTAAGCGAACCTTAGGAAAGGGATGGAGAGAGAGAAAAAGGTAGGATTTTCACAAGACACCTGAGTCCCATTTTCAAAGGTGATTTAGGCACTTTGGAGCCTAAGCCTCCTGGGCTTTCAGTGCACAGCAGGCAAGGAGGCAGGTAGAGACTAGAAGGGAATGGCATAGTTCTGCTGAAGTCAAGCAGGGGAAAGAGTGCTATATCCAGGCAGTGGGTGGTGGCTGTGAGAATGCAGAGCAAGGGGAAGGAGAAAGGAGGAACGAATGCTGGAAATAACCAACCAGCACATTCTTTGAAAGAAGCTGATTGTACCACATTCAATGTAATGCCATTATTGCGAGTCAACAATGTTGAGTGTCATAGAGGAGTGTTCTTGTACTAAGGGTAATTATGAAAGGGTTTAATGTAGCCATAGTCTATAGCTTAGTGACATTAGTGTGAATCAAAGAAAGAGGAGTGTTATCACAGGAGCCCTGTGCTGAGGCGGCTATGTGCTATTCTGAAAGCAGAACGCTTGCCCTTTTGCACAATGCTGTGCTAGGACTCAAAACTGACAGCTCTGATATGGTGTAATAATAAGTTTAGCTGTGCAGCTCCTGTCTTGTTACTTGAATGGAGTCATGTGCTCATCAGAGCATCCAGTTCCTCTCCACATCAGAACAGGCTGCTGCTGCCGCTGAATCCCAGGGTATGGAGCACTGCTGCTGTCAATTTGCAGTGTCAAAATAGCAGCCAGATTAAAAAAACCGCAAACCCTGTGTGTTCCATCTTTAGAACTCTCTATCTATTGAAGCATTACTGGCAGGACCGGCGCCAGGGTTTCTGGCACCCTAGGCGCCGGGCCATTTCGCCGCCCCGCACGCGGGTCTCGCGGCTCCGGTGGAGCTGCCGCAGAAATGCCTGCGGCAGGTCCACCGGAGCCGCGGGACCAGTGGACCATCCGCAGAAATGCCTGCAGGAGGTCCACTGGAGCCGCGAGACCAGTAGACCCTCCGCAGGTACGACTGCGGCAGCTCCACCGGAGCCGCCTGCCGCCCCCCCGGCAAAATGCCGCCCCCCCTTAATGCTGGCGCCCTAGGCGACTGCCTAAGTCTCCTAAATGAAACCGCCGGCCCTGATTACTGGAGCATACCAGGAAGTGCTCTTTCATAAGGCATATACTTGAACAAAGCAGATACAGTAATATAATTTATCCATCCACCCTCTTACTATGCTGGCAAAGTAAGAAATGGGAGAATATATAGTTGAACAGGCCTTACATGATCACTCAAGGGACCACGGTAGGGTTGCCAACTTTCTAATTGCACAAAACTGAACACCCTTGCCTTGCCCCTGCCCGAGGTCCCATCCCTTCTCTGAGGCCCCACCCCCACTCACTCTAGCCCCGCTCCTTCTGTCACTCACTGTCCCCGACCCTCACTCACTTTCTCTTGGCTGGGCAGGGGGTTGGGGCGCAGGAAGGAGGAAGGCTCCAGCTGGGGATGCAGGTTCTGCAGTGGGGCCAGAAATAAGGGGTTCAGGACGTGGGAGGGGGCTCTGGGCTGGGGTAGGGGGTTGGGGTGTGGGAGGGGTGCAGGCTCCAGCTGGGGGTGCAGGCTCTGGGGTGGGGCCAGAGATGAGGGGTTTGGGGTGCAGGACGGAGCTTTGGGCTGGGGCCGAGGGGTTTGGAGTGCAGTACGGGGCTCAGGGCTGGGGTGGGGGGTTAGGATGTGGGAGAGGGCATGGGCTCCGGGAGGGGGCTCAGGGCTGAGATAAGGGTTTGGGGTGCAGGAGGGGTTGCGGGCTCTGGCAGGGAATTTGGGTGCAGCAGGGGTTCAAACCTGGGGTAGGGGGTTGGAGTGCAGAGTCTGGGAGGGAGTCAGGGGGAGGGAGGAGGTTCTGACCTGGGGCAGGGAGTTCAGGGTGTGGGGCCTGGGAAGGAGTTAGGGTGAGGAAAGGGGTTCTGACCTGGGGTAGGTGTTGGGGTGTGGGTGGAGGTGCAGGATCTGGGAAGGAGTTAGGGTGAGGAAGGGGGTTCCGACCTGGGATAGGTGTTGGGGTGCAGGTGGCAGTGCGAGGTCTGGGAAGGAGTGAGAGTGAGGAAGGGGGTTCCAACCTGGGGCAGGAGGTTTGGGGTGTGGGCTCCAGATGGGTGACACTTACTTTGGGCAGCTCCCGGTTGGTCGTGCAGCACGGCTAAGACAGGCTCTCTGCCTGCCTTTGCTCTGCGCTGCTCTCCAAAGCGGCTACCATGTCCGGCCCCTAGGTAGATGCGCAGTCAGGCCTCTTTGTGTGGCATGCACTGCCTGCACCCACATGTGCTACCCCTGCAGCTCCCATTGGATGTAGTTCCCGGCCAATGGGAGCTATGGAGCCAGCACTAGGGGCAGGGGCAGCACACAGAACTTTCCTGATCACCTCTGTGCCTAGGGACTGCAGGGACATGCCGGCCATTTCCGGGGAGCTGTGCAGAGCCAGGGCAGGCAGGGATCTTGCCTTAGCCCGGCTGCACCGCCACCCGTCTTTTAACGAGCTAGTCAGCAGTGCTGACCAGAGCCACCAGGGTCCTTTTTTGACCAGGTGTTCCGGTCGAAAACTAGATGCCTGGCAACTCTAGGCCACTGACATTCAGTTGCAAATGGATATGGTCCACTAGCAGCGATGCAACAGAGCTACGTTCAGTACCTTGGAGGATAGTGTAATGATCACTGCATACAGCACCTCCACTAATATATGGAGCAGTATCTTTATCTTAGTGTTAAGTTGTCTTGTTTTAATATGTTGTTGTTGGCTTGATTTTGGGAGTGGGGTGTACCTGAGAGGAAGTTAAGCCCTGCCTGTGTATGTGCTGGAATTGTTATTTACAGTGTCCCAACAGAGCCTTTGATTTCTATAATGGAGTACAGTATTACAATACACTGTGATGGTTTAAACATGGAAGGTTGCATAATAAGGGTGGTCTGTTGTACAGGCTTCACTGGACTGTATATATACACACATACAGATGTTTAAATTTACTACAATTTTAAAATATCCGGTTAGTTTCTGGAGCCTCCATAATCAAAATAATTCATTATATAGCTATGCCTTCTTAAATCCTTTGGGTCAGATCTTCAGCTGCTGTATATTGGGGTGGGGCCACCCAAATCAGAAGAGCTGTATCATTTGACACCAACTATGGATATGGCCCATGGTTTTTAGTGGCCTTTGCTTTAACATTTTGGAAAGTCACCAAGAATATAGGGAAAGATTTTGCTCAGCCTATAAAATTCAGATTCAAAGACAAAGGTGTGATCAGTGTATGCCGGATTAAACTGTTAAAACAAAGGTCTATACTGTCTTCCTCAAAGTGTGTAGGTCAAGATTAGTGAGTTATAGAATGTACATAGTAAAATCAGTCATTACAAACAAAAAAAAAATTCCCTGACTTTTCCAGGTGAGGATTCTAAGAGGTAGTACTAATCTACGTATAAGTGGAGTTATGAGCATTTGGGATCCATTTTTATAGCTAGTAAGGCTCTGTGGCCTGATTCCAATCTGTCACACCTGACACTGAAACCAGTGGGGAAGCTACTCCAGATTTACACCTGTGTATGTTATTTCATTCATATATTTTCTTCCTTTAGCCTTAGTTGAGGCAGTTAGTTCAATGTATGTTCTCTAAGCAGCCGCTGCACGAGACTGAAGATATTTTGTTAGTTATCCCCATGACACTTCTGGACTTCATATCATATGAGCTATAGAAAGTCTTAATACCCATGCTCACATTGCTAAGTGAGGCAAACTCCCTTAAAATAATACAGTATTCTGCAGCATGGTCAAACATGGTAGGAACACCCATGTTCGAAGGATACAACATAATGCTGTCGTATTTTGTTTATAAGGGCAGATTCAAGGGATCTCCTATGTTATTTCCCTCTAGGTTCATCTCAGTATTTGAACTGAATCTGTGCCTCATCAGAGTAATTAATCTTACTGAGCCATCAAGAAAACACACAATTCCAGATGGCTTTTCACAAATTCTTCAGTATCTTCACTCCTCATCCATTCCTCTCTTTGTTCTCCGCTGCAGGCTACACCACATCTATTGCCACTGATACAGTTGCACACATTCATCTAGTGTCCTGTAGTAATGGTCATTTTGAAATGTTAACCTCTGCTATGTAAAGTAGTGGCAGTGGTGTAGAATAGTAGGTTTCTTTTGTTATTCCCAGCCACCAGTGGATTTCTTCACTTAGTGGAGGAACCTCGCTGTGATTCCCTTAACTGTTGCATAGAACAAGTTCTGATACGGATTTCCTTCATTTCTACCACCCTCTTGTTCCCACCCTGCTTTGGACATGGCACACACACTGAATATTATCCAAAAACACCCTGTCTTGCGGTTTTCCTTTATTGCTGTCTTAAATAACAAACATATCTGAGCCTGAACTTCCTTCTGAGTTTGCCTGTTCCTAGGGTGTCTCCCTGTAGGACCCACTGCACTGTCCCATGAGCATTCCCTCTGCCTTAGAGAGCCTCTCAACCTGTTTATACTCCCTGAGTTTCAGATGAGTCTAATCTGGTCTAATTCCTGGGATGAATCAGCAGAATATTTCTGTTTCTCTCTGCAAGGTCCTAGAATCTGCCTCTATCCTACCAACATCCAGTTTAAAAAAAACTGGATTACCACAATTGACATTTAAATTAAATATTCTGAATTAAAAATAATTCACTCTTTTCTGTCAGGATAAACCTTTAACACAGATGTTCACAGAGAACTCAACAATTAAAAGTTTCTTATGTGTGAATTCAAGTAAGACAACACCATGTTCTTAAATATGACATTCATTGATTGAATGTGAGGTTTTGTAAAGATGTTAAAGAAAATCCCTTAGAATTACCTTTGTACCCTTCCATCGGCCTATTTATCTTCCAAAAAATCAATGACCTACAGAAACATTGCTGCGTGTAGGTCATGGGACTAAAAGCACTTCAGAGGAATAGGAGCCACATGGCACAGTGCCATGTGCATTTAAATTGAATGCCTTGCAGAATGAGATATGGATAAGCATCTTGGGATAATACACTCACTTCTGTAAATTTACAGTTTGCACCAGCCAGCAATGCAAAAAGCAAAAAGAAGCAGAATCTACAGTTGAACAGAGAACAGACTCAATGGGCTATGAGAGTATAGATGCGTTTGAAGGCGTCTACACATCCCACTCTAAGGTAAGACAATTTTCTGCCATTGCTGCTTCTGCCTATTACAGACCATCCAGTGTCCAGTGGAGTGGTTCAGTCCTAGTAATTTGTGGCATATGATGAACTTGTAACTAGGCTAAATACAGATGAAAAAGGCCTGAGTTTTCAGAGGTCAGTGGCAGATGCAAACGTTCAGATTCTCTAAAATTTAGGCTCTTACTATATGAAAGTGAAATGCCAGCTAAAAAAAGCCAATATGTTTCTGTAAATATTCCCCAGCTGGGTACGTCTCCTTTAATTTTAGATACTTCATCTGCTAATAAGAGGTCCTTTCCCCAGCTGAGACTGTTTTTTTTGAGACTATCTCAAAGCCTCCTGATGTGGATCCAATATCTTTTAAATCCATACCTCATGCAGGATATCTTTCAAACAGGAGATAACCATATCTCTAAACTGTCTCTTGTCACAGACCCAAAACTACCTCACCCCCAAAAAATCATGGAGTGATATTTCAATTTTATAATTGTACATGACTGACACAGGAAATCATAAACCCTGGAAGTGTTTATAAATAGATGGCAAAGACAGTGAGTTTCTTATATTTTTGCTTTGAGCTACTAACACTTTGTCCTTCATTTTGGATCATTTCCTGCCCCACAACACTGGATCTCTCATTTGGTTGTTTGCATTAAAGGTATGGTAAGGTGGAGAGTTTTTTCAGTAGTGTCTCAATTTCTTGGTTCTTCTGGGTTTTACAAAGACAGATAACATCACTGTGGCATAGTTGTTGAGGGTAAGTGTAATTCTTGGCACTCTTTTAAACATTTTTACCATTTGGTTTCAGACTGAGAAATGTGTGAAATTGCCCAGAAGTTATTTAGGGAGCATAAGAACAGACTGCCTGCTGGTTGATGGACACCACAAGCATTCACATGTGAACTAAAACCTGGACAGCTGCTGCTAAATCAGTTCAGGGACTCACCGCCTTGACTGATAAAGATGTGATTTTAAAGGAAAGCTTTTAGAGAGCTAGATTAAGGAATCTCAAATAGTGCAGCTCCAATTTAGAGATACTCAAAATTGGTAAAACTCCCACAAAATGTTTTGAAGGTTTGGACGATCTAGTTTCTCTGCAGAATATAAAGAAATCTCTATTTTCTACATTGAAACAATGACTGTTCATATTTCACATCTCTATTTTCAAATTTCAAAGTCATCTTTGAAATGAGCTCATTTTGCTGGAAAATGAGCCAATTTTTAAATGGAAATTCACAAAATTTTGTCAATTTTTCATTGAGAGGCCCCTTTTTTAGTTCATAATAAAGTAAAAAAGTTCTGATTTTGACTGCTGTTTTGCTTTTCTCTGCAAATATTTTGCTCCTCTCTTGCTCCATTGTGTTACAGTGAATCAGATGTGACTTATACGACATATGTAATGCAAAATGAAAAAAAACCCTGTAGGTTGAATAATTTATTAGCTATTGCAACCATAAAACAAAGAGAGTAATTCACAAGTCAGAACTACACTGAGTTGTTATTAAAACCCTTGATGATGCTTTTGCATATTTGATGACCTGTACATTTTCCCCATCCCTTTTGGAACTCTAGACCCAAAAAGCTGAGTAATGTCACCTTAGGGTTCTGCCAATCAGATATTTGTAAGTGGGATACTTTAATTACCAAGTAAGCAATTACTACCAGAAAGGCCAAACAAAGAACAGACATTTTATTTTAATCTTTTGGAAACTGTAGGCATAAGGCCAATTTGAAATGTAGACTTCTAATTTGCACCTACAAAATACCTATATGTACGCGCAGACAGGCACTTTACGTGCACAAATGGGGACTTTTACATTGTTACCGATTTTCATACACATCTACCTATTATGCATGCACAGTTACCTGTTACCTATTATAGGCATAGCTTGAGCATGTATTATTGTCTATTTGAACTATATTCTATGTACTCTACAGTTTGTAAAGTATTCATTTACTGGTACAGCAAAGCTAGAAAATGCTAGAGTTCTAAGGTTAAATATGATATTCTTATGGAAGTGGAAGCAACTTGCCTCTCAAAAATAGGTGTGCATTCTTTAGAAGTAAAGGAAAAAACCTCTGTTTAAGCAGTGTCTATAATGGTGTTTGTAATACTCTCAGCACATACATTTCTGCTTAGAATCTGAGCAGTTCAGAGGAAGCTAATCCAAAAGAAGAATCTTGTTTTCTGCATTTTCTGAAAGCTTGGTGTTTGAAGCTGTGTGGGGACTGATCACAGAGTGCACTACAAACCATGTAATTTCTCCTGGCATATGCCTTGCACAGTAAGTACTCAGGGCAAATGTCACTGCATTTTTAGTATGTGACATAAGTCAGAACATTTTCTCCATAATGCTTCCTACTTAATCTGAAGCAGCCAAACTGTCTTTTAGCCCTTTTGCTCCCTTATCCCCAGCAATGAGCTTTTGCAGTATGTTTCCCAGAGCTGCTTGAAGCCAAAAGATGAGATAGCAACTAGCAATACAAGTTTTTCCCACTGCTACATGAGAACATGTTAGAAGAAGAGTCATTAATTCTGCATGAGGCAAATCATGAAATAGCTTCAGAAGCTAACCCTCCCAAGGCAGATATTATGGTACAGAAGTAACAACACAAAGTCAACCGACGGTGTGGAATGTTAGCACTTACCACCATTTAACTACTACTAGTATTAGACATGTTGGTCACAACATATTATGTTCAAAACGGAACAAACAAAAAGTGGTGCAGCTTGAGATCAGAGTCTTCACAATTAAAAAGAATACTGGTGTGGTTGTGATTTCTGATGTAAAAGACCTGTAGGTCTCTTTTACTTGGAATTGCTCTGTCACAACTAACTTTGCTTTTAATGTGGGTCTCAAAGAGGACTTGGGATTTTCTCCTGAAGAGTAATGCACAGTTGGTTGTTGCCATGTAGAAAGACAGAATCTACCCAAATAGTATCTGAGATGCTGCAGATCTTTTGTGTCCTAGGAATAATGAAATACAGCAGTGCTTTACACACCATTCTGCAGTGACTGTAAATGCTGAAGTCAGAAGAGGTACAGTAATTTATACCAGCTGAGGATCTGGCCCTGAGTTTTTCATGGCAACCACTGCATTGGTATTCCATCTATGTAACAATATACGTTTGAGCAAACATGGAACCCATTCATACAGCGTTTGAGAAAAGTCTCATAGGTATAATTAAATGCATTCAAATGTGCTGGAAGGATGCACCACACAAGCAGAGGAGGCCTAGTGACATGATGATGCCTCATATGAGGGATAGAATTAATGAAGGGATTCATCCAAAAAGGCTACGGAGGAACCAGATGCCTGGTGCATAGTATAGAGTCTGTCCCCTCCAGTTTCCTGCCAAGTACACTGCAGAAATAGATCGGTTTCCTAGCTTTTATCTTTGGTACTTATATGGCTCTCATTACCACCATTTCTGAGCACCTCACAGTCTTTAATGAGTCATGATCAAGAGGACAATTTCACAACTCCCTCTTATGAGGTAGGGAAGTAATGTTATCCGTGTTTCACAGATGGGCAATGAGACTTGCACAGGGTCATGCAAGATGTCTGTAGCAGAGCAGAAATCTGAACCCCCGTCTCGTAAGTGCCAGGCTAATACCTTAACAATTTGATCATCCTTCCTCAGTTTATCATAAAATCGTAGGGACATTGAGAGGTCCTCTACTCCAGTACCCTGCACTTATGGTAGGTCTAAGTATTATCTAGACCATCACTAATGGGTATTTGTCTAACCTGCTCTTAAAAATCTCCAATGATGGGGATTCCACAACCTTCCTAAGCAATTTATTCCAATGTTTAACAATCTTGACAGTTAGGAAGTTTTGCCTAATGTCCAACCTAAACTGCCCTTGCTGCAATTTAATCGCATTGTTTCTTGTCCTATCCTCAGAGGCTAAGGAGAACAATTTTTCCCCTTTCTCCTTGTAACAACTTTTTTTGTACTTGAAAACTGTTATCATGTTCCCCCCAGTCTTCTCTTCTCCAGACTAAACAAACACAGTTTTTTTCAGTCTCCCCTCATAGGTCATGTGTTCCAGATCTTTAATCATTTTTGTTGCTCTTCTCTGGACTTTCTCCAATTTGTCCACCTCTTTCCTGAAATGTGGCACCCAGAAATGGACACAATACTCCACGTGAGACCTAATCAGCGCAGAGTAGAGTGGAAGAATTACTTCTCATGTCTTGGTTGCAACACTCCTGCTAATACATCCCAGAATGATATTTGTTATTTTGCAACAGTGTTACACTGTTGACTTATATTTAGCTTGTGATCCACTATGACCCCCAGATCTCTTTGTACAATACTCCTTCCTGGGCAGTTATTTCCCTTTTTGTGTGTGTGTAGCTGATTGTTCCTTCCTAAACAGAGTACTTTGCAATTGTCCTTAACGTTATGGAGTTATCTCATTAAGAACCTGTTTTTTATGTGGCAGCTTAAAGTCCAGAACAATACTGTAGCTGAGAACATCCACAGTTACATTAGACAAGGTCATTTTTTATTTAATCTGAGGATTTAAACCCTCATATTTTAGGCTATAAGCTAACCACTAACAAACAGGAATTAGGAAGGAACTTCCCATACAGAGTGAGAATTCCTTAATTGGTAAAATGTATATGAACATTAATTAACTTTAAAGATGGCATTAGTCAGTATGGGTTCTTTTTCATTTTTATTTGTTTTAAGGAAGAAATTCTCTTTTTTGCAGTACTCTGCATGACAGTGCCTAACGTGCTTCTGTAATATTATTTTCCTATATTCCTATATGATTTCAGAAAATAGTGTATTCAGTCCTTAGTTTGTATCAGAATGAGAATGATAGTACCAGTCTTGAATATTGAATTAATACCATTATGGTAATGAGTTGATCTACTGAAGAATGGACTAGCCATGCAATCAGGGCCAGCTCTAGGTTTTTTGCTGCCCCAAGCAAAAAAAAAAAAAAAAAAAAACCTCCGGGAGCGCAATTGCCAAAGCAAAAAAAAAAAAAAACCAAAGCAAAAACAAAAATAAACCTCTGAAAGGCACAACTGCCGAAGCGTCCAGAATGCCGCCCTGAAATTGTGCTGCCCTCAAGCATGTGCTTGGTTTGCTGGTGCCTAGAGCTGGCCCTGAATACAATAGTTTGATTCAATTAAATTAAGGATCAATCCATTCAATTTTCATCCATAAATTTCTTGATCATATGTAAATCAAATCATTTTATTCCAAGTAGTTGCCATTTGGGAGGAGGAAATGGAAATAGATGTGCTGCAAGTGGAATAGGGTAGTATACCGCTACCCCAATATAACGCCATCCGATATAACACGAATTTGGATATAACGCGGTAAAGCAGTGCTCCAAGGGCTGGGGCTATGCACTCTGGTGAATCAAAGCAAGTTCTGTATAACATGATTTGACCTACAACATGGTAAGATTTTTTGGCTCCCAAGGACAGCATTATATCGAGGTAGAGATGTAGTTCAGCAGCGATTGCCAGTTTCAGAGAAAGTTCATCTCATTACAAAGGAAAGGTCAGAATGAATTTTTCAACTCTGCTAGTCTGTCTGCACAGGTAAGCTGTAGCTGAAACAGAATCACCATGTTATATTCCTTTCCCTATAGATGAAGAGCCTCCTAAAGGGATTCTGTCAGTGTAAAAATCATGTTGTAAGCAAGTGTCTTTACTAATTACATCTTAGATTGCTAAAAATGAATTTAAAAAATCACATTTGTCATTATTTCTGCTTTCTTAACTATTTGTTTTTTATTCTGTTAATATTCTTTTCCCCTTTCTTTTATACACATTCAAAAGGATGCTGACAGCTTAGATTTGGCTGCAAATATAAATTATGTAAAAACAAGCTTTTATAAAAAGCCTAAGGCCAATCAAAATATTTCCCCATTTTAAAAAAACAAGTAAACACCTTCATTCAGTGCTCAAAAACCAAACAGTGCAGTGCTAAGAACCCCAAAGGGAGACTAATGATAAACTGAAGTGCAACAAATTTTATTGATTTTCATTGTCTAAGCTGAGAGAAATACAAGAGGTATAATATTTAAAATATTATCTTTTGTTAATCACAGAAGCATGTTACGCTCAGTTTGAATAGTGAAAATCAGCATCATCTGATGCATTTTAGTTTACTCAGTCTCACTTTGGGGTTTTTAGTGCTAGAGTGAAGTCACTGAACACTGAGTAAAAGTGTTTGCTTGTTTTAAAGAAAAGTGGAGACAGATTTTGATTGGCCTTAGGTTTTATAAAAGCTTGTTTTAATGCAGTTTCGTTTAGGGGCCAAGTTTAAGCTCTCAGCATCCCTTCAAATGCATATAAAAGAAAGAGGAATAGAATAAATTAAATATACATTTATCAGAAAAAGCAACATAGTATTTCCATCTACAGATATTCAAAAATCATGCGCCAAAGCCTCACAGAAATATGAGAGAAAAAGATGTTGGATTCTTTTTATTGCTTTCTGCTTTATTAGCTTCTAGATCACACTTAGGTCATATTTGCAAGTTTTTCTTCACTGCCATGTGGACTAGAACTTTACTTCTGTTCTGACTTCAATCTGTAAACAATTCTGGCTATACATAGTCAGTCTGCCCCATTTTCACTTCCTGTCAATCATAAGAGTGGGGAAAAATGAGGTAGTGCAATATGGGGATGTGAGTTACAGAAAGTTTTAGTGTGTTGTGGTCTAACTGTCCAGTATAGACCTCGCTGAAGTGAACCAAAAGTTTGCTTATTGGACACGGGACTACATTAACATGAACTAGGTACCTTTTAGTTTGCACCAGCATCTACATGGGGCAGTTACAGCAAACACATCAGAGAACTCTTCAATTCACATTCCCATAATCTGGATTGTGATGTCATATAGACAAGCCTAAAATTCATGATGCATTTATTATAATAGGACAATACAAAAAATAAAATTAAAAAAGCCTCCTTAGATCGGTGTGAGTTTATTTTGATGGAATGTTTCACCATATGACATACATTAAAAATAAACATGCGCTTCATGGCTGGTGGTTTTGAACATCATCTTGAACAGTGTGTTTGCCTTTTTCATGGTAATACTTGATTCCAACTCAACTCCGTTTCTTGCTAACAGCAGTGACAGCAGGATCTTTTCTTTTTCTCTGTCCTTTTCCAACTAAATGCGTCTGCTAAAGCTCTACCCAATCCTCCTTGCCTGATTTCTCCCCCTCTCCCTCCCATGCGTGCAAACACAAGTAATTATACTAATCCAGGGTTAGGCAACCTATGGCATGAGTGCCGAAGGCAGCACATGAGCTGATTTTCAGTGGCATTCACAGTGCCTAGGTCCTGGCCACTGGTCTGGGGGACTCTGCATTTTAAATGAAGCTTCTTAAACATTTTAAAAACCTTATTTACTTTACTTACAACAATAGTTTAGTTATATATTATAGACTTATATGAAGAGACCTTCTAAAAAGGTTAAAATGTATTACTGGCACACGAAACCTTAAATTAGAGTGAATAAATGAAGACTCGGCACACCACTTCTGAAAGTTTGCTGACCCCTGTACTAATAATCTGTTTCACTAATGGGATATTCTTTCCATCTCTAGACTTTCCAATATTATGCCTCTGAGGTTCTTGGGATGCATACATTTCCTTCTAGTTTCCTTTTAGTGATGTATTTACCTATTGCCAGAATCATTTAATGATTTTCTCTATGTCCTTTATTTGAGTTTTTTCATAGTTCCTTTGCTTTTGTTCCTTATCCCATACATTCCACCATCTCCCTCATCATGCTTCTCTTAGGAGCGGCAAATTTCTGATCTGTTTTCTTGATTATCTCAGAATTCTATTGCTGATGTTTTGTGCTGGTTCTAGATCTTCCTCTGTGGGTTGGACTAGAGGAATATTCTTTCACATGATTCATTTTGCTTTTTAGTGTGGCTGAAATATAGTGACCCCAGTTCAGTTAACTCAGGCCTGGTCTACACTACGAGGTTAGGTCCACTTTAGCCACATTAGGTCAATTTAAAAATGAATGCGTCCACACAACCAGCCGTTACATTGACCTAAAGGGCTCTTAAAGTCAACTTCTGTACTCCTCCCCGATGAGGGGAGTAGCGCTAAAATCGACTTTTCTGTGTTGAATTTGGGATAGTGAGGATGCAAATCAATGGTATTGGCCTCCAGGAGCTATCCCAGAGTGCTCCATTGTGACTGCTCTGGACAGCACTTTGAATTTCAATGCACTAGGCAGGTATACAGGAAAAGCTCCAGGAACTTTTGAATTTCATTTCCTGTTTGGTCAGCATGGCAAACTCAGCAGCACAGTTGATGATGCAGTCCCCCCAGAATCATAGAGCATAGAATGTTTCTACGCTCCCCCTAACGTCTCTGTCCATGAGGTTATCGCAGATTAGAAGGTGAAAAAAACGCACTCGCGATGACATGTTTTCCGAGCTCATGCAGTCCTCCTGCATTGATAGGGCACAGCTTAATGCATGGAGGCATTCAGTGGCAGAGGCTAGGAAATGACATGATGAAGCTGCAGGAAAGCCAACAAGAGCACGGACCCCTGCTGCATCCCCTGTATAACCGCCTACCCTCATCCCCATGTTCCTTAGCCTCCTCACCCGGATGCCCAAGAATGCCGGGGGGAGGGGGCCTCTGGGCACCCAGCCACTCCACTCCAGAGGATGGCCCAAACAACAGAAGGCTGTCATTTAAACAATTTGATTTTTAGTGTGGCTATAATAAGGAATGTGGCCTTGTCCTTCCCTCTTCCCCCAACCTACCCGGGCTACCTTGTCCGTTATCTCATTTTTTTTAATTAATAAAGAAAGAATGCATGGTTTCAAAATAATAGTTACTTTATTTTGAAGGGAGGAGGGTGGTTGGGTTACAGGGAATTAAAATCAACAAAGGGGTGGGTTTGCATAAAGGAGAAACACATACAATTGTCACACCGAAGCCTGGCCAGTCATGAAAATGGTTTTCAAAGCCTCTCTGATATGCAGCACGCCTTCCTGTGCTCTTCTATTCGCCCTGGTGTCTGCCATTGCTTTCACAGAAGGAGAAGCAACTGACGAAATATACCCCAAACACCCACAACAATGTTTTTTGTCCTATCAGGCATTGGGAGCTTAACCCAGAATTCCAATGGGTGGCGGAGACTGCGGAAACTGTGGGATAGCTACCCACAGTGCACTGCTCCATAAGTCGATGCTACGCATGGTAGTGAGGATGCACTCTGCCGACTTAATGTGCTTAGTGTGGACATAGACAATTGACTGTATAAAATCGATTTCTAAAAATCGACTTCTATGAAATTGACCTAATTGGGTAGTGTACACATACCCTAACAGTCCCACTCCAGAATGAGTGACAGGGAAGTATGGTCTGAGCATGAAGTTAAGAGTTCTATCTTCTAATCCCAGATCCATCACTGACTTTGTGGCCTTAGATCATTTGTCAGACTCAGTTTCCCCATTAGTAAAATAGAGAACACTTATTTGCCTTTTTGGTAGGGGAAGGGGGTGGAAATGGATGGGGGGGATTATAGGCATGTATTTGTGAAAACGCTGTGAAGATAAAACGTGGTAAATATTGGTATTATGTGGCTGCAGTCCAATGAACTATACAATCCACTGATGAGTCTGATTACACATCGTAGTGAGCTCTCAGTGATGTACACATTTAATGTCTAAACTTCACAAGGCCTTAATTCTTCATTTCTTCTCCTTGGCTTTCGTAATGTACAGGCTATTCTAAGATGTCATATTGTATTTGTTTAGCAATGTTCAGATCTGGCTCTGCCCTTCTTGTGAATGCCCTGAATAGAATAGCATCCTTTCGGTTCCATTTCTGGGTCTCAGCTGCTGAGCTTAATCAAATTTTGTAGGTCAGGTGTATTGTATACATTTCAGGTGGTTCAGCTGCTCTGCATTTTGTTGCTGAGTATCTTTTTTTCTTTCCATCTCAATTTCCAGAAGAGATTTGTTTTGTTTTTTAGCTAAGCAAAGAATAACTTCAGAGGGATGAAGTCACCTTGTACCATTTCTCTCTTTGCTTTGGTCTGTTGGGTTTCCCTGTATAAGCATATGGTGGAAGTCTCATTTGTGTGCAGGGTTCTCATTAAGTGACCTGTACTTACCTCTGCAGGGGTTTTAGAGTTACTATTTTTCTTTGACTTGAAAGCTGTCTTGCCCACCATAGTAGACTTTGTTCATGCTTTCCAGCTATAAATTTAAGCCTGTTGAAAAGAATCTCAGTGGAATAATAGTTTTCTTGGGTAGCTAAAATCCTGTAATATCATCTACTTATTGCCCAATTTTAATAAAAATAGCAATAAATAATAGTAATAACTCAGAGTTTGATCATGGAAAGGGGTAGGTGTTGTTCAGCATGAGCCATCTAAAGTCTCTGAACTGTTACTTCTCAAATCTGTTTAGAAATAGAAAATAACATTTCTCAATTCACTAGGATTTTCCTTTCCTCAGCTATATCTCATCTTCAGATTTTCACCATATTTACCCATCACGCATTTTTGTCATTCTTGTCTTGCTCTCATGTTCTCCTCGCCAGAGCTTGACATCTACTTTTTCAGGCTGACAAAACTCTTCCGTCCTCTTGTTGCACTTTTCTAGGTTAATTTTAGCTGCCTGCTTACTGGTGATCAGCGTGGCTTTTTCCAGCTTTGTGTTAAGCTGGATCTTACGTCTGTCTGTCCTATGGTCACTTCATCTCTTGAACTGGTTGTGCCCTGTAAAGAACTGAAAATCCCCTGCCTCTCTGTTACATGAAAGACAAGAAAATTTTGCACGCCACAACTTAGCTTTTTTTCCTTATCTACTTATAGATCAAAGGAATACAGGTGATCTCTTAGCCTTTTCACTATGAGCAAATTCTATCAGCTTTTCTCTTCTGTTGTGCTTAATTCCTATTCTAAAGGAGTTTGTGGTATTGTTCTCCATTTTCTTGCACATTTAGCTATGTAATCATATATGATATTGCAGTAAATTATTCATGCTCTTCACACATACTCATATGGGTGACATCCCAATGCGACAGTAATCTTAATGGCTATTTTTTTTTCTCCTAAGGATCTTTTGAAGCCCTGAAGAGCTTTAATTTTCTCCCCAATTTAACTCCATTCCTCTTAAGGCCCATCATCCAAAACACCTCACTTCCACACTTGTAGAAGTGAAGGAGATTCCTTTCACAGCCTACTAATTCAGCAGATGGAGATGAGACTGTTGAATAATTCAAGTCACTCTCTTCCTGCAAGAGGCTGAGAACTCATAGGGCCAGATTTACTTCAGGATAAGTGCACAACTCCATTTAAAGTACTGTAGCCTCCCAAACAAGAGACCAGGAATAGAGAGTGAACAAAAGTGCCACCACCCCCATTCAGATATACATATGCCCGTGCTACACACATGGCAGTGAAGAGTGCTACCATAAGATCACTGGGTTGTCAACAGCCTTAGTGATTTTCAATTTGTCATGTTCTCTTCATATTTGTGATTATTTGTCTCATGGCATCTTTCTTGCAAAAATAGATAACATAAGAATGACCATACTGGGTCAGACCAAAGATCCATCAAGCCCAGTATCCTGTCCTCTGATAGTGACCAATGGCAGGTGCCCTAAAGGGAATGAACAGACAGGTTATTGTCAAGTGATCCATGACCTGTCATCCAATCCCAGCTTCTGGTAAACAGAGGCTAGGGACACCATTCCTGCCCATCCTGGCTAATAGCCATTGATGGACCTATCCTCCATGAATCTATATAGCTCCCTTTTGAACCCTGTTATAGTATTGGCCTTCACAACACCCTCTGGCAAGGAGTTCCAGAGGTAGACAGTGCATTGCGTGAAAAAATGTATTCTTGTGTTTATTTTAAACCTGCTACCTATTTATTTAATTTGGTGGCCCCTTGTTCTTGTATTATGAGAAGGAGTAAATAACACTTCCTTATTTACTATCTCCATACCACTCATGATTTTATAGACCTCTATCATTTCTCCCTTCAGGCGCCTCTTTTCCAAGCTGAGAAGTCCCAGTCTTATTAATCTCTCCTCATACAGAAGCCATACTATACCCCTAATAATTTTTGTTGCCCTTTTCTGAACCTTTTCCAATTCCAATATACAGTGTCTTTTTTGAGATGGGGCGACCACATCTGCACGCATATTCAAGGTGTGGATGTACCATGGGTTTATATAGAGGCAATATGATTTTTTCTGTCTTATTATCTATCCCTTTCTTGATGATTCCCAACATTCTGTTCACTTTTTTGAGTGCCGCTGCACATTGAGTGGATAATTTCAGAGAACTATCCACAATGACTCCAAGATCTCTTTCTTGAGTGATAACAGCTAATTTAGACCCTATCATTGTATATGTATAGTTAGGACTATATTTTCCAATGTGCATTACATTGAATTTATCAACATTAAATTTCAGAGGGTTCAGTCTCAGGCTGTTAGAAGGGGAACATAAAGCATTGGTTCTGGTTTATAGCCAGCAGCTGTTATAAAATGTCCCCTCTTTTTTTTCTTCCTGCCTAAGGCTGTCCTGGGATAAACAAAGTATTTCTATAATGTTTTATAAAGAGCTAGATGGCGGCTGGCTTGTGCACAAATGAAGAAGACACAAAGAGCCTTCACCTCCTCTTCCCTGCTGTCATAAACAGATAGCTAAGGGTTAATGTCTCTTTCACCTGTAAAGGGTTAACAAACAGTGACCTGCAACACCTGACCAGAGGACCAATCAGGAAACAAAATACTTTCAAATCTTGGTGGAGGGAAGCCTTTGTTTGTGGTTTTTTGGGTTTTGCTTGGTTCTCTCTGAGTCCTGAAAGGGACTAGACATGCAACCAGGTTTCTTGCCAATCTCCCTGCTACAGTCTCTTATATATTCAGAATAGTGAGTATTAAGTAGAAAGGCGGTTATAGTCTTTTGATGGTTTCTGTATTTGCAACTGTGTATCTGCCTGCTAGAGTTTTAATATGGTATTTGGCTGAAAGTATTTAAATTGTATTTTTGCTGGAGAAGGCTTTTCTTCCTTGTCTAATAGCTGAAAGACCTTGTAATTTATTTGTATTACAGAATTGTTCTTATTTTTTCTTTTTTATTAAAACCTCTTAAACCTGTATTGATTTTTCCCCTGTGAGGATCAAGGGATTGGAGTCGTGTACTACCGGAAAGAAGGGAGAGGGAAGGGATCCGTTTGTTAAGATTTCACGAAGCTGAATCTTTTGGCTCTGGGTGAGGTGGAGCCTCTGTTTTAGATTACAGGAAGTGATCCGCAGTGTTTCCGAGGGTACCCAGGGGACAAGCCTGGAGAGGCCGTGTGAGGAAGAATTGTACTTTCTTTGTATTAGGATCAGGGGTCTGGATCTGGGGGTCCAGGAAGGTTTTGGGACCGAGTTTATAGCGCATCAGAGTCCTGATTTGGCGAGTATCAGATCTAAGTGGTAAATTAGCTTAGAGGATTCATGCTAGTACCATCATTTTCTTGGACCTAAGGTTCGATTTGGAAGAATCTATGACACCATGCCTAGAAGATGTGGCAAGCAATTGCGGTGGTTTTTTTTTCGCAAGTTACAGGACATAGAATTGTGAACTGGAAGGGCACTTGCAGAGAGTCTTTCTAGTCAGTCCCCTGCATCATGCAGGACAGTGATTATCTAACCAGGACAATCAGCACCTTCAGGTGTGTGCTGATCTTTTATACTCTAGATTTAAGGTTCACGTGCGCTAATAACTGTTTTAATTTAGAAGGTCTCTTTCTATAGTCTATCAATAGTAACTAAACTATTGTGGATGTAACAGAAATAGGCTTTAAATGTTTAAGAGCTTCATTTCAATTAGAATTAATGCCATGCCACCCAACTGGTGCGGACCACCAGGCGGTGTGTGCAGCTGATCCAGCTTGACGGCCGCGTCGAGCAGCCGTGCCATAGGTTGCTACCCTGATCTCTAGACCAATCTGACGAGGTGTTTGTCTAACCTGCTCTTAATCTCCAATAATGGAGATTCCACAACCTCTCTGGGCAATTTATTTCAGTGCTTAACCACTCTGACATTTAGGAAGTTTTTCCTAATGTCCAACCTAAACCACCCTTGCTGCAATTTAAGCCCATTGCATTTTGTCCTATCCTCAGAGGTTAAGGAGAACAATTTTTCTCCATCCTCCTTGTAACAACCTTTTATGTGCTTGAAAACTGTTATCATGTCACTCTCAGTCTTCCCTTTTCCAGCCTCAACAAACCCAATTTACTCAATCTTCCCTCATAGGTCATGTTTTCTAGAGATTGAATCATGTTTGTTGCCCTTTTCTGGACTCTCTCCATTTTATCCACATCTTTCTTGAAATGTAGTGCCCAGAACTGAACACAATACTCCAGCTGAGGCCTGATCAGCGCAGAGTAGAGTGGAAGGATTACTTCTCATGTCTTGTTTACAACATTCCTGCTAATACATCCCAGAATGATGTTTCCTTTTTTCATATATATATAACAGTGTTACAGTGACTCATTTAGCTTGTGATCCACTATGACCTCCAGATCCCTTTCTGCAGTACTCGTCCTAGGCAGTCATTTCCCATTTTGTATGTGTACAACTGATTGTTCCTTCCTAAGTGGAGTCCTTTGCATTTGTCCTGACTGAATTTCATCCTATTTACTTAAGACCATTTCTCCAATTTGTCCAGATCATTTTGAATTTTAATCCTATCCTCCAAAGCACTTGCAACCTCTCCCAGCTTGGTATCACCTGCAAACTTTATAAGTGTGCTCTCTATGCCATTATCTAAATCATTGATGAAGCTGTTGAACAGAACCAGACCCAGAACTGATCCCTGCAGGAACCCAGTCAGTATGCCCTTCCAGCTTGACTGTGAACCACTGAAAACTACTCTCTGGAAATGGTTTACCAATCAGTTATACACCCACCTTATAATAGCTCCATCTAAATTGTTTTTTCCCTATATTGTTTGAGACGGTCATGCAAGACAGTATCAAAAGCCTTAGTAAAGTCAAGATGTACCAAATCTACCACTTTCCCCCCATCCACAAGGTTTGTTACCCTGTCAAAAAAAAAAAGTTATTAGGTTGGTTTGACACCATTTGTTCTTGACAAGTAATGGTCAGCATGGATATATCACCTTATTATCTTCCAGGTGTTTGCAAATTGATTTCTTAATTATTTTCTACATTATCTTTCTGGTTACTGAAGTTAAGGTGACTGGTCTTAATTCCCCAGGTTGTCCTTATTTTCCTTTTTATAAATTGACACTCTAATTATTTACGCTGTTCTAGTCCTCTGGAGTCAATCCCATTTTCCATCACTTTTCAAAGATAATTTGCTAATGGCTCAGATATCTCCTCAGTTAGCTCCTTGATGTATTTCATCAGGCCATGGTGATTTGAAGAAATCTAACTCATCTAAGTAATTTTTAACTTGTTCTTTCCCTATTTTAGCCTCTGGTCCTAATTTATTTTCACTGGCATCCATTGTTAGATGTCCAACTGCTGCTAATCTTTGTGGTGAAAACTGAAACACAGTCGTTTAGCCCTTCTGCCATTTCTACGTTTTCTCTTATTGCTTCCCTCTACATTGAGTAATGGCCCTAGATCAAACATGCCCCGCCTTGGACACAAACCACCCCAAGGAGTGAGGACACGGCCTCAGCATCTTTCTGCGTAGACCAACAGAGCTCTGGTCATGGAGGGAAGCATCTGCCACCGTCTTCTACAGGATAGCACAGCAGCTGTATTCCCTAGGAACTGTAGGAGGCAGCCTTGCACTGTCCCCAAAGTGGGACTCTGCTTAAGGGGCAGAATCTGGCCTAAAGCGTGTGTTGTTGAAAAGGGACTGACAGCATTTTAGAGAAAGTTATAAAGATATTGTCCCAAGAGAAATCTCTGTACTGTAGCAAAGGTTCATTTATAAAAGTCAGAAGTTCTTTACTATGAATGATAGTGATTTAATGGTTAAAACATTGGACTGGAGTAGCTGGGAAGGCTGGGTTCTGTTCCCAGTGCTGCCAAAGGTTTCCTGTTTGGTCTAGGACAAGCCACTAAGGGTATGTCTACACTGCAATTAAACACCCACGCCTGGCCTGTATCAGCTGATTTGGACTCTTGGGGCGCAGCCTGTGGGGTTTGTAAAACTGCAGTATAAACACCTGTGCTCCATCTGGAGCCTGGGTTCGGAGCCTACCCGCCCTCAGTCAATATAATAACTCCCTATCTCACAACACAAGTGAGTTTGTGAAGTGCTTCGACATTTTCAGATGGTGCCACAGCGTAGAGGTGCAAAGCATTCGAATTCCGACGTAATGGGTGTTTTTATCAAAGTTTAGAAAGAAAATAATTGGATATTTGCCAAACAACTTCTTTAGTTTCAAATACAGTGGGCTACAGTGTACCAAATAACCAGCAGGACTCCCTAGAATTATATTTTGATAGTTGGCTACCAGTAGTGGCACTTATTCATGTTTAAAAGAACAGGCAATTTTGTAAATTGGCAATTCATTACTGTGCACATATGGCCATGGATTAAATCTGATAGCGCAGCCATTAGTGCCCAGAATGGTAAGGCTCTGGTGTGGTAGCTGAGAAGAGAGCCAGGGAAGGCATTAGAAGGGGGAAAGAAGATAATTTTCATATTCTTGCAAGTAGCATAAGTTCTTAATCATTCTCTAAAATAATATCCTGAAGTCTGACATGGATAACTACCAATTGGGGGTTTAACAGACTTGAATTAAAAAGTTTTTATGTATAGAGAGTATAACTCACTGAAGTATTGCAAGAATAGTAGCTATGAAACCTATTCATTGCTTTTTTCAGTGTTTTCATCCTCAGTTTAATCTCCTGTTGTACTGTATCACCTTCATTGTCATGCATGAGGCTGTTCCCTTTCTGATGTAAAATGCATTACTGATTTCTGCTATGTGCTCCAGATCTTTGGCATCTAGGGGCTAATTTGTTGTTATTCCACAAAGTACCAGCAATAGTTAATGCTTTGCAGGTATGATTTAATAGTTTACACTTACATAGCACCTGTAGTTCTAGGTTCTTTTTTACATGCATTAATTAAACCTTCTAATATCCCTTAGAAGCAGATTCTGCCACTCCCTGACTTAAAGAGGGGGTTACCTTACTCCTTGAGAAGCTCCACTGAAATGAATGTGGCTGTTTGCAACTTAAGATGCTACTCAGCATGAGCAAGGATGGCAGAGTCTGGCTTTAACACATGTTCAAATGTCCTGCCCAAGGTCTTATAGCATGTCAGTGGCACAGCCAGAAATAGACTTCAGGAGTCTTGGCTCCCAGTACTGTGCTGTAGCCAGTAGAGACACTCCCTTTCTGCAGAGGCCTTTCTGGGTGTCACCTTGACTCCACATGTGACACTAGTGATTTTTTCCTCCCTTTTGCTTCCTGGAGGCAATTCCTTGCTCCAAAATCAATTTTTAAATAAAATGTAACTTGAATAATTTGCCACAGCTGCTTCTTAAGATTTAGATTTACTGTACTGAACTGTAACTTAACTCAGTTGAATTTACTGGCTGCTTGCTTCATGCCAGGGAACACTCAAGCTTTTTTTTTTTTTTTTATGGAATGCTATTACCAATGTGGAAGTCATGTTATTTATTAGAGGTGTTCGGAAAACTTCCATAGAACACAGAAACAAAATTTTTCATTCTCCCCTCTGCATCCTGTTTTCCATCCGTCTCTGTTATGTATAGAGATGGTAGAAACTAGCCTGCTCCATCCCAATCAAACCTGACAAAGGTCCCAATTTAGCGTCTGAAGTAATGGGGACTATTCTGTCAGCCCTAATGCAGACTTCTACTCCTGTGTTATAAATATAACAAAATATGAGAAATGTGAGCACCAAAGGACAGTTTGAGCTGATTTGATGCCACCAGTGCTGTGATTGTCTTTAGCCTACAGTCCAATAATCTTGTAAATTGGATAAAAGTCAAAAGCAATCCATCACATCTCATTCTGGCACTGCGCTCTCTTCTCTAGTACTGTAACTAGCTTCACAAGTGGGAAGGAATCATTTGGATCTTGCTGTTAACAATGCAGTGTGGTGAGCAAACCAGTCAATGAATGATCAGCATATCTTTCATGCGTTTTCACTTCTCATGGGAGGGCTACCAGATTCTCTTGTCTTATAGGACAAATGGATGAATATCTACTGCCTTGGTATGACATCACTGCCACCAGAAATGATGACATTATGGGCCATGAGAAGTACAAACAGCAAAACCAACCAAGCCCATAGAGTTGGTGCAGGGATACAGCACCTCTGCATGGCTGTCTGTGGTCTCCTGAGGATTCCTGGAGATCCACCAGGTTTGGGAATGGCTCCCACAGCATCTTCTTTATTTTGAAAATTGTCCTCTCATAGAATGACACAGTGATATCTCCACTAGAGGATCCTCAGAGATTTTCTCCTGCTTCTGCAGGCTTTTCCGTAGGAGGGATAACCTGGTCCATAGCTAACACAATGTAGCAGCAATGTAATAATGAATTTAAGAATTCATAGCTAGATCTGTCCTCACCTGCAGATAACTGATAAAATCATACTTTTTTTTTTTCCTGGAAAGAACACTATCCAATGCCTCTTGAAATCAGCGGTGGTCTTTCCACTGACTTTATGGGGCATTGGGTCAGGCAGTAAATCCTGCCTGGTTTATTCTTGTAATTGACTTAAATTAAACTAATCAGATGAATAAGACAAGCATGGTTTGATACAAGGAAAAAAATAATATAATTACATTATATGGCCCTACTACTGCCTTTGATGTGATCTCGTAAGTAAACAGTCCTTTTTGGTACATGATATTTGTACTCATCTAAACAAAAAACGTTAACCACAATTATGGAACTGCTTAGTATACAATTCTAATCTGAGATCTGCCATGGAATCTGCTGTCCATCTAGAACAGGGGTTCTCAAACTGGGGGTCGGGACCCCTCAGGGGGTCTTGAGGTTATTACATGGGGGGTTGCGAGCTGTCAGCCTCCACCCCAAATGCTGCTTTGCCTCCAGCATTTATAATGGTATTAAATATGTAAAAAAGTGTTTTTAATTTAAAAGAGGAGTCACACACTCAGCCTTTTGTGTGAAAGGGGTCACCAGTACAAAAGTTTCAGAACCACTGATCTAGAAAAAGCTGCTTTCTTCCTGTTAACTAGGGAACTAATGAATAACTATGGGCCAGATTCTGCCACCCTCACTCAGTGCCTGAAATCAGTGGGACTCCACACAGAGTAAAGTACTACGCAGCATGAGTGCATGTGGCAGATTCTAGCCCTGTGCTACTGAAATTCTTAGTTTTAATTCACAATCCTCTGTTAAACTCCTTCAGTCTGAATGATCCTTCTGTTAGTACATTCTCCTTCTGTTGTTAACTAATGTAGTGCTGCTCACAACATTGTTTTGCTTTGTCCAGGCTCAGAATCTGCAGTTTATTTTTCATGCCATTGCATCAGTCTTATCTTAGCATCTTTTTTCTCTGATGAATACGAAAACCTCTCCCAACATCCAGCTTCTTTGTAGAGTATTTCCCAAACCCCTTTGATATAGTTTTTTTTTCTTTTACATTATGATCTGCTTTGTTTCTTGGATTGCAAAATCTATAATGATCCATTTAGTGACATCAGATATAAATAAAGGAAGAGTCTGCCTCAGCCCCTCTTCCTCCCAGCATAGCCTCTCTCCTCACCTATTCATGCTCATACCTACCTGGGCAGCATTCTGAAATGACACAGACAGGCACGTGCATGTGCGCGCGCACACACTTAATAAATCTTATTCCAAAGTTGTTTGTTAATAGCAAAGCTCCAAAAAGGTCTGGTAAAGTATGAGATTATCTTACAACTCATTATGAATGAACCTCTGATACCCATACTCCAGCTGAGTGAGTTCTTGTTTTCTATAGATCTTTCGATACAGTATATTTAAATTATTCTGTTCTTACAACACTGAAACCAGAGCTAGAGAAGGCCACAGATATCTTAGTGCCTCACCATGCCAATGCAGGATTGTTCCCTATGGTATATGTCCTGTTGCTTTGTCCATGTCATAAATAGATAGCTAAGGGTTAATGTTTCTTTTACCTGTAAAGGGTTAACAAAGGGAACCAAACACCTGACCAGAGGACCAATCAGGAAACTGGATTTTTCAAAGTCAGGGAGGGAATTTTTGGACTCTGAGTCTTTTGTTTGTCTCTCAGCTATGAGAAGCTTCTTTCTTCTTCTAATCTTCTGTTTCCAACTTGTAAGTACAGGTAGAAAAACAATATAGGCTTTTATGTTGTTTTGGGTGTATTTACATGTGTGTAACTTGCTGGAATGTTTCAAATTGGATATCTTTTTGACTCAGACTGTTTATTCATATTTTTCTTATAAGCAATAGCCCTGTATTGTCATCTTGTTACAGAGAATATGTTTATGTCTTTTTTCTTTCTTTTTTATATAAAGCTTTCTTTTTAAAACCTGTTTGAGTTTTTCTCTGGTTAAGGAGAAAGGAAAGACAGGGGGGAGGGGAAACACTACGCTCTGTGTTTAACTCTCCTAGTGTCCCAGGGCGGGAAGAAGCTAAGGGGGAGGAGAGATAGAATCTCTTCTGTTTCCTTGTATTTGGGGTTTGTCTCTTTGTGGAATAGAGGAGATATGCTTCTTGGTATTGTGATGTAAAGAGATTGCATCAATACTCCCAGGTTAGCCCAGAGAGGAAAGTCTGGGTGGGAGAGAGAGAGGGAAGGGAAGTGGGTTATTTCCCTTTGTTGTAGGCTCAGGGTTTCTGAGTCTTGGGGTCCCTCCAGGGAAGGTTTTGGGGAGACCAGAGGGGGCCAAAACCCTGGAAATTTTGGATGGTGGCAGTGAGATCAGATCCAAGCTGGTAATAAGCTTGGGGGAGTTTCATACAAGCATCCAGATTTTGGACGCTAAGGTCCAGATTTGGGAAAGATGCTTATGATAGTCCAGTCCCCTTTAAATTACTCAAGAGGCACAGCATCTGTAATTTCCTATATATAGATGGAATTCAAATTCTTATCTGAAGAGATTTTCATTAAATGGACTGCCCTTTGTTGCAGTAAGGAGTTTGTCAGTGCTACAGAATAACCTGTTGTATTGATAAAGAAATTAATCCTCATATCTTGTATAATAATGGTGCTATTCATAAAGTATTATGACTAGATTACAACTTACCATGTGCAAGATGAAGCAAAGGCACAACAGCAGGTGCAGTTAAAAATGGGAGCAGGGGCATTGCTTCCAGGTAGTCATATTAGCTTCCTAAAGAGAGCAGGGCAACACACACCTTACTGTATGACCAGCAGAGCTGAGCATATTGAGGGGCAAGCATACGCTATAGTCTTTTTAAAGAACAGCAGAGCTACCACTCCAGCATGTACCCACCACAGGAGTTCTGCCTTGAGCCAGCAAGAATTCTTTCTGGGGCTTCCAGTGCAGTGGAGCACTTCCCATTCTCCTTGTAGGCCGTATTTCGTAACTGCACCCTGCTAGTGTTCCGATCTCTCACAGGGGAAAAAAAAACAGGAGTGAGTAGATCTCAGCCAGGAGAAAAGGGGCGTGGATGCGGTTTTTCCTTTTTCCCTTTTCCTATTAGGGAAATGGCCGTGTTCCAAAAACTTAATTATTAAACTCCCTGTAATCCAGAGAGAGGGTTTAACTGAGCGATGATCTAAAATGCCAATCCTTCCCTGTATATAACTCTTAATCCATAATCTAAAATGACAATCCAATCTAGTCATACAAAGCTCTCTTAATGCAGGTAAAACTTCTCTCTCTCTCCCCCCCACTCCTCTTTCCCACAGTGCACTAACCTTAAGTCTTTTACTAAACCTTTAATTGTTTAAGATTTATCTAGATTACTTAGTATTCTGTTTACTTTACTTTCCCCAAACTACAATTGTAATCTCTTCCAGAAATAATCATCCATGTATAATTGTTATGAAGAAGCTACAGCTCTGACTCAGATGTTTCTGTTCTCTCTCCCTTCATTTAACCAAGCAAAACATATTAATGAACTATAAATTACAGCTGCACAAATTCACATCAGCGCATAAATGAGCTAGCACAAGTGATTACTGCAGTCTGTTAAATCCATGCTTTATTCTCTTTGAACAGCACCTCTGTCCACCATGCCTTATTCTTCCTTTCCCTGCTGCAACCAGAGCAATTGCCCTATCCTGCATCTTTCCTCCTATAGAAATTTAAAAACAAAACAAAACAAAAAAAAAATTGCAGTTGAGAAAGAGGAACCCAAAATAGACCTGTTAGTGTGAATTCCCATCCCTTCGTTACAAAATTGTGCTAACACAAGCACTGTAGTCAGTGACTAAAGAACATGGGGGAAGGGAGGAGAAGTTGGAATCTTCCATCACGGCACTTGAGTGTTGGTTAGGACAGGGGATTGGGAGCCAGAATTACTGAGTTCTGTTCAATTGACTACCTGTGTGACCTGGGGCAAGTTAGCTACCCTCTTTACACCTCCCATGTGGCCGTCAGTTAAATGGATATAAATATTACCCTGTTTAACAATTGTGTTATGATGGTTATTTGCAAAAGACTTTGAGGTCATTGAATTGAAGATGTAATATAAACGCAACGTGGTGCCGTTGCTAGGATGGAACATAAAATCTTACCATTGTAGAAGCACTGGAAGAAACACCCTGGAAACCTTTGAAGTGTATTAACTCTACAAAATCTATTTAATCTTTCACTAGGCAGATACTTCTTAGACTTGGTAGGAAACAAAGTGCTTTGTGCAGCCTAGTGCATATTCTTTATCTGCTTGCTTTCTTAAATCCCCCATCTTTTGAATTTAGGCTTCGTAAACATTTTATTCCCTCTCTAGAACCTTTGCACTAGCTCCTCAGCTCATGTAAGTCAGTGAATGATGCAAATGTACATTAGCGAAGGATCTAGCGCGACACCCTGAAGAACTTGGGAAACCAAGTGCTGCCTCATAGATAGTTCCCATAACAGCTTTTTCCTGTACATAGGGTGACCAGATGTCCCGATTTGATAGGGACAGTCCTGATTTTTGGGTCTTTTTCTTATATATGCTCTTATTTACCCCCACCCCCGTCCTGATTTTTCATACTTGCTATCTGGTCACCCTACCTGTACATCCACTTCCCCTTCTATCTACTGCTCATCAATCCAGTTTATAAATCCCTCCATGCTCCTTCACTTTTAAACTCTTTGCAAGTCACAACCATGAATGTTAATACAGTCTTGGAAACCACGCCATATAACAACCTCCCTAATATTATACTACCCATCACCCTTTCCTCATCATCTTGCTTTTTATTTCCTTTCTCAGTATCTTCTTCTGTTTCCATCCCCATCCCTTGTCTTCCAGTTTATTCACCTTCTTCAATTTCAACATGACCCTTGTGATAAGAGTGTTCAGCTGGTGAGGAAAGCATGAAGGGAAATCGTTCCCTTAATGCATATTTGCTGTGTGATGTGGCAATATATCTATTGCTGTGTTTCAGTGGTGAGGCGTGCAAGAGGTAACAGATGGTGCATATGGTGAGCTGAAGGTACGAGGGAACAATGTTTCTTTAACTACGGTAATAATGCTGGCAACAAGTTACTTGAAAGGGGGAAAACGTTTGGGAAGCCAGCAGAGAGGTCAGGAGCAACTTGAAGACAGACCAAAAATCAACAGTGGAACAGTCGGTTCAAAGAATTGATTTTAGTCAATTCATTCTCCAGCCCCATTTGTCTGTTTCATCTGCTTCAGTGTCTTGCTTCCAAACCTGTTTTGCAAATTCCTTGGAGCAGGGACTGTCTTTTTATTACCTGTTCATACAATTGGGGGTACAAATAAGAGCTAATGGGGTGGGGGAAGGTAAAGAGGGAGCACAGCTCTACTCCTCTGTGGAAAGTCTCTTTAACCACTGCGTGCAGCCATCTAGTGCAATGGGGTACTCAATTGCAAACTCTAGGTGCTATTGAGATACAATTGTTTTCATTTATGTGTAAGGTGATGCCTCTGGGCACGTGGTTGGCAGCAGGGACAGAGAACCACACTGCATAAGCATGGGGTCACACATTCCCCTGGCTGAACTTTGGAGGTTTCATTCTGCTGAAATCCCCGTACGAGCCACCTGTTTTGATTTGGCATGCCAGGCTGTGTTGTCAGTAGTGTGGATTGAACCGGTGGATCTAAAAGCAGGAGTGTCAGTGCCTGAGCTAAAAGACTCCCACATTAGTTAGTCAAAGGCTGTGACTGCTGTATGGACAGTGATTGCAGTGGGACCATGAGCCACACCGTAAGCATGGGTTACATCATTGTAATGAAGAATTAGGGACCAGGACAAGAGACAGCTGGACAATTGGGGCGGTGTGATGGGGTGTTTACCCCATACTTGTCCTGCTGAAAGAGTTAATGCAGACTGAGAAGGGAGCTATTTAACCCAACAGGCCATAGCAGGGAGGAGTCTGGTGGCTAAGCAATCCCATAATTGAAAGATGGAGCCCAGCTGAGGAGGAAAAGCTGGGCTGGGGCTATAAAGGCAGGAGACTGGCCACTGTGAAAAGCTGCAGTTGCTCCCAGGGAGAAGTGTTTGGAGGTTACAGGAAGCCCAGAGTTACCAAGGGGAAGTTAGGAGGCTGGCCAATCCTGTGGGGGGAGTGCTAGAGGTAGGAGAGGGCTTGGGGAAAGGCAGTAAGGTCTAGAAGGGAATAAGCCTTGATTGCTTGCTAGAGGGTCCCTGAGCTGGGACCCAGAGTAGAGGGCAGGCCCAGGTTCCTCTGCCAGGCACTGAGGGAGTGGCACTAGGAGCAGTGAATAGGAAGGCTGCCTGAGCCTGTTTGTGGGAAGAGTCTTCCCCTCTGCCTCCCAGAAAGGGAAACGCATGTAGTGACCTGGCTGATGTGCCGAGTCATGAAGAGGCAGCAACCACAGAAAGGGGCATTGACCTTGCAAAGCTAATCCCCAGAACGGCCAGGAGGCGGTGCCATCCTAGAGGTGAGTGAAGCACATTGTTGCAGGCAGGCAGAGAGAGACTCTGACAGACTTGTCACCCAGGGCTTGAAGGAGATCAGAGACACCACAATATAAGAACCAAACAGATGTTATCTGAACACATAGTTCACCCTCTCCCTTTGGGGGCAAAGCATGTGCAGTGGAGTGTCTTGGGTGTTTTTTTAAATAAATATAACATGCTATATGTTTATATTTTTACCTGGGTGTCACAGAGTGTGCCTCCCTGTAGGGCCCACTTCTGACCTAGTGAGGTGCTGCAGGCACTCCCTGACTCAGTTTCCCTGTTAGGGCTCCTTAAGAACTACATACAGTCTAAACGGTGTAAGACAAAATTTCCCTGCTGCACTTATAACTTATTGAAACCAAATAACCTTGAAATAAAGTCTCTCCCCTTGAGCCCAAGGCTTGCACAGCTCTTTTGTTTGGTCTGTGGGAGCTCCTCTCTCTTAAGAGAGTTTCTCTCTGTGAATGCCACCTTCCAACTGAGCTATGACAACTTCTTATTAGGCTCATGTGCTCGTTATTCAATTAACTGCCTTGAAGGATTCAATCTCCTTATAAATTAGTTCCTCAGTGGTAGCCTGGGCCTACACTCTCCTTAAAGGGGCCAGCAACTCTGTGACTCTGGGCTCAGTATTTCAGATCAGAGTGTGAAGGGAAAAGGATCGACAAGTATTTAGTTTTGATCCAACATTATGTAAACATGATGGCTTGTGATATTAACTGTCAATGGTTCTTTGCCGATAAAGGCGCTTTCAGAACTTGCTGATGGGATCATGTGAAGCTTCTCTGATGCTTGTTAACTAAAAGAGTAGTCCAGGCAAGTTGAGATAGGTAAGATCACAATAGTCAAGTGTCTGCGTCTCTCACACAGGGTACAAGTATCTTCCACTGGCCTCAATGACAATTGTTCATATTATGCAATGGGAGAACGCAGACCCAGGGGAGCACAAGAAAAGCATCCAAGTTCATAGCTGCAAAATATTTGCTGTTAATTCCTGATCACTGTTTGTGTTATCAATACTACTACCTAATAATAAGTGAGCTATAGCGGGCCAAGTCCTCAGGTATATCAGCTTCAGTGAAGCCGGTGGAGCTACACCAGCTTACACCAGTTGAGGATCTAGCCCACCATCAACAAACAACATGTAGGTACTTCTGAGGCTTCTGCAAAAGGACAAGAGCAGAGCAGCCTGACATTTTATAAAGAAACAGGACAGTTCATGGCTTCAGGTTTGGTAGGAAACCTGAAACTTGGCCTGGATTTGTGAACTTCTATGCAGACAGTGGTGGATTTTGAGTGACGGACCCCTCCCCCCACCGCCAAAGACCCGGAGCGGAAGAAGCTCCGGGGACCCAGGCCCCCACGAGAGCTTTCGGGGCCCCCCGAGCAAGTGAATGACCCCACTTGCCCCCCTCCTCTGGGTGATCCTGTCTATGCAAACAAACCTCAATCATCATTGTTGGTTGTTTATTGTTAAAGCTGGTTTTAAAAAAGAAAAAAAAAAGGGGGGGTGAGGGTTTCCATGAAAATGTTTTCCAACTTTTTTAATTTCAAAATTTGCAATTTTATTAATTTCAAAATTTGAAACATTTTAACCAGATCCACTAATTGATTAACTGTGAGTACCTCAAAAAAAACAAAACAAAAAAACAAACAAACAAAAAAAACAGTTAACACACTACATCTTGCCCTGAAGAACTTGCAAAGTAAACTTGATGTGATGGGCTGTGACTCCCAAATGGATAAAAGATGAGGAAAGGAAAGATAAGATGACAATAATATGGATGCATAGTTGGGCATGTTGATCTTGATGATACTGCTTATATAGTTTTGACTTTGGTTTGCTTAATTGCCCCCTCATTTCTCATAGACAAGAGAAACAGTTTTTGGTCAAGTTTTGGTTTGAGTTTTGGGGATTCATTTGAATCTTGGGGACTCAAATGAAAAAAACACGGTGTACAAAATGAATAGTATACAGGGTAATACTTAACGGATGTAGTTCCTATTAATTTCACTAGGAACTGTACTTGCTTAAAGTCACAAATTGATTTGCTCCTAATTCTTTAGTGTTTGCTATCTTTCTGTAAATAAACTTATGTCACTGATTTCTAACTACTTAAAAGTTATTTAGTCACTTGTGCATCAGAATAACTTTTATTTAGTCACAGAGATAGGCATTTAGTACTGTCTGCTGTCTCCTCACTGCAATTTATTAACCAAAAACATAATCTGAAGTTACTTCTGTCTGAACCCAAGCATCTGTGACATTAAAGTTACTGTGTCTTATAATTGGTGCTCGATAGTTTTAAGCGGATAATCAGCTAAGACCTAAATGCAACTTCCCAGGAAGCAATTAGCAATTCAGAATAATAGGCCCAGTGTGCCAGTATGTCACACCAATCTTATGCTTGTGCAATCCCACTGAAATCAGTAAAATTATATTAGTGTAATACTAGAGTAATGCAGTGGTCAGTCCAATATATTTGACTAGAAGAATTTTAAATTTGTAAACTCCCCACTGGCCAGAATGATTGAGATAAAGATGCTTACCTGAGTATGGATTGCTATACACCTTTTTTTCCCATTCATAGATATCCATGTTCTTTCAAACTTCTTTTTTTAATAGTAAAGTTGAAAAATGAGTTATCATTTTCCCATAGAAATCAGCTTTGAGAATATATTTTTACCTGAGTTCAGTGTTTCAGATAAAAGTATGAAAGGAAAAGCATTGAGTGTTTAGTTTTGATCCAGCATTATGTGAACCTGACAGCTTGTGATATTCATAGTGAAAGGTTCTTCACTGATAAAGGAGCTTTCAAAACTTTTAAGAAGGGATCATGTGAAGCTTCTCTTTTGGTTGACAAGTATGAGTGCGGAAGCACACTGTTTGCCCAGTCTATGAATTCATAACTCCATCGTCAGCACCAATCATGCTGTGCTCAGTTCAAGAACTGTTTGAGGAGGAGGTTGAGGAAAGTAGCTTTAAATAATCTTTATGCCTCTGTCCCTGATCCAAGGCTTGCGGAAAGCTGATATGGCCCCTGTCACAAATAAGAGTCTTATGTCAGAGGGCTGGGAAATGGGGGTGACATAGAGCTGGCTGTGGAGAGATCCATTGCTGGAAACACAGGTTACATCTACACTACCAAAAAAACCCAAACCAACCAACCCCTCAGATCAGCGAGTCTCAGAGCCCAGCAAGTTGTGGGAGGGTCTCAGACTCTGTGCTCCAGACCAAGCAGGATATCTACACTGCTAATTTTAGCCCCATAATGTGAGCCACACAAGCCTGAGTCAGTTGGCCTGGGCTCTGAATCTCGCTGCTTTGGATTTTTTTTTTAGTGTAATCTCTCTTCAAGGCAGTTTTTCACAGTTCATTAAGGAAACTGTCTGCCCCGATAATGAGGGTCACGTTCTGGGCCACATTCCTCATGCTTTGTGCTGCCGTGGAAGCATGGAGCAAATAGAGATTCCAAAAGGAGGTAAGTTTGCCAAACTTTTCTAGGGTAAATAAGACTAATGTGATTTCACACAGTAACTCCAATCTATTGAGCGGATTTACCTTACAAATTTTCATGGCATTTCAAAACTTGTATAACTTAACCCTTTGGGTCTGTTGGTTGCATATTTCCATGTTGATTATGCTAATAAAAGCCATACACTCTGATTAGCAGCAAGTGAACTTTCCCCAAGGTGCCTGTTAACTCCCTGAGTGCCACTCCCTCTCTTGGCATTCTCAAGACTGCATCATTTGGCATGCCCTTGATAGTTTCAGTGTCATAGCAGGAGTAGCTGGAACTGTATATTCAATGTCCATATGAATATGAGTTGTGATTTGTTGGACATGTGCTGCGTGTCCAGAGACACATAATGGATTAATTTATATGAAGCATGCTGCTGAACTGAAGATAGTAATCCTCAACCTGGAATCATTACTCTGTCATTCTCAAGCACAACTAATTATGCTTGATTATTTGTCTTTCCATAACTTCACTGCAGGAAAGAAGGCCACTGCATCATAAGTTAATTACATCCAATGACAAACAGCGCCTGTTTGTTAATTCACTTCCTGTCAAACTCCAAAGTAGCTGTGTTATTTTGTTAGGGCCAATTTATTTTTGGCATTATTTTTTCATTAATTTGAAATAGCCTATTTACTTTTCGTCTTGATTGGGTGCTTTTTTTCCTATTTAACAAATGTTAATTATTTCACTGTCTCCTCTGAACTCCAAACTAATGTGGTTTGTCTTTTGCTTTTTCTAATCAATCAGTAAATATTTTTGATTGTCCAGGAGAGGATTTTTAACAGTTCATCATCATAAGCATGAACACAGCTACTGAGCCCCAAGAGCACCCACTGAAGTCAGTGGGAGTTGATAGTGCTCAACACCTCACACAACATGGCCCCATCTGAGTTGGTGTCTTAGGATTGCAACAACTTGTGTAAGGGCCAATTCCTACTCCTTTTGAAATCAGTAGGAGTTTTGCCATTGACTTATCTGGGACGAATGTCAGTATAAACATACTTGTTTGATCCTTAGAATATGGTTTGACTAATTCCTGATACATTTGGTGTCCACCTTACCCACTGAAAGGTTAAGTATCATGTACCTGACTGACCTTCCAAATAACAATGAAATACCATTTTCAGCAATGTTAGAACCTTAGATGCAGTTACTAAAACCTGTCTTAAAACACTGGGTCAGATTCTCCCCAGCTGGAGTCAGTGAATGTAAATGAGGCAGAATTTGGCATCCTGACTTGAGAGCTTCATTGTATACTAGTAACACTTCTGTATCATCCTTTATGAAGCTGCTAGTCTTCTTTCAGCACGTGGATTAAAATTATAAGCAGGCAAGTTGGCAAATTTCTTTTTATTTGTGTAACCTTTTTTGCCTTTGCTTTTGATATCTGAATAGCATCTGACAGCCAAGTACATGCACCAGTGTTCATGCATAGAGTCTTTTCCCTGAGGGAATGGAAAATCCCTGTATAGCAATCATAATCCAGTTGCATATTTTACACCTAAATGCAGCTATGAAAGAGTCAAGGGTAAGATTTAAATAATTCAGTAGAACTCAAATGCTTTTATTCTAACAAAACACACAGACACACAAAAAATATGACCCTATCACTGATATTGATATAAAACACACAGCAAATGTCATCCTTAGTTGTTGAATTTTAGGTGAGCCACAGTCTCAACCTTGCTGTCACAATTCTATTGTAACAGTGTTTTATGACACTTAGGACTTTTAGTGATGACCTTTCTGCCCATATATGTTTGTTGTCTTCCAGGGAGTAAATTAGCCAGCTCATTCTCCCCGCCTTCTCACACGCTAAGGAAGTCTTCATAGTAAATTGATTCATAGCATTTAATCCTTGCAGATAGTTTAAAAAGCCAACTCCAGTACATTAAAAATACAGTGCAAAACCATAGTGTTTTTTGTAGCTGTCTTCACACAAGTGTGGTGCAGAACTCTTGCAAGAAAATAGAACATCAGGTCAGAACACACAATTGGCTACCAGGATCCAATCTGGCTTGCACTGAAGCAACAAAAATTGCTCCACTGTTCTAACAATAGCAATTGTTCCAATGACTTCAAAGGGAGTTGGTTGGGTGCCAAAGGATCAGCAAAGATATGTTGGTGAGAGATTTCAGTTTCACGATGAACCCATGCAGAGTTGTTTGAAAAATCTGGCCCTATCCCTTGTCTTTCAAAAGATTCAAGTCATGTTCATGGTTTTAATAATTTCTAATTGATTGAAGGCACTGCTGAGACACTAGAGGTGAAAGTTGAGTGGTGTGGGGAAGGCTACAGTTGTGTCAGCCAACAGGCAGGGTTTGTGGAAAGATTTTTTTTTCATTACCTTTCTTGAACTAGTTTCGGTTAAGTTGGAAATATGGTGTGAATATTCTTCCAGCCCTGGCCAGAACCAGGAAGTGGAGAGCTTTTGTAAAAATGGAAAAACAAAGGAAACAAAATTACGTGATCTTCTTTGCCCCTTCCATTAAATGTTCACTTTGGGTTTTGGACAGTCTTAATTAATGTGAATTCGTTGATTGATCCCTCTCATCTTTCTGAATATCTCCTTACAAAAACAGAATAAGGGATTCTTTTCGAGATCAAGAGACGTGAATATAAGCAAACTTACCCATTACCAATCCAAGGGAGGGAAATTTTCACTGGGTAAAAAATTCATTGGCCAAAATTTGGCTTAGCTAGCAAGTTTTTAATGGAAATCTAGCTCAGAGTTGGATTAGGAATGGTACACCCTTGTATCTGTAGGTGCATAGCATCTCTGGATGGAGAGCAGTCTGGATGTTCTCCAGCAGGAAACCTATTTTCAGCCTCCACAGTTGATTCACATGCTAACTCCTGGTTGGGGCTTGGTCACCTGGCTTTACAACCTGCCAGGGGTAGAAAGACTGAAAGAGAAGTACAGTCTAGGTGCGAATCTTTCATTTCCACCTGGAAGGGTCAGGAGCTTCTCTAGGGTGAGGAACGGCCGGGTTCCCTTGAAATGCAGTTTAACCCTTTCCAGAGGTGCTGGAACAATTTGTATAGTGGGGTTGCTGAGAGCCACTGAACCAAACTGTAAACTCTTTATATGGTGGAAACCACTTCAAGTCAGGGGGTGTGGCAGCACCCCTAGTTCCAGCACCTATGATCCCTTCCATATCTATCTTAGTGTGGGGGCACGTACACCTCGTCAGAGACCCCGTTTATTGAGGGTGTGGGGTCTGTGTTACTTTTATAAACCAATGATAACATAATTCACCAGAAAGTATTTTATTTATTATATGCATACACATTTTGCTACCTTAGTGTCCTAAAAGACAGATTTAATTTTCAAGACAGTTCCAGTTTGGGCAGCAATCACACTTCAGTACAACAAAAAGCCATTCATAACAAGGTATGTCGCATCTTAGTCTAGAATGTTGACATAAAGCTTTGATTTTATTATTGGCTGTATATCCTGGCAACGGGACAGCTGTTGTTACTGCTGCTCCTAGTGCATGAGTAACAAACACTTCCTATTGCCATCTGTCTTGTCAGACTTAAAATTTTCAAGATCCAAACAGGACTCTCCTAGTGTGGTTGACTTAGAATCATGACTGACATTAATAGCTACTTTTAAAAGTCAGAAACTAGATTTTATTTCTGACAGAGAGCTTGTTTGATTGATATTGAACTCATTACAGTCATTTACTGGAGTCCAGGAGTCCTGATGCAGTGACATTTATGACAGCTATGTTTCAGTGCACACATTTATAGCAGCATTCAGGTTGCAGCAAGCCTGCCTTGCTGCTTATAATTTCTAACATCTTGATTTGAAAGAAATGATAGCTTGTATAGCACGAAAATGCCCCCTTTAAACTCTCACTGCTTCCTTGCAGACTGAGAGGGAGCCAGTGCAAGTCAAATGTATATCTTAGGCAATGACTTACTTCAGCCAGATTTTATTAGCACAACCTTTGTTCGTTACATGGCTGCATGCAGGCATTGCAAAGCTATCTCTGTATCTTCCTGCCTGTCTGAAACAATCATAAAATGCTCTGCAATGGTACTAACCTCCTATCAGACATTACTGGTTTTTTAGGTGCTTGGGAAAAGCAGCTTTTCCACTGGTGTATTTTTTGTCACTTGTGGATGGTTCATAGCCCTTTATCTAAAGTATAATAAATAGTCCTGCGAGGTAGATGCAAAGCTGAATCATAATTTTTTTTACTCTAAGTTATAAATAAAATGCTGTATTTAAAATCCCAAACCCATGAATTAAACACTGGTAGCTTTAGTAAGTTTAATAGATTATAAGAAAAGAGGAACAGCTGTGACTGAAGTATAAGAGGCAACAGTTATGGTTTGAAAAATCAATATATAAGAATAAATCTCACAAAATACTAACTAAAATTGAGAAGTATTTTTATGTGTAAAGCCAGTTATTTTCTTTTTACTTTAAAACTGAGATATTCTATTACAGACCTCTCTCATAAGAGAAGTTGCCACTCCTCTATTCAGCAGCTCTGCTGTTGTGTAATCTCTTTTAAAAATGCCTCGTAATGGATGTATGAAAAGACAAACAGAAGGAAGCTTGAAAAGCTGCTGTTATTTTTTTTAAAATATGTCTAGTTTTCTATAACCAAGAGGAAAAATGGCTTTTTTGGTTCAAGCACTGTACTTGGAGATTTGGGTTCAGTGCTCAGGTCTGCCACAGGCTTTCTGTGCAGTGTTAGGCATGTTGCTTAGTTCCTCTGTGCATCGGTTTCCCATCTCTAAACTGAGTATGATAACACTCTTCCTACCACCTTTAGTCTGTCTGATCTTTTCAGATTGTAAGCTCTTAACAGCAGGGACGGTCTTTTACTGTTTATAAGTGCAGGTCTAACTACAAGAAATTTAAAAACTGATTTTACTTTCATTCCAATTCGGAACAAATACAACTTTTGAAATGTCAAAATCACACAGAACAGAAATTCCAAGTTTCATCCAGTTCTCCTTATGACACAATTTGCATAATTAGCATGGTAGGAAAGCCATGTGTTCTTATGGGGTAAACAGGAATTATGCACCATGGTACATCACCAGAACTAAGTTGAGCTGAATGCAACTGATTGTACCCAGGTCAATATATTGTACCAGGTTGAAAATTGAGAAATATATCTGCAATAAGAGTTATTGCTGTCACTTGTCAAAAGCAGAGGGCACAGACAGTTTCTGCAACCCATGGGAACACTTCTGATGAGGTTGTAGGCACAGTGTTTGTGCAAAAATGCACATGTATGTGTTGCAGACACACAAACCCGAGTCTGATTGATGATATTGGATATCTGTGCATACAAAGAGGTAAAAAAAGCCTGAAGTTTGCATGCATAAATCATCACTGGTGCATGTAAATGCAGCTTTTTGTTATCGTAACTAATACAGGAACATTTTTGGAAGTGTGCCTGTTGCACCTGCTGGAAAATGTGTCCTTCAGCTGTCAGCCAATAAGTTTATTGGTTTAAATTCTGCCCTCACTTACACCTGCCTAATTTCTGACTTCTGCGGGTTTGTATGAGGGTCACAAAAGCAAGAATGTGGCTTTGGGTGTCCCTTCTTAAAACCTATCAATCTTTGTTTTTCCTCCGGACTGTACTTCTAAAAACTATAGCTAGCTGTTTGCCAGGAATTTTAAATCTCTGCTGAACAAACTTTCCCCCTCTGAGCTGATTTAGCAACAGCTCACTGCCATTTACTGAGTGAGTTTGGAATGCAAAAATGCCAAGACATTTGTGTTTATCTTAATGCTACTGGCCAGGAGCAGAGAGAAACCTTTTTCTGATAGACTGTTCTATCTAGTTCACTGCTCTGAGTCTAGTTCTCTGCTTTAGGATTGTTGAGGTTTATTTGGAGAGAAGGGGAAGAGAGTGGAGATTTCTTATTTACCTTTTCATTGGTCCCCAGTACATTAGATGGCAGGAAATTCCAAACGTATCATCATAACTAAAACCTTCTGCTTCCTAGTCCCAGTCTCTCACTTGTTGCTACCTAGTGGGATAGGAGCTAAGAGCACCGTGGAAGCTGCAAACTTGCCTCCAAGAAAAGTGCCTCCAGTATCTTTGATCAGCCACTCCTCCAGCCAATTAGGAGGTGCAGATTCCAGTGGAACTCCCGTGCACTCCTCCACTGCCGGATGAATGGTTACCATGGCATAGGACATGACATGAGGTTAAACTGGTGAAGGACAGGAAGCCCCAGGAGTTCCATTACAAACACAAGATGGCTCCTTCACTGGGATGTGTGTGTTTGTGTAGAAAATGAGTCTCTTGAACAGTGTGACTTGCAAAGCACAGCCAAGACATTTTCTTTAGCCAGTTTTGCTAAAGGAAACATTTTGTACCAAACTGCTTTAAAATCAGAAGAAGAATCTGAAAATCAATTATGCAGACGTGTCCACAAACCAGTGCAGCTTTTTAAAAAGGGGCCAAATTTATTATCACCATTTTACCGCTCCTCTTGTGAAGAATCTGAAAGCTGTGATATGCACCAACTGGAGCTTAGGCAATGTTTTAACAGCAAAACAGTTATGGATTTGTGCTCAACATCACATTGGCCATATATTTTACAGCAGTTAACAGTTTTATCCTTTAATCTGCTTGTAAACCCTTTTCACTGGCTTGTAATATAGGCTTTCTCTATGTAAGCAGAGTCAAGATGAGCGCTACCCTGACATCTGGTGGTGAATTGTAGGAAGTGTGGAAAGAATTTCAAGAATTTCAAAGAGTGGAAAGAGATTTCGAGTATTTGCATTGGCACCCACCCCCCGCTTTGCATAAGCCCACAGCAGACTGGGATGGTTATTTTAACAGCTCTGGGATCCCCAATTTCTTTGTTATTGGGGAGGAGGAAAAAAAAGTTTGTCACCCTGATTGTGTGAATGGGGAGCTGTGGGACTGCTTTGTGACAGAGATGACTCAACCTCAGTTGGGTGGTACTTGCTAAACATGGGACATGGGTTCCAAAACCCTATGAATTGAGAGAGGTTGGGGACTGGTGTGTACACCTGATGGTATGGGCCCTTTTGAGGGCTTGGAACACCAATAGACAACTTCCTCTCTCCAATGTTAAAGAGTAGAGCTAATTTTGATTCCATTAGGAGTCCATCTAGAGATTGCTGAGCTGAATTCATGTTGGGCCAATGGTGCACCAGCACCAGGGCTCCTCTACTAAGAGCTGAAATCACTGGAGGAGCTGAGCTGTGCTGTGTTAACCAGTGGGGGAGCCTGAAGACCTATCATTAAGCAGCTGGCAGAGTGGAATAGTTTGCAGTGTGTTGGAGCAGCCCATGGAACAGTGAGTGAAGTGGTTTGCATCGACAGCTGGAGGAGTGGCATATCTGGTGTGGTGGAGCGGGTCATGGTGAAGGCTGCAGCAGAACTCCACGGAGAAGCGGAGCAGTTGGCCCTGGTCCATGTAAGGTGCCCCTTAATATCCTGTGTGGACTCCCCGCCCCTTATTTCCACCCAGGCTGTGAGGGGGTAAAACTCTACAGATAAACTCTTGAATTCTGGGGTGGCACTGACCAGAGACTTTTGGGTTGTTGGACTTTGGGGGTAATTGGACTTAAGACCGTAAGGGGAAAAGGACATTGCCAAATGTACTTGGAGGTGGGTTTTTGTCTATGGTTTGTGTTATAATCTCGTTTGTGGTGTTTCTCCAATGGGATGCCACATTGTTTCCTTCCTTTATTAAAAGGATTTTGCTACACTCAGACTCCGTGCTTGCAAGAGGGGAATATTGCCTCCCAGAGGCGCCCGGGGGAGGGGAGTGGTATGTAAGTGTCCCAGGTCACTGGGTGGGGGCTCGAGCCGGTTATGCATTGTGTTACTGAAACGGAACCCCTGGATACTGAACCTGGCCCTTGTGCTGCACATCAGAGACAGAAGGGTTACATCTAGAAATGTAAATGTAGAGAGGATTGGAAGCTGTGTAGTGTCAATTGAGGAAATATCCTTGTTTTAATTAATAAGAAGCAATTCTTCATATTAAGCCACCAGTAAGCAGCGGTCATGCTACTGGAGTTACTGGTTAAGTGAAACAAGGGGGCAAGAGCAGCTTCCAGGTAAGCATAGATGAACTGATTTGGTACCACTGGAGTTGAACAGAATCTTTATTCAAAACTTGAACTGACCCCCCGAAAAGCCTTTGTAGAGTTCAGTAAAGTTTAGATACACACTGCTTTTCTGCACATGACTGGAGTCCTAGTTCTGCTAGAACTCAGAACAGAAGTATAGAATCATACAAGTCATAGAGTTTAAGGCCAAAGGAGACACTTGATCATCTGTCTGCCCTGTATAGCATGGCCGCCAGACACCACCGCCATTGGCACATTAACCCAACACTGGAATTAGACCAAAGTATTACAATGCAGAAAATGAGATTATTATGTGCAACAGGCAGAGAATAGGAGTATCCTATCACACCGACAGCTGGATATTGACTGGCTAAGCAGCAGTTCTGCAGAAAAGGACCTGGAATAATGTGGATGAGAAGCTGGATAGGAGTCAGCAATGTGCCCTTGTTGCCAGAAGGCCAACGGCATATTGGGCTGTATTAGTAGGAGCATGCCAGCAGATCGACGGAAGTGATTATTCCTCTCTATTTGGCACTGGTGAGGCCATACCTGGAGTATTGAATCCAGTTTTGACCCCCTTCTGAAAGGGATGTGGACATTGGAGAGAATCCAGTGGAGGGCAATGAAACAATGATTCGGGGGGCTGGGGCACATGACTTACGAGAAGAGGCTGAGGGAACTGGGGTTATTTAGTCTGCAGCAGAGAAGAGTGAGGGGGGATTTGATAGCAGCCTTCAACTACCTCAAGGGAGCTTCCAGAGAGGACAGAGCTAGGCTGTTCTCTGTGGCAGCAGACGACAGAACAAGAAGCAGTGGGGGAGGTCTGGGTTGGATATTAGGAAACCCTATTTCACTAGGAGGGTGGTGAAGCACTGGAATGGGTTACCTAGGGAGGTGGTGGAATCTCCATCATTAGAGGTCTTTAAGGCCTAGCTTGACAAATTCCTAGCTGGGATGATTTAGTTGGTGTTGGTCCTGCTTTGAGCAGGGGGTTGGACTAGATGACCTTCTGAGGTCTCTTCCAAGCCTAATATTCTATGAAGGTGCACCAGTCCTTGAGGCCCCCACAATGGCAGGGAAATGATTAAATGTGAGACCCACATAATTCCGGCAAAGTGACCTGCTACAGAGGAAGGTAAAAGCTCCCATAGTCGCTGCCAATCTGACCTGGGGAAAAATTCCTTCCCAACCCCACATATGATGATCAGTTAGACCCTGACCATATGAGCAAGAGCCAGCCAGCCAAGCACCTGAGAGAGAGAGAGACTGCTCAGTGCCACCTCAGGGCACTGTCCAGTGTCCCATCTCCAGCTGTGGCCCTTTCTGATGCTTCAGAGGAAGGAAATTTAAAAAAAAAACCTCCCGCAATACAACGTGTGGAGAAACATTCCTTCCTGATCCCTGCAGGTGGCCCACTGAAACCCTGAAGCATGAACTTTAGGAACATAAGATATAAACCAAACCAGGGCTGCTGAGCTCTTCTCCCTATCATCACAATCAAACCTGTCATGCAGCATTCATAAATATATCCAGCTGTCTCTTAAAACAAATTAAATTGTTTGCTCACACAATTACTAGTGGGAGGCTGTTCCAGAAATTTCTCTTTCTGATGGTTAGAAACATCCTTCTAATTTCCAGCTCGAATTTGTTCATGACCAGTTTATATACATTTGTTCTTTTGTTTTTGAGTTTAAATAGTTCTTCACCCTCCTTGGTATTTACTCCCCTAATGTATTTATATCCTCTCTCAGCCTTCTTTTTGTTAGACTAAACGAGCCAAGCAGTCCAGTCTCCTCATAAGATAGGCCTGCATTCCCTTGAGCATCCCAGTGGCTGTTCTCTGCACCTGTTATAGGTTAAATTCAACTTCCTTGAACATGGGTGACCAGAACTGCACACAGTATTCCAAATGAGGTCTTACCAGTGCCTTATAAAATGGCATTAATACTTCTCTATCTTTAAATATCATGAGAGAGACCCGCCCTTTGATATAATAATTTAAACTGCTTTCTGTGCACGGAAGTTTCACAAGAAGATTTCTAAATTAGCAAGTGAAATTTTGAATGCTTTTCTGATACATTTTCTCCACCATTTCAGGGTCAAACAGTAGGCCTACGAAGTGCCATTTAAGTTGGGCATCTTTAACATACATGCAAATTCCAAATATTTACTATGTGAAATAAGATACAAGCTATTTAAATGGGTATTTATTGTTAGGGATTTGCATGCATATTAAAGATGCCCAATTTAACCAAGAGACACATGATGATACACAGTGCATACTGGAGGCCAGGGTCAAACACACCTATCATTTTAGCAGTGTTCTCTGCATTCTATGTCTGATTTTTCAGTGGTGTTGCGCAGCCGCCCCTCTGAATGGCTTCCGTGGGAGCTGCAGGCACTCAGCAGCTCAAAATATCAGATATATATATTTGTTTACCAGTAGGCAGTCTGACACCACTACTGTTTTAATCGCAATAGCTCTGCCAGGGCTAGCCCTTACTGCAGCTTCCCTGCAGAAAGTGATGGAGGAATAGGTAGAGTGCTATTGAAGAGAGAGATTGTGACAAGCAGTAGGGCAAACATGGTATTTCATTTTTTGTTCTATTATGTGAAATAGATGAAAGGTTTTCTTAGTTCAGCCGAGGTCTTTAGAAGCAGGCAGGTTGTAAGGAAGACAGGAAGGTGGGCTCAGTGAGTTATCATTGACCTACAGTAGGAGCCAATGTGCCGTTGTGGTTCTCATTGCAGAGCTGAAATGTTCCTTGGTAACCCAGTCCAATAATAACTGAGAAACACCTGCAATTCCACAGAGTTTCTGCTTCCTACCTTACGAGGAAACTGAGAAATAGACCTGTGTATTTTCATACAACACGCAAATCAAATATGTTTATATACACACACACACACACACACACACACACACACACACACACACACACACACACACACACACACACACACACACACACTAGGCTACTTTGCAGGTTCTCAAACTGTTTCAGAGTGTAGACCACATATTAACAGAGAGGGTATCTCATGTACAACTGCCCTTCCATTCACAATCATATAATATCTCTGTGGCAACTACATTGTTTCTTACATAGAAAAGTAATGCCAGAGGTTTTTGTTCTCTCTCGCCATCTCTCTCTAATGCGATAGGTATTTTCTCCTTTTGTAAAAAGGAAATCACCAGAGTGGGTTGAAATGTCAATAAAATTTTTTCACAATGTTTTATCAGCTGTATTAATCATAGCACTTGAGATCTATTATTTAATTAATCATTTAAACATTCCTCTGAGGTCCAAAAGTATTATCTCCATTTTAAAAATCGTTAAACTGAGAGAGAGATGAAGCAACTGTCCCAAAGCCACAAGAGAATCATTGTCAGAGACAAGATTAGAACTTGGAGCTTTCCAATTACCATCCTATGCATGGTAAATAAACTCCTGGAGTACCCTGCCCTCACACAATATGCCCTGCACACGATTGCTGTTTCCTTAGTGTTTTTCCTTACAAATCTTGCAATTGATGTGATATGTGTTTAATAGCACCTTTTCCCCCTAATATATTTGTTAGAAGAAAGTATATACATATCAGGATTCCTGAATTCACTATCACTATTTGATGCACTAGGAATGTCACAAATTACTAACAAGAGGGTAAGAGTCATCACTAATAAATCCCTTCTGAGGTTTTTCTCTCCTCTGGGTACAGATCTCTGTGCACCACACTCCAAAGAGTAATGATTGTGTTGTACAGTAAATCAGACCTTATATGGAATGTGTAATGAGATCCTTCAAAGGCATGAAATAGTAATTTACTGTCTCTGGAGGGCCCCCTTCCCCAAGTATGTTTGTTTTTCCCATTCCAGACTGACACTACCATCAAGGGTGGTTTTTGTCTTTTTACTGTTTAAAATTTTGTTTTCTGCAATCAAGGCAAAATAACTTGTGCAGTGAGAGAAACATGAATGACAGCTCTCTGATTAGAAATATTTTTTGTAAAAGAAAACAACCATCTTATAAACTAAGCTTGCAAAAATCTTGGAAGATGGGGGGAAGGGGGAGAGAAAGTCTTTCTATATTATTTTCTCAAGTTTTCCAAATGCTGTCTTCATTTTTCTTCTTCACTGGCATATTCATGAACATCGAGAGCCACATACTGAACCCCAGCATCCAAGTTCTTTTTTTCCCCCTCTCTAGTGGAGGAAAAGTATAAATGCTTTGGGATAAGAGAGGAGAGGCATACCAGTTCTAGATGGAAAAGTGCACCTCTCCTCTAATGCAGGAAGAAAGCCAGGCAAAGGATCAGTGAAATGTAGTCCTAGCCTAAAGCATTTCCTACCTCTTCTCCTTTACTGTGCTCTATGACAATCTGCCTTGAATGGACAGAGTACAAAAGATCTTGGACATTGACAAATATACTATAGGGCTCTGATGCAGCACCACTGAACTCAGTTGGCATTGTCAATGGGATCAGGCCCTTAGTGCCTAAATAGGTAAGGCAGGGGGTGTGATACTCACTGACCGGCAAATATGGCTCTCTATGCCATGAGAGCAGGTGATAACAGTAAGGCAAGCATTTGTATTAGGTAGTTCTTCAGTACTGATTGTGCAGGTGTCCGTGGCAGCCATGGCCAAGCCTATGCAGAAACACTGCTGCTTGCTACATAATTTCATGCCAGTTCTGGATGGCACAGGTGCAATAGCATACATGGGCTTTTTGCCAGGAAAATCATTGCAAATGAAGGCAATGAGGTGTTTGCAGTGTATATCCCTGTGAAGCCTGAAGTGCCTCGGTGCTGTCAGAAATGGACAGCTACCCAGCCACTGTTTGTCAGGACTCAGTGTGCCATGTTCAATGTGGGGTGGGGAGAAAATATCAACCTAAAGCCAGCAATGGTAGCAGTGTTCAAGATGAAGGTATTTTGGAAGGAAAGTAATAGAGAGGTATGTTATAGCTGCAAAGTGGACAAGTAACCCTGGAATAAACAGTGAGCCTACTGAATGTAGGAAGAAAGATGTGCCTGCCCACTATAAATGAAAGATTAATCATCCAGCAGGAATCCAAAACATGATTGTGGGTGAAAGGTAAGCAGCAAAGGGTGGGAGTCAGAAGGGCCGGGGCGGTGGGGGAGAACAACACTGTTAAGTGCCCTGCTGTCCAGTGGAACTCACAGCCTGGAGTTCATCACCCAGGCACCCTACAAAAATGCAGGGTAAGTGTTAGGCACCTAAGAAGAGGATTCACAAAAGCCAGCATGAAAGAGTCCTGTGGCATCTTATAGACTAACAGACATATTGGAGCATGAGCTTTCGTGGGTGACTACCCGCTTCATCAGATGCATGCTGAGTGGGGAGCCCCCGATGCTAGCCAATAGTGGTTAGAGCACTCACCCGGAATGTCGGAGACCTGAGTTCAAATCTGCCACCTGTGCAAACAGGCTGAAGGGATACTCTGAATACCTGTGATGTCTGAGTATTGGACTTAAGCACTTAACTGCCACTTTAAGCACTTGTGAATCCCACTCCAAGGCCTGGTCTACACTATGCGTTTAAACCGAATTTAGCAGTGTTAAACTGAATTAACCGTGCACCCGTCCACACAACGAAGCCCTTTATATCGATATCAAGGGCTCTTTAAACCAATTTCTGTACTCTTCCCCGATGAGGGGAGTAGCGCTGAAATCGATATTGCCATGTCAGATTAGGGTTAGAGTGTCCGCAATTTGACGGTATTGGCCTCCGGGCGGTATCCCACAGTGTACCATTGTGACCGCTCTGGACAGCAATCTGAACTTGGATGCACTGACCAGGTAGACAGGAAAAGCCCCACAAACTTTTGAATTTCGTTTCCTGTTTGCCCAGCATGGAGCTCTGATCAGCACGGGTGGCGATGCAGTCCCAAATCCAAAAAGAGCTCCAGCATGGCCATCGGGAGATACTGATTCGATCGCGGTATGGGGAGACAAATCTGTCTATCAGAGCCTGTACAGAAGACGAAATGCCAAAGCATTGAAAAAATCTTCAGGCTATGATATAGAGTCCACAGCAGGGCTCAGCACAAGTGCTGCATGACAAGCGTAACGGAAAGCCAAAAGAACAAGGACACTCATGGAGGAAGGGAGGGATACTGAGGACTCCAGCTATCCACACCCTCCCCGCAGTCTCCGAAAAGTATTTGCATCTTGGCTGACTCCCAGTGCCTGAAGGGTCAAAAAACATTTTCCCTGGTGTTTCAGGGTATATTGTCGTCAATTTACACCCTTTCCCCCTCCCCTGAAAGAAAGGAAAAAAAATCATTTCTCGCCTTTTTTCAATGTCCCTAGTCTACTGCATGCTGCTGGTAGACGGGGTGCTGCAGCGCTGAACTCCAGCATCCTTCTGTAGCAGATGGTGCAATATGACTGTTCTGTCTTATCATCAGCCCGTGAGTGCTTCTGCTGGCCTCGGTGAGGTTGGCCGGGGCGCCTGGGTAAAAAATGGTAATGACTCCTGGTCATTCTGGCAGATGTAGCAGAACGGCTGGTAACTGTCCTATCATAGCACTAGAGGCTGAGCTCCATCAGCACCCCCCCCCCCACCTTTCATGTCTAAAGAAAAGATTCGTACTGCTGGACTATCATAGCAGCAGGAGCCTGCGCTCCTCCCCTCCCCCCTTGAATGTCCAACCTGGACTCTCATAAACAGCAAAGAACTCCAGTGGCACTTTATAGACTAACAGATGTTTGGGAGCATGAGCTTTTGGTGGGAATACCCACTTCGTCGATGCATGTAGTGGAAATTTCCAGGGCAATATATTGTGCAACAGAAGCAAGCTAGAGATAATGATGTAGTTCAATCAGGGAGGATGAAGCACTGTTTCTAGCAGTGGGTGTGAACCAAGGAGGAGAAACTAGTTTGTAGTTGGCAAGCCATTCACAGTCTTTGTTATATCCTCAGCTGCTGATGTCAATTGCAGATGAACTGAAGCTTAGCAGTTTGTCTTTGAAATCTGGTCCTGAAGTTTTTTGCTGCAGGATGGCACCTAAGATCTGCTATTGTGTGGCCAGGGAGGTTGAAGTGTTCTCCTACAGGTTTGTATATGCCATTCCTAAATATCTGATTTGTGTCCATTTATCTTTTCCGTAGAGACTGTCCAATTGGCCAGTGGTGCATAGCAGAGGGGCATTGCTGGCATATTGGCGTATATTACATTGGTGGGTGTGGCCGGTGAAGAACCGGGGTGGGGAAAGGGGGGTGGGGGGGCTGGGGGGTTTTTTAAGGTCCCTTGTGGGCAGGTGTAGATATGTGGGCAGACGTGGCATCGAGTTGTTTGCATGGATGGTTCCTGAGCTAGAGTTACTAGGTGCGGTGCAGTTACTGGTGAGAAATATGCTTCAGTTGTCTGTGTGCAAGGACTGACCTGCCACCAAGGCCTGTGAAAGTGTGGATCTTGTCCAAGATGGGTTCTAGATCCTTGAGAGGTGTTGGGAGGGGGTTTTAGCTGGGGATACTGATGTGAATGGCCAGTGGAGTCCGTGGTTTCTTTCTTGGGTTTGTCTTACAGTAGGAGCTTCGAGTACAACGTCTGGCCTCTGTTGATCGTTTCCTTATTTCCCTCGTGCAGTATTGTAGTTGGAATGCGTGTGGAGATTTTTAAGGTTTGGTCCTCGTCTGAGGGTAGAGCAGAAGCGGTTGTAACCTCAGTGCTTGCTGTAGACAAATGCAGTGGTGTGCCCGGGTGAAGCTGAAGGCATAAGGTAGGCAATGGAGTCGTAGGTTTCTTGAATTATAGGGTGGTAATTAATGTGAACCATCACATTCACCGTGTGTCTAGAAAGTGGACTCCGGTAGATTGGTTCCAGCTGAAGGTGCAAGGTGGGTGGAAGGCTGCTGAAATCAGTGTGAATTTCCTTCCTCCCCTGGTTCACACCTCAACTGCTAGAACAGGCCTCATCCTCCCTCATTGAACAACCTCGTTATCTCTCGAGCTTGCTGTCTTGCTTGCATATATATACCTTCCCTGGAAATTTCCACTACATGCATCCGACGAAGTGGGTATTCACCACAGCTCATGCTCCAAAACGTCTGTAGTCTATAAGGTGCCACAGGAATCTTGCTGCTTTAACAAGATCCAGACTAACATGCTACCCCTCTGATACTGGGACTATCATAGCAGCTGGAGGCTGCCTCCCCCTCATTTTATCTCACAAAAAGTCAGTGTTTCTTATTCCTGCATACTTATTACTTCATCACACAAATGGGGGACACTGCCAACAGTAGCCCAGGAGGGTTGGGGGAGGAGGGAAGCACGGGTGGGGTTGTTGCAGGGGCACCCCTAGAATAGGCATGCAGCTCATCATTCTGCGGGATCTCGGGGCTCTGACCAGAGCGCTGTGCCTCTGGTTCTCTAGTACACTTGCCCCATATCCTAGGCAGGACTGACTCTATTTTTAGACAAAACATAAAGAAGGGAATGACCCAGGGAGTCATTCCCATTTTTGTCCATGGACCCCCAGCTGACCTCAGCGAGGCCAGCCAGGAGCACCCATGACAGCAGCAGATGGTACAAAATGATTGATAACTGTCATCACCAATTTCCAATTGCAAACAGTGCAAAATGACTGATAACCATCATGTCATCGCCAATTTACAATGGCAGATGGTGCAATAGGGATGGTAACCGTCTCTGCTACCTTGCAAAGGCAAGTGAATGCTGCTGTGTAGCACTGCATTACCGTGTTTGTCAGCAGCATCCAGTACACATACGGTGACAGTGACACGGCAAAATGGGCTCCATGCTTGCCATGCTAAGGTGTCTGCCAGGGCAATCCAGGGAAAAAGGGCGCGAAATGATTGTCTGCCGTTGCTTTCACGGAGGAAGAATTGAGTGACGACATTTACCCAGAATCACCCACGACACTGTTTTTGCATTGGGATCTCAACCCAGACTTCCAATGAGTAGGGGAGACTGCAGGAACTATGGGATAGCTATGGGATAGCTACCCACAGTGCAACGCTCCAGAAATCAACGCTAGCTTCAGTACATGGACACACACCACCAAATTAATGTGCTTAGGGTGGCCACGTGCGCTCGACTTTATACAATCTGTTTTACAAAACCGGTTTATGTAAAATTGGAATAATCCCGTAGTGTAGACATACCCCAAAGTCTTTCACATCAATAAGTATTTGTCCTTCTACCTCTTCCCTTGTCTAGTGCAATCCTTGGGTGGAGTAAACCTTTTCTGCACTCCATGGAATGCGAATGTCAGCATGGGGCTGAAGCACACAGCACTCTGGTGATCTTTGGCTGGTGAAGGCAGCCTGTAGGGGACTGACCCACTTGGTGTAACTTAGAACAGCCCTTAACCTACTCTGAATTATGCGAGGGGGGCAGATTGCCCCCCAGCTGCCCCAGGAACAGGAGCCCAGAAAGGTATATTCTGCCCAACACCCTTGTCTTTAGCTGTCTCAAGCATGAGCTCCACACAGCTGAGAATTTAAGCCCCCCATGTTCACTGTTCTTCAGGTAGAAAAATCTTCACTGATTGCTTGTTATAAATAGTTTGCACTGAAGCTGAAATCTTATATCGTCCTAAGTTTCAGTCAAATGAAGTTTATCATAGCCAGCCTCTGAAATGTCAACAAGCCCTTAACGAGTAACATCTTACTGTCATGCAGCAACAAAGTCAAACTACTGCCACCAAAAGACAACAGGCAGGCCAGTTTCTCTTCACACAGACAGCCTTCCTCTCGAGGGGAGCGGAGAGAAGAGGGGCACAGGCCTCATTTCACTTCACGGGTTCTGTGCACTCAGAGCTGAAAATGACATCGTGTCTTTGGATTTTGTCACCATGGCGATCACTGTTGACCACGGGGTACTTCAGAGCTGTATTCTGCTCGTTTAGCTGTTTGACAGGTTTACTTGTGCGGGCTTACTTTTTAAATGTAAGTTGCCATGATTTCTTTTCTGCACTGAATATTTCAGGACAAAAAAGGGGCAAAAGAGTGTGGTAGTACACAGGCATTGCAGCTCTGCAGTTACAGTAAGAATGCTGGCAGTCATGCCTTCCCAACCTTGAACGCTGCCCTTGACCCAGGGTACGGTATGGTATGGTATATTAGGCCAATTTATCATTATTATTTGCTGCTGTGTCCTTGGAGCTTGCCTGGGAACCACAATTCTCTCCTTGCTGCCTCTTTGCTCCTATGGGTAATATTTTGCTGCTAGTATAGGCAGCAAACTGCTAACATACAACAGTGTTTCAGTTGTGCTGGCCAGCAAGTGTGTATGAGGTGATCGGGAGCCAAAGCTACGCCGTTCCCTGCCCAATCCCCACTCACCCGCTCTAGGGAAGGAGTAAATGGATATGCAAAACCCACTTGTTTTTTGCATGCTCAGGACCAAGATCCAGGTAATGGGTAAAGAGTTCCCACTCCCTCTTGCTCTTCTTCACACTCATGCAGTCCAGGTCCAATCTAGTCCTAAAATAGCTGCATAGTGAAAGATTTATTAAACATGCAGTGAAGATGTCAGGGCTCCACTATAGCCCTTGCAACATCCGCTGCATGTCTAATGAAGGGTTCACCTAATTAGGCAAGGGCCTGTAGGATCAAGGTCTTGCCTACGGGTACAGTGATCAATTCACTGCTCTGGAATGCGGCTGTCTCTAGGCCGTGGCCCAAAGGAGGTTTGCAACACAGTCCCAAGTGGTCTGCCATTGGCTGAGTTGGGGCGGGCAGTGCCTCCAAACTATATATGTTGGTGGCGTGATGGTGCAGCAATGGCCCCTGCCTAGGGCCGGAAGAGCTGGAGTGTCCCCAGCGGCCAGCAGAGGGCGAAACAGAGCTGCCGGACAGAGGACCAGGAGAAGAAGCTGGCTCTGAGAGGCAGCCACAGGTGCCGACTTTCTTATTTCTAGGTGGGTGCTCCACCCTTGCCCTGCCCCCACTCAACCCCTTTCCCCAAGGCCCCATCCTTGCTCCGTCTCTTCCTGCCCCCACTCAACCCCATCCCCCGAACACCTCCTGCCAGCCGCCAAACAGCTGATCGGCAGGTAGCTGGTGAGTGCTGAGGACCCACTATATTTTCCACGGGTGTTCCAGACTCAGAGCACCCACGGAGTCAGCGCCTATGAGGACAGGGCCTCCTGGGGAAGGTGGAAGAGGTTGGAGGGTTCACTGCTGCTCCAGCTCTGAGCTGCTGCACCCCATGATCCGTGGCTGTTGGGCCTCCCAGCACTCCCCCAGGGACCTGGGCTCAGCAGTGCTGCTGTATTTCTGCTTGGGCAACACCCTGCTTGGGTCCATTGTAGGTAACAGTAGATGTCAGGACAGAAAGAGAATAATAATGTATCCATTTGGAACTCCAGTGGAAAGCTTATAGGCAGGTAGAAAGTTTTCCTTGAGTAATGACAAACTTGTGTTATGCTCTTCCAAAAACATGCCTTTGGATAGTTCATAAGCCCAGGTACCTAGGGGTTGGTTTTTACACCTCTTCTAAAGGCAAGCACCTCCAGCAGCAGGGTGTCCATATCACCATGCTAGAATATGGGTTAATTACTAACTCTGAGGGAAGAGTGCCATCTATTGAATTGCCAACATCATCAACAGCGGAATTGAGGTTTCCCATGCAAGCCTGCCATCCAAATACTGATCAGTTCTAATTCTGCTTTGCCTATGAGACCTGACAAGATCAGAGCATGAGTTGGCATGCCTGCCGGCTAAGCCAGTCACCTTGCAAGCCATCAAAGTGTTTAAAAAACCAACAGCTGGCCAAAGACTCCAGTCTGGCTGCATTGAATCTTTTTAAACTGAAAGATGCAATTGCAGATGCCTCTTTCTAGAGCTTGGTTGTCAGCTTGATTAGGATGCAGCTGTCTTCCATCAAAGAGAATTTCAGGCATTCAAGGATAACAGAGAAAGAGACAAAAGAACAATTTATAGAAAACACCAAATTGGAACAAGATTAAGAAGAAAAACTTCCATTCAGCACATCGAGACCTCTCAATGATTTCTTTCCATATTCATTTATATGCAAGAATGCTTTCTACTGTAATAAGATTTATAGGCTGTGCAGTAGCAGCACAGATTTTTAAAAGCACTAGCAGTTTACAGTTTTCAAATGCCATCTCTCTAGACACCACTTCACCTTAATAGTTTGATAACGTGGAAATCCCATAAGAGTAGCACTTATTTTTGCAAGTTTTTTAATGCATTTTCTTATTAGAAGCTTGTTCCAAAGCCTATTGGGAGTCTTCTATTGACTTCAATGGGCTTTGGATGAGGCTTTGTTTCTTAGGGCCAGATCCTCAGCAGGTGTAAATCAGCAGAGTTTGGTGTTTTTCTTCTTGACTTCAAAGGCACCACCATGATTTACACAAGCCGAGATTCTGTCCCTAGAACTTCATTACTGAAGCATTCTCATAGGCCCAAGGGAGCCTGGGAACGTGTGTTGGCAGATGGCAAGCCAGCTGGCCAACCATAGTAATGCAAGAATCACCACTAGCCCACCAAGTGTTAGGTTTCTTGGAGTTCTCTTTCCCCAGGAACCTTCATCAAGCAAGTCAAAGATAGATAGTTAAAGCCTCCTTTCACTGAGAATTTGCCTTTGTGTATCTCCTTGTGGTATGCCTCATGGTTGACAGCAGTGTACTACTTTTCTGTGTGTCTTAGTTTCCCCTGCTCTGGCATAGATCTTGTATATAATAATTTCTATTTTATTTGCATCTTTCATCCAGGACCCCAAACACTAGTTGATTAACACAGTATCTCCGTGATTTAGCTATTATTACCCCAGTTGTACAGATAACTGAGGCACAGGTATTAACGGCTAGTTTGTAACTTTACAATTTGCCTTGAGTAAAGGGTAGCTGCACTATCCAAGAAGCACACTAGAGAATGAGTTGTGACTCAGAGTTGCAATTTCTCCCCTTTTCCTCCCTGTTCTGAATGGTGGGGTATAAGTTACAGAGCTCTTTGGGAAGACAGGGGTGAAGTATTTCCCCATTCCCACTGGACAGAGAGTGGGTGGGCTGCTTATCCTTACAAATCCCTGTCTTTGGATTTGGGAAGGAGAGTAGGCTGATTTCCTAACCTGCTCCCAGAGCGGAAGAGGGGAATGAGACAACCTGTCACCATCAGAAGGCAATGGAAAGGTCAGGCTAAGTTACCAGGCCTCTCCCCAGGAGATGATGGAGAGGAGATACCAACAGCAGCCACGCTGCTTTTGCACTTCCTGTGTGAAAGAGCTGCCATTATCCCCATTCCATTTTCTAATGCACAATGGGAGGAGGCTCCTGGCTGCCTCTCTCCTGTATGTGTGCCCCCGAAGTCCATTGTTATATACTGCATCTCTGCCATTTACCGTGAAGCTGTATGAACAAGTAACTCAGAATGGGCCCTGAAGTGCTCATCCATTACTGTTCAATGTAATGGAAAGACTCTTCCTCTCTCTGATAGGAGATAAATCAGAGGAGAATAGAAAAGAGAACAAAAGGCTTAGAGCTGGTGGAGAACAACAAACTGTAGTTTGCGGCAAAGAAATATAAACACATTGCTCTCTGAAAATGGTTTAAAGAGAGAGAGAGTGAGTGAGGTTGTGTGTGTTTCTCCTTCCTTTCTTGCTCTTGTGTTGATAAATGATATAGTGAATTACTTGACCACACTTTGGTTTGTTATGAAATACATTCAAGAGGCCAAATAACCAATATCAGGCAGATTTATTGCTGAAAGCTAATAATAGTATGGTACAGGGAAAATGTTCAACGTGATACCAGACTCCAGGAATTTGATGACATTTCTGCCCTCATATATAAGCAACTCTATTACTCTGATTCAGGGGGCCATATGTATTCAGAATGGGTGCTTAAGCACGTGCTTATCTTTAAAATTAAGCACATGTTTAAGTGTGTTCCTGAATCAGAGGCATTGACAGCAGAAGTTGCAAGAATATAGCTGAGGGCACAACTGGTCCCGTAGCATCCTTCTAAAAAGATGTATTCCTTTTGTGCCTTAGAAGAAGCTACTCCTCTGATAAAGCATGCATGTATGTCACTCAAAATCTAAATGCAGATCTCAGAGGAAACTAAGCTAGCCTTTGGGAATAAGACAGGTAATATATTTACAAAAGGAAAGAGAGTAGTGGTGGGAGTGAAAAGAAGCTCTGGATCAAATCCTCCATTCACTCAGCAGAGCTGCTCCAACTTACAGAATCAGAGTATTTGGTCTATGTGCTTTTGTGGTGAGGAAGACTTGGGTAGTAGTGCTGCTGGGTCACCTGAAAGGTCGTTTGTACCTTATGACAAAAGTAAAATGTCAGTATCTATTGTGGTAGGGCTTTTCCCAGCCCAACAGGAAAGAATTACTTGTCAAGCAATTCTGTCTGGCACTCAGTGAGTGTTTTGCAGGATGACCATGTGCAAGTAAGCTAAAGTAACAACAGATTTGGCCTTTCACTGCACATCAATAGAGGCCGATTGCCTTGTGGAGGGACTGTGCCCAGACATAATCAGGGGATAAGTGGTAACCAGTTAGTGAGGGATATTTCGACAGATCTACATTTGGAGCTTAACGTTTGACTGCTGTACTGATGGCCCTCAGCCTTGTTGCTCTCACAGAGCAGACTTGGCAGCACCTTGCACTAAACATCTGTCCGTTGTCTCATAAGATGCTAGACATCTGCTGCTGGCCATTGCTTTTACAGGAAGAGCAAGCATTAGCCAGCACTTTCTACCAATTTAAAAAGTGTTACTCACCGAATACACATATTTGAGACAGAATATCAGGAAACATTCTGGGGAGAGCACCCTTCTTTTTCAGGTGATCAGTAAACTAATTTAGAAATTGTCTGAGCTACAGAACAATAACAATGCTGGAATCAGCTGTGCCTTCTGCTAGGGTTGAGTAGAATCCCAGATTAAGACACCTGCCTTTAATCAGTCCAGGGAGAGCTGACTCTGAGCTTTATCAATACTTCTCATCTACCACTCATTGCTGTTACAACACTAACACCACACAGTGATGCAACCTAGCTCATTATGTCAGGTGCAAGATATGATCGTGTCATTTAGTTCTCTTTGTACCATTTAATTGAGGGATTCAGATTCTGGAAAATATTGGACCTATAATCCAAATTCTTACATTAAACATGAATTGCATAGGAGATTTCCCAGATCTGTTGTTTGCTCTGTCAACAACCCCTGTCGATTTTATTGCTTAGAGAGGCAGCCATTTTGCAGAAAACTAATTTGGCCCCTACTAAAAGAGCCGTAAGAGCTGCCTTGAGACATCCCAAGCCCATTTTCCATAGAAGCCTGTGATTTTTAATAATGCCATCAAAATCCTATTGATGGAGACTGAGCATGAGTGGAATAACTACCTACAAAGGGAAGGTTAATTTTCATTCCCATTATGTCATTCATTCTGTCTGCTCCTATTGAAAGCTGTCTACTTAAAGACTGCAAAACCCCAAGGCTACTGATGTTTGTCTGCTTATGTAACAATGAAGTCATCTGAACTGGGCATCTCCATTGCATGAAGACCTCTACAAAGACCTAGAGGAAAGCACTTGACTCTTGTTTTCCTGGCTAAAATGAAGCGTTGGGATTCAGTTCTACATGTGGGGTAGTGTTTAAAAATTCTTTGTTATAGCAAATGAAAAAGAAATAACCAAGATGTCAAACTAAATCCGTAGAAATATTTATTGACAGATGAAAGCCGGGGGGACCTATTTAATTGACCTTTATTTAAGTTTTCAAAGTAGCGTACAGGCAGGAGTGCAACATAATTACAGCCTAGTGGTTTTTCTGTAATAACAGGGTTTGTGTGACTCATGCACTGCAACGAAACTGTCCCCTTCTGTATGTGAATGACTCAAAACTGACATTCAGATGCATCATGTTATTATTCACTACTTCCCTCTGCTATGGCGAATTGGAATGCACTAGAGAAGGGGCTTAGCTGCAAAATCAATTCAGGATCTGAATGCAAATTTAAAATACCCCAGTGATCTGAGGTATTTGGATCTGGGCTTTTGTATGGGCCCATCTTAATGGCAAATATACATATCAATTATTACTATGGGTACCTAGAACTACATAGAGATTCTGATCTTACTTCCACTGATGTGTATCGAGAGTCATTACAATTGAATTATTCCATGTTTATGCCACCGTAACTGAGAGCAGAATTTCATTCATGATGGTGAAATACCACTAATACTTTAATAAAGTGATATTTTTCAATCCTTTCCCTTCATCCTTTAGTCAAAGTGGTACCCTACCTGAGACAGAATTTAGCAATCGTGGTCTCAGCCCTTCCAAATAAAGACAGCTAGGGATACATTTCACCAACTATATAATTGGAGTTGTGCAAAGTTTTTGCAAGAAAGCTTGTCAAAACTAGGCGATACTCCTCTGGTGCTGGGCTTCTTTGTAAACCCAAAGCATCAGACAGATTCATATACCTGAGTAGAATTTTGGGTGAAACTGGGCCAGTCCATTGTTTCAAGTGGAAAATATGCAAGACTTGTTAATCTTCTGCCTGTATGGGCAGCAAAAACTCCTGTCCTCTCCCAACTCTGTACAGGAATCTACACTGGTTCTGCTACACTTGTATTTTGTTATTAAAGAAGGGGTGGGGCTTGCCCCAATTGCATAGTTAAGCATATTCAAGGCTCTTAATTTTAGGAGTCAGAAGGCAGATGATGTTAAGGAGGTCAAAGGTAGAGCGCTGTGCGGCTATAACATTTGTACCTGCATCTGATCTGTGATATGCAGCCATGGTCTGTCGATATCCACATCTGCAGATATAAAGCAGATATCTACAGATTTGCTGGCCTGGAATCAAAGGCACTGTGATGGCGATACCTGTTTTGGAGGAAGGCTTTGTCAAGGGCTTCAGTGGTGTGCAGATTTGCAGGCTTATAGTTTTCCTGAATTATTTAATTTTGTTGCAGTTTGGAGGTGGTTTTGTTTTTTCTCAAAGCCAGATGGTGCCCTTCAGTTTTCCCCCCCTTTTCTTGGAGAACAGATCGCTACATCCAACTAGATGTGACAGAACATTTCTCAGACTAGACCAATGAGAGAGAGAGATTGTAAATCAATACAAAGCAACAGAGAGGCTTGTAGCACCTTTAAGTTTGACAAATGTATTGGAGCATAAGCTTTCGTGAGTGAATACCCACTTCGTACAGTAGAAACTCAGAGTTATGAACACCTTGGGAATAGAGGTTGTTCGTGACTGTGAACAAAACATTATGGTTGCTCTTTTAAAAGTTTACAACTGAACATTGACTTAATACAGCTTTGGAACTTTACTATGCAAAAGAAAAATGAAACAAGCACAGAAACAGTTTTCTTACCTTGTCAAACCTTTTTTAAACTTTCCCTTTATTTTTTTAGTAGTTTACATTTAACACTGTACTGTGCTGTATTTGTTTTTTGTTTGTTTGTTTGTTTTTTGACTCATTTTGCTGCCTGATTGCATACTTCCGGTTCCAAATTAGGTGTGTGGTTGACTGGTCTGTTCTTAACTCTGGTGTTCATAACACTGAGGTTCTACTGTAGTTTGATTTTTGCTTAGCCGTTGAGTAGATTTCACAAGTCACCTAAATACCAGTTTACTTTTTCTCATTTTCTTTGTTTTGACCTGTTACTTTTATTTTTGTTTCAGCAACATTTTCACCCAGTGACAGGTGTGATTAAGGTTTGCCATCAACATCTGCTGAGCATGGGGCAGAAAGGGAGCCAGGGAAGGAGAAAGGGAGAGGAAAAGAGAGCCTCCATTTAATTAAAAAGTAGATGGCCCTTGCAGGGCTGATGCATGGTTCCTGCTGTTTTTGATAGACTGACTGGAATACACCCTCCGGAGACCATTTCATATGTCTGCCAGATCTATTGAGCCTGGCTGAGAACTTTTTTTATTTTTGTGAGCGATGAGTCAATAGCTAATATTGTTTATTTGCTAGTATGTAATAATTATTATGTCTGATTCCTGGTGCTGCAAAGAGCTGCACCCCAGCAGGGTGCAAAATGGTAAGGAAAGCAAAGTGCAATGTGACTTACTGAATCCAAGCAGGGCTTGCTTTTGTTCGTTTTGACAGCTCAGTACCCATCTTAGGTGGAAGAAAGTTGCATTGTTTACCTCTTGCTGCAAGGCAATCCAATAAAAGGCAGCACGGGTGCGCTATAAGATGGACATGCAGACTGAATAATTTAATTTTTTGTTTTTGTAATCTGCCTGGCAATTTCCCATAACAAGAACAAGGCACCACCAACATATTTCATTACAACTGAACAGACTCCTGGGAGGAGATGAAGCCTTTAATTACAAGGATGGCACATCCTTAGCAGGGATCCTACATAAACCAGGTCTAGCTTGAAGCACAGCTGAAGCCATGAAAGGGACGTAGATCATCCCAGATGCCTTATCCGTGTGTATATGAATAGAAGGTTTCCTAGTTTTCTGCAGAGACCACTTACTGGGGGTAGGGAGGCAAGAAAAACTGGAACTTGACATAATTTGTTTTCCTCCTACAAAATAAGGCTCATGGGATAAATTACAAGATGAGTTAGTTGCAAGGTTTTGGCCTAACTTTTCAAAAGCAAATAGAGATTGTAGGTGCTCAATTTTAGATGCCTTAAAAGGGCCTGATTTTCTGAAAGACCTGAGCACCTACTCTGTGAAAATCATGCCCTTTTTGGTGTCTGAAGCTGAGCACCTAAAAATCACGACTCGCTTTTTAAAATTTAGTTCTTAGATTTATTTATTGTGATCCGGACTCTCTAATCTCCCTGGAGCTAACACAGAGCAAACACTCAGCTAGAGCTAGTATTGTGTCTTTTGCTCTTTACACAGCAACAATTTAAAGAAACCACAGGAGCACAGTTGGGTCCCTAATAACTATCTATACGTAAACAAGGCCTTGCTATATACATGCTACTGCTCTTATTGTTTTCCAGAAGCCTCTAAAATATAGTTTTATATAGAAACAGGGAGTGCCACCAGAAAGCTCACCAATAATTTAAAGGGCTACTCTCTGGTTCCTATACACTACAGCTAGAGATGGGATCCAAATATGGACCCAAATTTTAGGGGTGTTTGGAGTCTGGGGTTTTGGTTGCCCATAATAGATTTAGGGACAAGCTACAACATTTGAATCCAGATCACAATTTTGGGAGCATTCTGCTCAGGACTTTTGATTCAGGCCCATCTCTAGTTATAAAGAACTTAAAGCTTGTCCTTGCTATCTCCTGTTTTGTTTACTGTGTGTGTTCAGTGCTTCAGTGTAATAAAATGAAGCTGTCTTCCCTCCTGGACAGCTGCCAGCTGGTTTTCAAATGTATTCTCCAATACTTCTCATAAGCTTTGCCTCAGAGGAGACAAAATCACTGGAAGATACAGATGAGACTATTTATTTATATTTCCATGCTTTCTCTTGGCTCTCTCTCACGTGATGTTGGCATACAGAAGATGTATGACTGACACTGGTTATTTAGTGAGCCGTGCAGAAGTTTACAGGTGGAATTTGCATGAGGAGTGGGAATGGCCCTTGGAGACTAGAACTGGGCCTTATTCTGCGCATAGTGAAATTCTTGCACAATGCAGTTTTACAAGGATGAAGCTCTTCTATGCAGGAGACAGAACTTTCTTGGCAGTCAGTCCAAGACTCATGGACTTTAAGGTCAGAAGGGACCATTGTGATCATCTAGGACTATCACCAACCTCTCCACCTTCTGTTCCAAGCAGGAGGTGCATTTCTTTAACCTTTCCTTCTCTGGCATAAATACATAATAAGACCTGAAGGATTCTATCATACATCATAGAACTGGAAGGGACCTCAAGAGGTCGCCTAGTCCAGTCCCCTGCACTCATAGCAGAACTAAGTATTATCTAGACCATCCGTCACAGGTATTTGTCTAACCTGCTCTTGAAAATCTCCAGTGATGGAGATTCCACAACCTCCCTAGGCCATTCATTGCAGTGCTTAACCACCCTAACAGTTGGAAGTTTTTCCTAATGTCCAACCTAAACCTCCCTTGCTGCAATTTAAGCCCATTGCTGCTTCTCCTATCCTCAGAGGTTAAAAACATTTTTTCTCCTTCCTCCTTGTAACAACCTTTTATGTACTTGAAAACTGTTATCATGTTCCCTTTTAGTCTTCTCTTTTCCAGACTAAACAAATCCAATTTTTTCAATCTACCCTCATAGGTCACGTTTTCTAGGCCTTTAATCATTTTTGTTGCACTTCTGTTTTTGTTGCACTTCTCCAATTTGTCCACATCTTTGCTGAAATGTGGCACCCAGAACTGGATACAATACTCCAGCTGAGGCCTAATGAGTGTGGAGTAGAGCAGAAGAACTTCTTGTGTTTTGCTTATAACACTCCTGCTAATACATCCCAGAATGATGTTCGCTTTTTTTGCAACAGTGTTACATCATTGACTCATATTTAGCTTGTGGTCCACTATGACCCCCAGATCCCTTTCTACAGTACTCCTTTCTAGGCAGTCATTTCCCATTTTGTATGTGTGAGACTGTGTGTGTATGTTCCTTCCTAAATGGAGTTCTTTGCATTTGTCCATATTGAATTTCACCCTATTTACTTCAGACCATTTCTCCAGTTTGTCCAGATCATTTTGAATTTTAATCTTATCCCCCAAAGCACTTGCAACCCCTCCCAGCTTGGTATCATCTGCATACTTCAAAAGTGTACTATCTATGCCATTATCTCAATCATCAGTGAAGATATTGAACAGAACAGAACCCAGAAATGATCTCTGCGGGACCCCACTTGTTATGTCCTTCCAGCATGACTGTGAACCACTGATAACTACTCTCTGGGAACAGTTTTCCAACCAGTTATGCATCCACCTTATAGTAGCTCCATATAGGTTCCATTTCCCTGGTTTGTTTATGAGAAGGTCACGTGAGACAATATCAAAAGCTTTACTAAAGTCAAGATATACCACGTCTACCGCTTCCTCCCTATCCACAAGGCTTGTTACCCTGTCAAAGAAAGCTATCAGGTTGTTTTGACACGATTTGTTCTTGACAAATCCAAGCTGACTCTTACTTATCATATTATCTTCTAGATGTTTGATTGCTTTATTATATGTTACATTATTTTTCCAGGTAGAGAAGTTAAGCTGACTGGTCTGTAATTCCCCAGGTTGTCCTTATTTCCCTTGTTATAGCTTGGCACTATATTTGCCCTTTTACAGTCTTCTGGAATGTCTCCTGTCTTCCATAACTTTTCAAAGATAATCGCTAATGGCTCAGATATCTCTTCAGTCAACTCCTTGAGCATTCTATGATGCATTTCATCAGGTCTTGGTGAGTTGCAGACATCTAAATTGTCCATGTAATTTTTAACTTGTTCTTTCCCTATTTTAGCCTCTTCTGATCCTACCTCATGTCCACTGGTTTTCACTATATTAAATGTCCAATCACCACCAAACTTCTTGGTGAAAAGTGAAACAAAGAAGTCATTAAGCACCTCTGAATGTTGCTATCTTATTATTTTTAAAACCAAGGATATGAATTAGAGTAGTAGTTCTTTGAGTTTTTGACCATATATATATTCCACTTCCAGTATGCCTGGGCCTGTACACACAAGATTGAATTCTGTTTGAGTAACAGTATCTGTTGGAGCTGCAACTGCACCCTGCGTGCCCTCTGACCTTCTATAGCTTAAGGCAGAAAAGGTTGGAGCAACCCTACCTCAGTTCCTTCTTACTGCTCATAATAATAAGGTGGAACCCCTGCAGTGCCAACATCTCTGCACATTGTGCACTTGTGTTCCCTACTTCTCACTTTTGTTTTGTATTCCTTAGCATAGTTATGCTCATTGGTGTATGTATATATATATATATATACACACACACACATAAGATCTTCTACTTCCAAGGTGCTCTGAGTATCCGATGCCCCTGGACATTGTGGAATCATGAGGGGTCTCTGGAAAATCAGTGCCCCAGTTCAAGCTGGTGAATTCCTCTACCAGTACCAAAGCATTGGCACCAAAGCATCCAGCATGGACAGTAGAATGCTCTACTCTGTCATCCACAGCACCTACTATGCTGCCAGCTAATGTGGAGGACAGGCTTTCAGAACCAAGTTTCTTGATACCAATGAGATTCACAGTACTGAATAACTCGGCAGTACCCAACCTATCAGAGTCACTTTTGCTGGCTACTACTAAGAAACTCTTAGGCATGTACCATCTACTTAGCCACCTCAAGTCCTTCACAGGACTCTCCAGGGCCCTCCAGAACTTCTCATATAGAGCAGATATACTCTTTTTCCTCTTCCACACCAAAGCAAAGTGGAGAGTAGCTCCTCTGCCACTGGACTGCCTTACATCATACGTGACTTCATTCACTCTTTCAATCACTTCAAATGGCCTTCCCAATAATCCTGCATTTTGTTTTTCCTCACTGGGACCAGCACTAATACCAAATTACCAATACCACATGATCTTTCTTCAGTATGTTGATCATACCAAACTTTCTGAGTTTCCTAACTTTTTTAAGGTTCTGTTGGATTAAATTGATCATAACTTGTAAATTCTCCTTAAAATGAGTGACATACTCCTCTACCATCTGTCCTGTTTCCTCAGTACTGCTTTCCCAAGACCCTAAAGTCTAGGGATCCCATCACCTGCCTCCCATACAGGAGATCAAAGGGAGTGAAACCAGTAGATTCTTGGGGGAACACTTCTGTATGTATATAGAAGATAAAAGAGTAATAGGTCCCAGTCGTTCTCATGTCTGGAGACATATATTCTTAGCTTAGCTTTTAAAACTCCATTGAATCTTTCCACAAGGCCATTAGTTTCTGGGTGATCAGGAGCAGCCTTTATATGCTTTACTCCACCTAATTCCCATAACTTTTTAAAGACTACAGACACGAAATTTGCCACCACAGTCTGTCCAGATTTCTCTGGGAAACCTACTCTGCTGAAAATGGTGAATAAAGCTGTAGCCACTGTTTCAGTTTCAATATTAGACAAGACTGTGGCTTCAGGGTACCTGATGGCAGAATTCACCACCACATTCCTGGAAGATTTAGTGAGAGGTCCCACAATATGCCTCTTTGATAATGGGCAAAGGCTGCAATGGTGCTTTGCAAGGTCCATTACAATTCTGACGTAAGTCACAACTTTTACAGTAATCTTTTACTGTCTCAAACATGTGAGGCCAATAAAAATTCTGTTTTTCCATCTGTCACAGATTTTTTCCACTCTTAAATGTGTTGCAAATGGACAATCATAAGCTACTCGGAGCAATTCTCTCCTGTATTTCTCAAGCACAGCTACCTGCTTGCAAACCTCACCGGGATGCCTCTTTTCCCCTCTAGGAGCCTCTCTATACAACAAACCTTCTACAGAAAAATCTACCTTCTTCTTCCCCAGCTGGGGCTTCTTTTGATCTACAGCCTTCTTTTGGTCCAGAGATAGGTGATGTTGTTGGGCAATCACAAAATCCTTTTGCATTTCCCTTAAGCCCAGAGCAGACTCTGGCACAACAGAAGAATTTTCAAATTCCTCCTCAGAAGGTAAGCTGCTACTCTAAACAGACAAAGGACTGATGGCATATCCCTTTTCTTCACAGTCTGTCCTGCTGACCACAGACAAAGCAGGTGAATCAGATCCATGCTTCCCCTGGGACCTGGTTATAACATTACTATGCAGCAGGTAGCAAATTTCTGATGCCAACCACTACATCACCCTTAAAATCTTCTCACTCAAGGTGGACTTTAGCTAGAGGCACAGTCACAGAAAATTCAGCCAAAACTAAAATATTTAGACTTTTGCCAGGAAGTCTGTCCTCTTCCCTTGCCAAACTCTCCTTGACCAAAGTGACCTGCGATGCAGTATCTCTCCACCTTGTACATTCAAAGCCATTCACTCTTGATAAATTCTTCACTGCCTTCCCAATACTCAGTCCTAATATAGTTTATGAGGCCATTCTCATCCTACAATTTCCTCTGGGATCAAGATGGTAGCATTTGCACTCGTGGTGGGGGATGTGGGTGCAGATTGTAGGGTAAACTTAAGTTTTCGGCAATTTGGTTTTATATGGCCAGGAACCCCACAGTAATGACAGACTATCTGCCTTCCCTTTGGGTAAAAGGTTTTAAAATCTGGGCTTCCTTGAAATTTTTTTACAACGTTGGGATTAGGTTTATTCCTTGACCCCTCATCCCTTTTAACCTGAGGAGGGAGAGGGGTTACCTTTCCCCTAGGGGTTTGCTCCCCTCACCATTCCTTGACTCAATATATTCATCAGCATTTTCTGGATAGAATACGCCTCCGTGCAGTCAGTCTCATGATAAATTGGGCAGGCTTTCTCCCACTCCCTGCTGTTGAGAGAGAATATACTCACGGTCAGAGGCTGCTCCTTTTGCCGCTCCATAACTTGGAAATGCAGTTCATGAGCTCTCTCCTCAGCTGCTAGCTGGGCCATGCATCTTTGGTGTGCTTCCCTCTCTATTTCACTGTTGGCTTTGACTGCTGCCATTTGTTCCATGCATCTTTGGTAGGCTCTCCCCTCAGCTTCCTCTGTTTCTTTCTTCTCCTTGATCCAGAGTTCCCCCATCCTTATTTCATGCTCATGTTCTTTCTCAGCTTCCAGAAGCCAAACCAGTTCTGCTATAGCGGTCTCTTTGGCATCTGGGGTATGGGGATGCTCAGACCCTGCTCTTTGGTCAAAGCCTATGAACAAAAACTCTCAGTTCCTGATCTGAGGCTTTCTTTTTATAGGATATTCCCCTACTTTTACATAATTTTTCAAGGTCTTTTGTGTCAAGACCCTCATACGACTGTGGTTCACTCATGACTAATCTTGAACTCTTAAAACTCTCAATATAAAATTTAAACTTTTAACAGTGTTGGGTTATAATCTTTCAGCCCAATTGACTTGTAGAATATGAATCCTGTCATGACTATGCCAATAGTCACACGGTCTGGAGTGGCTCACAACTGTGAGTGTCTACCTCAGGGCAGATTGTCAGAAAACAGGGTAGACACCCCAAACTGGTGGTATGTTCTATGACTAGATTTCACCAAGCCAGTACCAAATGTGAAGTCCTGGATCACTATACCAGTCTTGCCATGGACTCACAGACAGGCTGGAGTGTCTAAGGGGACTATGTTGCCATTCAGACAAACTGGACTTTGTGATAAATGGTCACTTACACCAAAGATCTCATCACATTTAGGTTGCTTCCATTTCCAAGAGACCAGTCACTTACCCCAGATCAGTTGGTACTCTAGATCTTACACCAAAGACAATGCTGGCAGCCAATTCTGTAGTAAACTAACTAAAGGTTTAAGGAAAGGAAATGAGAGTTATTGAGAGGTTAAAGCAGGTAAAATATATGCACAGGTGAGTCACAGTTTGTAATTCTAAATGGTGGCAGTGTTGGAATAAACTGACAGTTTCCTAGAAGTCTCTCAGGGCTACCCAGAATAACTCTGGGGGATCTCTGTCTTCTCTTCCAGTTACTCTGCCTCTTAGAATAGAACAGAGATGAAGCATCTTTCCCTGAATCAATGCTTATAGCTTCTTCTCACAGAAAACAAGCTGACGGGGTCACTACCCATATGGGCTTTGCTTTTGATGAGGGAGAATGAGGAATGCATTTTGAGTTTTTGACCTCCGATCATCATGGACAATGACTACGTGCTTTGAAATTAGCACCTTTTAAAGTTCTTCATTTGCATTTCACAAACTTCTTTCTTGTTTGATGGGTTATTTAGTTACAGGAGTATACACAATATAAATGTTTGCTATAACATTATAACAGGATACAGGTAATTGAAAACAGTGCAAGTAATGTCCCATTAGTTTTCATGAAGTTTAAACACCAAATAGACTCTAATATATTTAACAACTACTTTGAACGATACTAATACATAAGTGAATTGACCTGGGGATTTGGTATGAGCTGGCATGTGGTCTGCCAGCATCACAGGAACAGCTCAGAAGTTGCCCAAATATGAGAGAGTAAAGGTTAGGCTTTCAGTTTCAGTCCCTTATGCCTATTAATACTTCTCAGCCTGGTACTCAGCAATGTCTTATGTTCCTGACTTCCCCACCGGATATGATTCTTTTCTTTCCTGACAGACCAGAAAACCAGCTTCATGGCTAGCTTTCCTTCTTGCTACCAGGATTTGCACTTCTCTATTTACCATGTCTGAAAGTACTACTGAATTAATAGAAGACTGATGTATTATAATGTTCTGAATAACCGTGGTGCTATTTATCAGACAGATAACATTTGATGTCAGAAGACCTATACAGTATGCAGAATTAGGAGAGAAAAAATAAATGGCATGGTTGTTAATTCTTTAATACTTGAAACTACTTAGCAATGCATTGTTAGATCAAAGCGTTCCTTGAGAAGATTGTGTTTTGGGGACAAAGGACACTGGAGGTAGTTTGGAAGACTGTCATAAAATCCTAGGTACTCTATAGGAGGGAGGAAAATAGTGCATTACATTTCCATTAGGGTTAAAATCTCTGTTTTCAGTTTAGAACATCTTCACCACTGTCGTGTTGTAGGTTAACACTCAGTATGTTTTATTAAAGAACCAATGACTCGTTTTCTAATTTTCATAAATATCTTTAAAATGTTAGTATCTGCCACTTTTGCAAAAACCAAAGAAGTTAGTGGCATTTCTGCTTGTTAACTTGTACATGGAAAAAAAGGAGAAAGTTTGAGATGTTCTCTTTTGTACTGAAATCCACATTTAGTCCCCAAAAGATATCTTCTCTGGGAAAAATTTCAGCACCTCTGATTTCTCTAACTGAAAGGGTGGACAAAGGCAGTGAGCCAGTGAATCTCTTTTACTTTGTTATGTTGTGCATTTCAGGGTCTCGTTCATTTTTAGGGCCCAGTTTTGCCTTTGACTCCTGGGGAATCATGACTGGGACTTTCCACCCAAATATTATATACAAAGTTATAATCTTATCCTATTGAAGTCAATATAAATTTTGCAATTGACTTAAACGGGGACAAAATTAGCCCTCAAGGATTCTCTGTGGATACATTTGAGAGCTCAGAAAAAGAAAATAGAAAAATAATCCAACAACATGAAAATCAAGCAATACTGAATTATTATTTTTTTAACAAAATACAAAATATGTGGTTGTTTCCTCTCTTAGGGACTTGTATCAGAGGGGTAGCCATGTTAGTCTGGATCTGTAAAAGCAGCAAAGAGTCCTGTGGCACCTTATAGACTAACAGACATTTTGGAGCATGAGCTTTTGTGGGTGAATACCCACTTCATCGGATGCATGTAGTGGAAATTTCCAGGGGCAGGTATATATATGCAAGCAAGAAGCAGGCTGGAGATAACAAGGTTAGTTCTTAGGGACTTGTCACTAGTAAACATGACATACCCATTATTCTGGTAACATCAAATCTTTGGCGATGACATGTTAAGGTACCTTATTGCAGACTGTCTATATTGAACAGGAACAGTTTGTTAGGGTTCTAAGCAAAATATTGACTTTTTCACCACTGGATGTGTCCCTCTCAAGAGCTCTCCTACTCCTGTACATTTCAGTGGAGTCTAAAGTGTGTTTCCTTTGGTAACATTTAGTTGTGAAAGAGCCTGATTCTGATCTCGTCCACACCAATGTTACTCAACTGAAATAAATGGATTTACATGAAGGTAAAAGCTATATAAATAACAAGATTAGAATCTGGCCCTAATGGAATTCTCCATATTTCCTGGTTTATAATATGTGTTTTTCTCCATAAATCGCCCAAGTGATAAAAGAAAAAAATGAGACTGTAATATTATCCTGTTTCCATAGCTTTGACTACACCTTATAAGGAGGGAAATTCTAAACAGACGAGAGACTACAGACAGAAATTAAGATGAAAAACAGGTATTAGGTGCACATCCACGCTACCCATATCAATTGCCTTCCATCTTATTCAAGGTAGTAAATACCTTCACTGTCACTGTTAGTTTTGAGGGCTTTGCCTTCTAGTAGCAACTGAAAGAAACTTTGATTAAGAATTCATCAGAAGGCCCACGTGATTAAAAATACAATAGTGGTTCATTATAAATTTTCCACTGAAATATTTAATAAAAAATTGAAAATCAAATGTTCTGGTTTTCAGTTTTTTCACCATTCCTTTTCTATTCCTTTTTTCCAGCCCCCTGCTTTTACCCTTAATGGGAGCTATGAGTGCTGAGTAGCCCTTAAAATGACTCATCAGTTTGCTGGATTTCTATCTTGAAGCGTGAGATCTTCAGCTTGTACAAATCAGTGTAGCTGCATTGACTTCAATGGATCTACTCAGATGTACACCAGCTAAGGATCTGGCAAGTTGTTATTATGATATCTATTTTTCAAAGAGAGTTCTGAACCCTGAATTTTCTTCAGCAAGATGTTGTAGAAAATCGTCTATCAAACTAAAGTTTTAAAACAATGAGAATAAATAATGGAAACAGAGTGTATTCTATTATAACAGAAATGCAACTGTATTTTATACTGATAATGAAATAGCTGAACAACATATTTTACCTTTCATTTGTGTCTGAATAGCGCAATTACAGCATATGACAGTTCGCAAATATTTGTAATTGAAGGCTGTCAGATGAAGGGATTTTAGCAGTGAATTGTTAATTTTTAAAGTGATTAATTTGTTAACTGCTTCACTGCTACCTAGTTGACAATGCATCTGAGGCAAAGCAAATTGCTGGAAGCACATCACTGGTGCTGCTGCACTTACCTACTATGTCCCTACAGAAGAGCCAATGTTCCGATAGAACGCTGGCACTTAAAAGAATATTACAGTAACAAGGTGGTAAGAGGTGTCTAGCATATGACTGACTACAGCAATATGGACACAGAGCATGCATCAGAGCCCATTGGCACATGTCCCAGGCATGTTGTGAAGCACATTGAAGGCTGAATGATTTTTATCTATTCTAGATGTGCACCAGTGGCACATAAGCTCATGCCCTGAGTTGGGTTGTTGATATTAAAATATGGATCTCGTCTGTGTAACCGTAAATGTTTAAAATTAAAAATGATGGGTTTTGTTCAGCATATGGAGAGCTAGACTGTGCTTTTTAAGGCATAGCTTTGTAATGTGGCAGACAGGGAGGGCCTGTGCTATAACAACAGTTCTCTTGTCCTTCAAAGGGGTACAGTTTGTGCTGTCCTCAGCATCCTACCCACCAGGACTGCCCAAAGGATTCAAGGGGCCTGAGGCAGGGCCGGGTCTTCGGCAGCAATTCAGCGATGGGTCCTTCACTCGCTCCTAGGTTTCTGCTGCACTGAAGTACCCTCTGCTGAAGACCTGGAGCGAGTGAAGGGCCTGCTGCCGAAGTGCCACTGAAAACCCAGAGTGACTCGCGGGGCCCCTGTGGGGCCTAGGGCAAATTGCCCCACTTGCTCTCCTCCCGCCCCGGCGGCCCTGCTGGGCTAAAGGTGAGAGGAACAATCTGTGAAACACTAGTGAGAGAAATAGCCTAGATGTTGATATCAGAGTTGGGCAGATATTGCAAATTGGTGTCGATATCTGTTCATTTGAATTCTGAACAAGTGTTCCCTCAGCTATCTCCAGGCTCCTTATCCACTATAGGCTTGGACTTGCACCCATTGAAGTCAATGGCAAAGCTTCCATTGCCTTCAGTGGTGCAGTTTGGGCCCTGCCTGTGACTATTTCCAAGGAGAGGGCTTCCTTGGCACAAAGCATTGTGTAAAGTATAAATATATTTAATATCACACTGTGATTTCTCCTCTGGGAAGCAAATTATGGGCAAGATCATACCCAAAGGGTGCTGCCCATAGTGAGGGGTGGCATGGAGCCACAGAACCACCAGAGAATGAAGAGGTATCTTGCTTCAGTGAGGCAGGAAGTCTCCAAGAGCTGCCTGGCATGCGGAGGGAGAGTACACACTGCACTGTCCCATTATATAAGCCTCAGAGGCGAGATGGAGAGAAGTGGGAATGTGATCTCAGCTCTGCTCCACCACTCTCCACCCTCTTTGGGATACTGTGCATCCTGGAGGGAGCAGTCCTTGTACTGTCTGGAGCTCATAGGCTGCAATTCCACCAGGCCTTGATGTTTCCCATGCAAGTGGGAGGGAAAGGCCCCTTTGGCTTCAGTGGGACTCCAGTTGCCTTGGATCTAGCCTCTTATGCCCTCCTCTTCTGTGCACCCACATAGGAACCAGTAACAAACTTGCCCTGTAGCCATGATTTCTATTTGATATATTTCTCTAATCCCTAGGAAATGCAGATGCTCACCAGGTAGAGAAAATTAACACACAACAAATGACTTGATTAATTTTCCACTGTTAGTCCAAACAATGCCAGCCATACTAGTTATTTCTGGAATGCAAGGCTATGGATTGCAACAGAGCCATATGCAGCAGACTGGCTTTGTTGCTAAGGAATAGCATCAGCCAGTAAAGCACTATGAAAAGAGCTGGTTTTAGAATGCAAATTGAAAACAATGTCTGGTGGGAATTCCCTCTGGACTTACAGTACATTAATCTTTCCATCTCACATCAGAACTGCAGTATATTAATTCATGTTTAGGTATCACAGCTCGGCTGTGGCACATTCTGACTGAACATTTGTAGACACAAATGAAAAAATGTGTCTTCTGTGAGCATTAGTGCCTTTATTTCGGTAAAACAATTTCACAACATTTAAATTATTATTAAATTATCTTGTGAGCAAAGTACTCAGGAATGATTCTGGATTGACAGCCCTAAATATTGCTGCTTCCTCGTTATGCACAGAACTCCTTTGGGAAAGGGGCTGTATATCACTATATGTATTATATAATGACCAGCATATCATCACTCCTCAACAAAGAAGAAACGCTAAGAAATACAGTGGCTGTACTGAGTTCTTCGCACTTCTCTATCAGCCTATGTCAATTCCGGTGGGGGACCACTGAAGAAAGAGAGTAGTTCAGACTCCACGTCCCTGAAACCTGCTTATAAAGTGTGTTATGCGTCCCCCTCTTGTGGCTGTTCCAGACAGAGGATAACAGTCTGGTACTGCTGCCAGCCAACAGTCATTCCATTAGCTCAAGTGGCAGAAGGGCTTTGGTGCCAAAAGTCCCATCTTTAATTGTCACTGACCCTTTGTGGTGCTGGTCATTACACTTGTTTAATCCTTATTTCCTCTGTTGAAACTGTTACTGGGGGTGGCAATTATTGTCAGCTGTAGTAGTAGTTTTTGGGAAGCACTGGGGTGTGGATAGAGATCACTAATCCCACTGAGTGCTGTCTGGACAGAGGCCACTAAACTCAGTGACAAGTGTTGTATTAATGCCCAGCTAAATTACAGTTCAGCAATAGCCGCCCTTTCTTTTTATTTTCCCCTGCAGAGATGCACTGCTAGACACAGCTGCTAGCAGCAAAGTAGTAGGGAGGATTGAAGTCACAGGAACTTTGTCAGGGATCCATTTCCCTGTTTCAAGGAAATCATTGCCTTTTAGTTAAGTGGCTATTTCTTTTTGCTCATCCGGAAAATACGTGCCAAAAATATACGACAGCTTAGAATGCAGATTGTGTTATTTTGATTTTCTAGTTGCAAATGTTGCAGGTTAAACCTTCCTTAGTGAAAGTTAAAAACCTGTTTCTTCTCTGGGACTTTTCATTTAGAAAGAAATGAATCTTCAGGTCCTAGTGAACAGATGTCCACATCATGCAACTCATTATCGCAATTGGCACTAAATGGCATTATTGTTGGCAATCTCATCAGAGAAACCAAGGACTGAAGGGACATGGAGTTTAACTATCCTGCGCTCTCTAGGTAAGGGCTGAGAGAGATTAATAGAGAGTCTGCAACTGGAATGTATTGGCTGTGTACAAAAACAGAGGGCTTCAGTCTCCAGTGCTCTAAAAGGCAACTGAGGAGAACTGAATTCACATAATTTTTTTAAAATGAACTATTGTCAGTATGTGTCTATGGAGATGACATTATGTTGGCAAATGACTTCAATTTAAATATGAGACGAAGAAATTCCAATGGCAAACTGATGTCACTCTGAGGCCATGTTAAGCTGTCAAAGTGAAACATTGTCAATAGAAGTGTAGTAAAGAGATGATTTGAAGATAGGAGGACATGGCAAAATGAAGTCAATGAAACAGGCCATGCTTAATTCTCAGCAACTAAGTAGTGACTAAGATGTGTCGCTGCCTTTAAACTAGGCCCTATGGAGGAATTAACTTGTGAGAGCCATTCATCAGTGCAAATTAGGCTATGACGCTGACCGGATATAAATCATGATGCTAAATTTGCTATAACCTTCTCCTGGGATGAGTTCTTAGAGTATTTCCACAGTGGAAAAGTAGCAACCAAAACCACAGCAGACTTAAATGAGGTTTCAGGTACCCAATTGTGATTCAAGTTGCATTTGACCTTGTTTTGAGCTCTTGTCACACTAGGTGGAAGATGCAGGAAGGCCTGCTTTTCACTCAGTTGTCCTGCCAGCATCAGACGGTGCTTTTTACATTGCCTAAGAAAATGGGTAGGAATGTTGTTTACAAACATTTGTGGCATTAACTACACAGGGGTATTTAAGTGTGTCTAGAAGCACAAGAGACTGATACAGAAAATCAAGTCAGCTGTCTGGAACAAACTTCTTGGCTGACCTGAAGGGTCAGCTGGTTCCATTTGCTCAGGCGACAATGAAATAGCAATTGCTGGTGAAAGGGAACTGACAGGTGCTACAAAGGGCCCTAAACTCTCTCAATCATCTCATCTCATTGCTTTGTCCAAAGAGAAAAAGACATAAAAAATTCCCACCAAAATGCATGAGAGAAACAAAGTTCCAGCCCCACACAAAGATGTCCAAATTCATGCAGAGATCACACCTGCGCACACATACATTATTCTCAGCTTGGAGGAAAGGGTGGTGTGTTTAGGTATGCTTAGAACAGGAGGACTGGAGTCAGGACTCCAATTTTGTTCCCAGCTCTGGGGACGAAAGAGTGATCTAGTCAGAACAGGGGAACTTGAATTCATAACGCTGGGGGTGGAGGTTGTGTGTGTCTTATTACAGAGTGTCTTTGAGCTGGTTCTTCCCCTGTTGCAAAGTAGTGTAGCTCCATGGAAGTCAACATAAGAACATAATAATGGCCATAGTGGATCAGACCAAAGGTCTATTTAGTCCAGTGTCCTATCTTCCAACAGTGGCCAATGCTAGGACTCTCAGAGGGAATGAACAGTAATCAAACAGGTAATCATCCAGTGATCTATTCCCTGTCACCCATTCCCTGCTTCTGGCAAACAGAGGCTAGGGACACCTATGCCTTCTACTATGCCTTACTATCAAGCTCATTGACTATGCTAATTTACACCAGCTGAGGGTCTGGTCCTGTGAGTTAAAGATTCAAAGATGATACAAAACCTAAACCTCCTAGCTCTCAGCTTGCCCCCCGCCCCCGCTACGTAGCAACAGTCCATATAAAAACCCAGCATATTTTTGCAGAAAAAGTAAGATGATTCTTTTATTAGCACCCGAGCAGAGTTTGCTGTGGCTGCACAGGAGGACATGGGAATGAGGCATTTCATTTTGTTTGCTCCTGAGAGGGGTGGGAGTAGTTTAACATAGAGATTTCTGTCAGTCACCATTAGGCCTGAACACATCACTCCAATACAAGTGTGAAGGTTGTATTGCAAAAGTGCTCAAAAGTTCCAGTTGTGGACCAGGACACTATTGTGTAAAAAAACAGACGAAAAAAATGGCCCTTGCACTAAAGAGCTTTAAGTGGGTGTAGACGACTCACTCCTGTGGCGCCTCCTGCTGGTTACTTCTGGGAATTAGCTCATTCCAGCTCCGGAGCTCCCTCTGCGGTGATCCACCTGTCCTCTGGCCCCCATGTCCCTCCCTGGACCCGGTGCCCTTTTACACGGGGTGCTGCCCCCTGGCAGTAACCCCTTTCTCTCAGGGTCTCCCCTCCCCTCCTCTCTATCCCCACCTTGCCTTAGTATATGGCTACTGCCAGTCATTGTCTAGCCCCCACACCCTGGGGCAGACTGCAGTATCAGCCTAATCATCACTGGCAAGGAGGGTTTTGGACCTACTGCCTTGGCCTACTCCTGGGCTGCCCTCTGCAACCCCCAGTACCTATTAGCCCAATGCTAGGCCGCAGCCTGGGGCTTTCCAGGCTACAGCTCCCCAGCATCTCTGCCTTTCCCCAGCCCTGCTTCACTCAGGTACCTTATGTCCAGCTCCCTGAAGCCAGGCCCATCTCTCTCTATAGCTATAGAGAAACTTTTTGGGCTTCTGGCTCACAGCATCTTATAGGGGCCAGCTGGGCCTGACTGGAGCATGGCCACAGCTGAGCCTACTTTCCCCAATCAGCCCAGGCTTCTTGCCCCAGCCCCAGCCCTCTCCTGGGCTGTTTTAAGCCCTTCAGGGCAGGAGCAGGGGACCACCCTGCTACAGTGGGTCTTTGGTTGGCTATTCAGAGTGGAGCTGGTGATTTCAGACAAGTTCCATGTAGACTGGCATCTATAAACCAAAACCACCATAACATTTGGCTCTAGTTTTTGGCAGTCTTATTAGTGAATTCTGGGACTGCATTGGCATGGATACTGACCTACCCTCTCAGTCCTAGAAAGCACAACTGACGAGCCTGCCTTAGTTTACCTCCTTTAGAGTCCCCAGTAATTCCATGACAGCCTTCTTGGCACAGTAATATGCCTTCTGTGGGGCAGTTTATTACCAAAACATAGTTCAAAGAACCCATAACAAAAGTCCTCAGACATGGTCCATTTAGCACTCCCTGTGCATGTAGTCCTTAGAATCACACATCTGGTTGTTCACCGACATAACACATACCACAATCCAGCATCTTCTGTCATACCTACATTCCTTGTCAGTCCTCTTCTGTCATTCTGTCAGGGCAGCCACCCCAGCCCTTCCAGTTGAGTCCAACCTCCTCTTCCGAGCAGGAACTCTCCAGCCTCTCTGCTGGGACATCATCCTCACCAGAGAAGCATCCCTCACTCTCCCTGGCCCTCCCACTGTTCTCCTGGCTCCAGCTCTCCAGCATGGAGACGTCAGTAGGTAAGCCACTCTGCTGTTCCCCTGCCTTGAGCTCTCTCTGGCTCTTGGCTTTGGCTCAGAAGTTGGCAGGAAACTCCCTCTGCTGCTCTCTAGCCTTCAGCCCTCTCCAGCCCGCTAGCCTTGGCTCTCTGACATGAGGAGGTCAGCTGGAAACCTCCTCTTGCTGCCCTTTTGCCTTCAGCCTTCTCCAGGAACCTTTTACCACTTCTTGCTGGGACCTCCTGGTCTCTGGCAGCTCTCATCCACGAATCTCTCGCTCCCAAGCAGCTCCCATGTGCCCTTTCCTTGACCACCTCCCCCAGGTTCCTTCCCTCTAGGGGCTAAGTGCCCTCTTTTAAGCCAAAATTGGAGGTCAAGTTACCAGTCACAGGTGCACCGGCTTCTTTCTTCTTTCAGTTTAGGACCAGGGCACATTGTTGGGCTAATATGGAGACTCTTGCACTGCAACTGCCTGTGCTGTACCTGGTGTGGACAGGAGACTTCACAGTATCACTTGCCTCTCATATTTTTACTTGCCACATAGGCTAATTTTTAAAGATGTTTCTCTTTAAATAGGAGCATGCATCTTTACTAATACCGAAGTTATAATGTTGAATTTTTTACATCATTAATTTCCATGGCAGCAAAACAATCTCATAAATACAGGATTATAACTTTACTGTGGGATCAAACAAGAAGAGAACTTGGGCAATGGGAGAGAGAGTTCTTATTTAAATGCCTTACACGGCAGCAAAGGGAATATCAAGAATCACTGTCAAGAGCTTGGTGCACATTTTCTTTCAAATTCATTCATGTAAACTTACAAGAAATAATAATGATTTAAAATTAGGTGAACAAAAAAGTAAATTCTGTGTTCAGTCTCACTATGGTAGCCCATCCCCATTGTTTATCACTCTTGAGTGTTTTTCAGAAAATGAAATGTTGCAAATAGGGTAGCATAGCACACAAGGAAAATTGTGAATCCTTCTCCTAGCAGAGCATTCACATAAATCAGTTTTTGGAATAAGGCCCAAAAAGTCAAGTGATACTCTCTACGTTGTGAGATAGGAGTGGCTCATCTCTGACTGTCCTTAGTGAGAATTCCAGTTAAAAACATTTATCTGGTTCTTTCTGCCCAGCCTGATTGTAGAGCAGAGCGAAACCAACAGAGGCCTGCTGAAGGATTCTAATTAGGGCTGTCAAGTGATTAAAAAAAATAATTGTGATTAATCGCACTGTTAAACAATAATAGAATATCGTTTATTTAAATAATTGAGGATGTTTTCTACATTTTGAAATATATTGATTTCAATTACAACACAGGATACAAAGTGCACAGTGCTCACTTTCTATTTATTTTTATTACAAATATTTGCACTGTAAAAACAAAAGAAATAGTATTTTTCAATTCACCTGATACAAGTACTATAGTGCAATCTCTTTGTCATGAAAGTTGAACTTACAGATGTAGAATTATGTACAAAAAATAACTGCATTCAAAAACAAAATAATGTAAAACTTTAGAGCCTACAAGTCCACTCAGTCCTACTTCTTGTTCAGCCAATTGCTCAGACAAACAAACTTGTTTACATTTGCAGGAGATAATGCTGCCCACTTCTTGTTCACCATCACCTGAAAGTGAGAACAGGTGTTCGCATGGCACTGTTGTAGCCGGCATTGCAAGATATTTATGTGCCAGATGCACTAAAGATTCATATGTCTCTTCATGCTTCACCCACCATTCTAGAGGACATGCATCCATGCTGATGACGGGTTCTGCTCGGTAACGATCCAAAGCAGTGCAAAGTGATGCATGTTTATTTTCATCATCTGATTCTGATGCCACCAGCAGAAGGTTGTTTTTCTTTTTTTGGTGGTTCGAGTTCTGTAGTTTCCGCACTGGATTATTGCTCTTTTAAGACTTCTGAAAGCATGCTCCACACCCTTACCCTCTCAGATTTTGGAAGGCACTTTAGATTCTTAAACCTTGGGTCGAGAGCTATAGCTATCTTTAGAAATCTCACATTGATACCTTCTCAGTGATGGTGTTCATAAATCAAACATGTACTGCGTCATCATCTGAGACTGCTATAACATGAAATATATGGCAGAATGTGGGTAAAACAGAACAGGAAACATACAATTCCCACCAAGGAGTTCAGTCACAAATTTAATTAACACACTATTTTTTTAACAAACATTATCAGCATGGAAGCATGTCCTCTGGAATGGTGGACAAAGCATGAAGGGGCATATGAATGTTAAGCATATCTGGCAGGTAAATACCTTGCAATACCAGCTACAAAAGTGCCATATGAATGCCTGTTCTCACTTTCAGGTGACACTGTAAATAAGAAGCAGGCAGCGTTATCTCCCATATATGGAAACAAACTGGTTTGTCTTAGTGAGTGGCTCAACAAGAGGTAGGACTGAGTGAACTAAAGTTTTACATTGTTTTGTTTTGGAATGCAGTTATATAACAAAAAGAATTGACTTCTGTAAATTGCGCTTTCACGATAAAGAGATTGCACTTCAGTACTTGTATGAAGGGAACTGAAAAATACTATTTCTTTTGTTTATCATTTTTACAGTGCAAATATTTGTAATAAAAAATAATAATATAAAGTGAACCCTGTACACTTTATATTCTATGTAGTAATTGAAATCAATATATTTGAAAATGTAGAAAAACATCCACAAATATTTATTATAAATTTCAATTGGTATTTTATTGTTTAACAGTGCAATTAAAACTGCGATTAATCGAGATTAATTTTTTCCAGTTAATCGCATGAGTTAACTGCGATTTATTGACAGCCCTAATTCTAATCAAGTCCACTGCACCTTCCTGTACTGAGAGACTGATGCATACTTTTCTTTATGCGCTGTACTACTCTGACCTTAACATTTTATCATATATCTGAAGCTGTTCATCACTTCCATACCTATTTACATATCATGAAGTTACAGAGCAAATGTAGGTTTACCAAAAGAAAAGCTACAATTTCGTATTAGCATAGCATTAAGGAAGACTTTACACTAACACTCTGTATAAAAATACTACCCAACAAATTGTAGGGAAAAAGGTAATGGAATAATTCCTAGCACCTTTAATATGAAAGAGCCATTTTCTGGCATGACTGACATTTTCTTTGTGCAGGCAGGAAAGGACACAGAAAAGGAGTAATTTCTCAAATGGGCATACTCCACACTGAGGCCTAGGAATCCACAATACATTCGTCAGCCTCTAATTAAGGAGCTGGAATTGGACTTCCTCAGTAATTAACTTTTATTTACAGTTACACTGTGTTTCTCATTTCTGAGACTCAGGCTTCCCTGCTAAAGCTGGAAGTAGAGGTTGGTTTTGAGAAATAAAGAATGGATCGATGGAGAGAGAGGATGAAAAGAGTGTGAAGTGGTTCTGTAGTTCTGTGAATTTTTAAGCTGAACTCCCTACTGATGGGAGAAAAATTTGTATTCCTATCAGAATGATTGTTTTTCTTTAGACACCTAATATTTTCTCACTTACACACTCCCGTTGCTTTCACAGCTATATATAGTGGCCCCCATGGAATAATCAACGTGTTTTCAAAAGTTCCAACACATGGTGTATGAGATGCCACAGGGCTTTTCCTCTATGCCTGAATTTTTTTTCAGTAACAGTGTGTTCTGTTGGTAAATGTTGAATTTTTAATGGTGGCCAATTGTATGCTGGGAAGATTGTTCATTCTTCTCACAGCCATTCAATACCTGTACATACACGGGCGAGGACAGAGTGTCTGTTGTGTGTAACATTTTCAAAAGTGCCTCAGTATGTTAGGAGGCTATGTCTCATATTCAGAAAAGTTATTTAGACATTTAGGAACCTAAGTTTCATTGAAAGTTGCTTTTGCAAATAGGGCATAAGCTCCTACATCGCTACACATTTGAAAATATTACTCTTCAGCTTTTAGTTCCTGTGGTTTTGTCTTTTGGTGTCACAGAGATGATGTGAAGTAACATTACACTTGCAACACGAATAAACAAAAGCAAGCATCTTTCATTTTTCTGGGTTGCTCTTCTTTGGGTTGGTTGTTAGGTAAATGCCTTTCACACCAAAAAATCTTAAATAGATAAACTCTGGTACATTTTTCACAATATTTTTGTTAAAAAGACTCAGAGCAAGAACTCAGTCCTCAGATATATGGGTGGTTTTGCCTTATCTCAGTTGTGCTAAATGCTAGAATGACCTTGATGTTTTCCAAAGAGGAGAATTTTTTTTCCAGAACTCTTGCGCTTTGTGTTCTGGTTTTCTGTTATCTGCAGTATTACCTGGTTTTCCAAATACGTGAAACATATCCCCTTGATTCTGTGCTTCAGATCTGGAATTGCTGGTATTCTTTTTAAATGGTTAATAAGATGTTCCTTTGAAATGTAAGAATACAAACAAAGAGTGGTAGCTAAGAACAGAATTACCTCCTAAAATAGGGTCACTATTGATAATTAAGTAGAACATTATCGTAAATCAGTGTAGCACTAAGAGGCATAACAAAGACAATGAAAAGGAGAGGTGATAAATTAGACAGTCACAAATGCTAATTGAGTTTTGTAATTTTAAATAGTGCCTCCAGATTTTATTTTTAATGTTGATTGTGGGTTGAGTCTAGATTGTGGTGCTGAACTAGATATAACAACAGTTAGGGACTGAAGTGACCTGTTAGCTCATTCTAATCCAGCTCCCTGCAAATGCAGCATTGTTCCCTCCACTATCTTCTCTAGTGTTTTGTCCACTCTTGTTTAAAAAGTCATAAGCAATGGGTCTCCTTTCCTCACTTCCTTGAAAGACTATTCCATAGCAGAATATAGCCAGCTATCAGGAAATTGTTTATGATATTCATCCTATAATAACTCTTTCTTAATTTTGTCTCATTACTCCTAGTTTCACTTTTTCGTAGCATACTAAATAATTCTTCCCCATTCTTCCTATATTTATACAATATTTGTATGCGCCTGTCACCTAGACATTGCATAGCCAAGCTACACATCTTCAGCCTTTTGAATCTTTCCTTGTTAATCAGTCCCTTGGTCAAGTTTATCTCTGAACTTTCCCCAGTTTGTTGTTATATTCTTGGTGACATGGTGCCCAGAACTGGATGATGGATTTTATATACCATTGTTCTAGAACCATAAAGCAAGGTTCTGTTATCTATGTGCTCTGTGCCAAGATGCTTCTAGGAAGCAATGATGGGCTCAAGTGAGCTGGGGGTTGATTTTTGGCTCTGCCATAGACTTCCAACCTGATGTGGAGTTGAAAGTGGTAGTTTTAAATTGTTGGACACCAAGTAGTTCTATTTTAAAAATTACTTAGAATAGTTTGTTTAGAGAAACATGAAAATGATAGGCCATCTTAATATTGTGTAAAGGTGCACACAAGTTTGTAACCACTTAAAATAAGTTTTAACTTTGCTATCTGTAACGTGCTTTGATGCTCTGCAAGAACGAGGCCCACACACACTGTGAGTTATTTGGCCTTAATGAAGGTAAAGTGACACATCCGCAATGGGGACCCCGGGCGTTGCTGTCACTTAGGCGGGGAACCCAGCACCGAAGCTCAGCTCGGCCTGGATCGGAGTCCAAAGGTGGGACCGGGAGCATACAGCTATATATACACAATACAAAAGCAACTCATACATATGCAAAAGGGGACTTCCCACAGGCTATGTCCGCCCTTTGGCCTAAGGCCATACAAACTGGTTTCAACCAGTTAAAAGCAAGTTATAACTTGCATGCTTTGTCCTACAATGACCGGCCACTTAGCAAGCAGGGGCTTTTCACAAGGCTGCCGAGAAAGCAGAGACATCCTAGCTAGGCCGTGACACAGTCTTCCGCAGTCCCCTACACTATCAATATTATTTTTGCATAGACATTGAGGTCTCCCCACACACACTGACCTTAGCCAAGTCATTTAATCTCTTTGTGCCTCAGTTCCCCCTTGGTCAGATAGGGATAATAATTCTTCCCTACCACATAGAGGTGTTGTGAAGACAAAGTCACTAATGATTGTGAGCACTCCGTGACTACAGTGGTGGGAAGGAATATACATAGATTAAATCAAAAGCACATCGGCCATTTTTGCAGCCTCATCACTTGAAAACTCAGGTGTAATTTGCTGTCATCCCGACTGTAGGTCCTCTCAGCATTACTATACTATAGGTTTCTCTCTCCTGTGGGGTATAATATTTTAGATGTATATTTTTTTAATTGTCCCCATATGTAGGAGTATGCATGTTTGTAAGATGTCTGACCTTACCTTTTTTCCGAGATAAATTTCATTTTATTGCGGGGGAGGGGTGGTTCCAACCCAGGTTGCTAATTCTCTGTTCTGCCTGGTGTCCAGACCCTTTGAGTCCATGATGTAATGCTTCTGTATAGGCAGGAGGCTTCTAAGGACAGCAATTTGTGGGGGGTGAAGTGGACTGACTTGGGCCACAGACCTACAAACTTCTCCACCCGCTGCCCGCACACCATCCTAATAAAGTCACTGGGACTCCATGTTGGCGCAGGACTGCCCCTCTTGTGGAGCAGCTTCCACGATAGGGGCTGTGATAGGAGTCAATGGGGGTCATTCCATTACTTTAATAGGTTTTGGATCAGGCCCTTAGTTATCTACAACATGTGTAGGCTTTATTCATTCCCCCTGTGGCTTTACTGTGCATGTCATAGCTCTGTGATTATCTTGGCTGTTTTGCATCAAGGGGCCTCTGCTTAATATCGGTTACTACATATGGAAGTATTTCAACAGTGAATGGCTTGGCTTAGTAATCCCCAGAGAGCAGAACAAAAGGAAAGTGCTATACATAAATCTTTGACTCGAGACAGACCAAGGAAATATCTGTCAGAGCTTTAAGGCTTGTAGATTGGTTTATTCTTTTAATATAATTTATAAAACAACTCTCTTTTTAAGCTAGACTGTGCTATAAATGTGGTGAGTGTTAAATTACAGTATTAGAAAGACAGAGGGTTAGTAAATCACTGTGTATATAGTATCATAATGTGGTGTCTAGTAATGGTGTAATTCAGGATTTCTTCAGGGAATTAATATCTTGACCGTTCTAAACAGTACCTAGCTGATATATGGTATGCAGCTTGAAAAATATTTGTTTCATCCTGTCTGACCTTTCCCGCCAAAATAGTGTTATGCATTTTTCATCATAGAATTGTAAATAAACCATCATATGGCTTTGGTTCATTATCTTTTAGCTAAAAGGAATCCTTGGGCCTGATCCTGAGCTGGTATAAGTTGTCATTGCTCCGTAAAAGATAATGGAGTCATGCCAATTTACTCCAGATGAGGATCTGGACCTTTGTTTTTGTGTGTCTTCAATGAGGACTTCCTTGCTTGGCCAAGGTTGATTGGATGGGACTCTCTTTGCCATCTCGCAATATGCTGCTATAGCTGCTCTGCCCACAGCTACAGAGGTTGCTGTTGAGCAGTGGAAGGTGTGTCTTTTCCCCAACAAGGGCTGAGCTCACTGGATCAAATTCACAATTGCTTTTCACCTTGTGCAGTCATTCACACAGAGTGCAAAGAAAACTCAAAATAGGTCACGTGACTTTCATTTTGCATTGATGTAAATGACTGTACAGGGTGCAGGGCAACAGTAAATCAGGCCCACTGTCTCTGCAGTGTGTCTAGTCCCTGTTGGCCTGGGGAGTGAAAAGGCAGGCCAGAAAACTGAACCCAAGTCTACAGTGCTAACTACTGAGCCAGCCTTCAGAAAAGATAGCTTCTGCTCAAAACTAGAACTATTTATCGGAACCCCCTGAATTTGCAGTATGACAATGGAAACCATTACAAAGTCAAAGGGAAGGGACTTATACATATCCAAAGCTATGTAAGGGATATGCTCTTCCATTGACATCTTAGTGCCATTTGCTAACCCAACCCCCTGTAGGATCAGTTTGATGTCAGTGAAAATGTCACATACTATAGGAAATATATGGCTCTATATGTGGAGCCTGATCCTTCATTCCTTGTACACCCAAAACTACAAGTGATGACAGTGATAGTTTTGGGTGTTCAAGTTAAGGAGGATTGGCCCTATGATGTGTATTAGGACTTATGGGAACCCTAGAGGTGGTGTTTCCTTGATGGCATGTCCATTCTTTGAAATCCAGATCTAACTATGACTGTTATGGCACCAGGAAGGAAATAGACCACATCCCCATCAGAAATTGCTCCACAGGGAAATCTCACCAGGTCTTCAGCGATGCAGAAGCACCAGCAAACTCAGATCATAGACTAGTTTTCACCCAGCTCCTACTGCATCTTCCTACTCCTTGCAAGTCAGATGTCCACTACCAGTACAATGTCCAGTGGCTATCCAAGAATCCTACTAAAGCTATGAAATTCAGGAAGGCCAACATAACCTTGGTACCCTATTGGACGACGCAGTGATCACCTGGAGTGGTATACCTAACACTATATCACATGCGACCACTGGAACAATTGGTTCTTCTTCGAGGAGTGTCTCTGTGAGTGCTCCACTTTAGGTGTCTTGGTGTTCTGCACTTATAATCGGAGATTTGTAGTATCAGTGCCCTAGTTGGCCATGCACGTGCAGCAGTCATCTCATGGCACTCCAAGTGGCTACCTAGCATGCACAGCCAACCAACCCCCAACTCCTTCTCTACCACCCTTGACTTGAGTCAGAACGACAGCAGCACCCCTTCAACTTTGTAGAAAGTTTATATTCCTTCCTTTTTCTTGTATCCCCTCTATTCTAGTTAACTTTGGTTAACATTACTTTTAATTCTTCCATATGGTTTTTTTTTTTAAAAAAAGGGTAGTTTATCCCCTCAGATCCCCCCCATCTCCAGGAGGCCACCACTACCAACGACTGCTTAAACAAGGGCTGCCCCATTTTCTCCAGACCTGGACCTTCCTCAGGCATGCCTGGTTCCCCTGGATTTAAATACTGCCTGACCTACAGGCTATCGACACCTGTTTCAGACGGCCACACTCAGTGCTTCCACTGTCTCGGAGAAACCCATATTCCTGAAAAGTGTCCTCATTGTAAAAACTGACTGCCAGGACACTAAAGGCCAGGGACCTCCAACTTAAACTACTCATGATGGAGAAATCCCTCAGGCCAGCCTCCGACCCAGAGTCCAGGATGCCTCCTGGCCAATGGTTGCCAGCAGCAGCCTCAGATAAGGGCTCCACTACCAAGACAGCTTCTAAGGACCCTATCCCTAAAAAGGTGACCAAACCCTGGTCTCAGTCATCACCACAGCAAGATCCGCTTAAAAAGAAACGGTCTCCTGGTGAAAAATCTGCCCCAGCACCATCGGCACCAAGAATCTCGGACCGTGATTCACCGGGAATGTCTGTTACTGAGAGTTCCCGAGGAGCTAAGGTCCTGGAACATGCAGGTTCTCAGTCAGGTGCGCGATCTAAAGCCAAGGTCCCTAGATTGACACCGACCATGCCAAAGAACATCCCGGCACCGACCACTGTACATATTCAGTTCAGTAAGACCTTGGCACTGACAGTGCTGACCCTCTCTTCTCACACTGCGCTGCCATCCCTGGCACCGAGCTTCCCGGTACTGCAACTTTTCATTAGCTAGGTGGACCTAGCCATTTCTTCTATGCCAGAAACCTCCGTATTTTCTACCGGCAGTACCCCAGCGAGGCCTGAACCAAGTCAGATCATCACCCACCTCTCTCTAGTGATGAGGAGGAAGACCCAGGACTATACCCCTTGCCACTCCTTTCCTAAAGCTGGACCCTCCGACCATCAGCGACTGGTAGACACATGAGCTTGGTAGCCCCACCCTGGCTGCCACCTCCTATGGCCCTCCCACCCAACTGGCTATATTGGGACCTATGGGCCATTTATAGGGCTCAGAACATTAGACCGTCTAACCCACCTCTCTCCAGAACACCCTGCTCTCCCTCACCAATGGACCCAGTATCTTCAGAGGCCCAAGATGAGGAGACCGAAAGAACAGCAGGACACACCTGAAGGAGACATCTTACTGCCTACGCATCTCTCATCTTCCTCTTCAGATGAAACGATCATACCTTCACTCCCCACAGCAGGGGATGACTTCAAGTCCTTTCAGGACATCTCCTTGTCTGAGCTCCCTGAGTGCCAACATAAGCAAACTGACATTCTCCAGGTGTCCCCATCATCAAAAATAGCACTGCCAATTAATGCTGCCATGATGGACCTGGTCAAAATCATCTGGCAGATGCCAGCCCTGGCCCCTCCTTCCTGCAAAAGGTTGGACAAAAAATATTATGTGTTGGCAAAAAGGTCTGAATTTCTCTTTACCAACCCCACGCCTAATTCAGTGGTTGTGGAGGCAGTAAATCAGAGGGGCAACCCACCACAGTTCAGATCCATCCCTCATGACAAGGATGGAAGAGATTAGCCCAGGGACTGGCAACCTTTGACACGCGGCCCGTCAGGGAAATCTGCTAGCAGGCCAGGATGGTTTGTTTACCTGCAGCATCTGCCAGTTCAGCTGATTGCAACTCCCACTGGCCACAGTTCGCTGCTCCTGGCCAATGAGGCCTGCGGGAAGTGGTAGCCAGCATATCCCTCAGCCCACGCTGCTTCCTGCAGCGCCCATTGGCCTGGAACGGTAAACCATGGCCAGTGGGAGCTGCAATCGGCTTAAACCAGCGAAACTGTTCTGGCCTACCAGCAGATTTCTCTGACGGGCCGCATGCTAAAGGTTGCCAGTCCCTGGGCTAGACCTCTTTGAGTGCAAAGCCTATTCCTCCACCACCTTGCAATTCCACATCACAAATTACTCTATATTGCTTGCAAAATACACACACAACATATACACACACAACCTCTTTTCTACAGATGGCAGTGAAACCACCTTAACCCTCCCTTTAATACCTCACCTCCTGACACAGGACTCAGGATGCATCAATCAGCCCAACCTGTCTCTTCTCCATCTCAAGGCCTGGCTTCTCCATGGCTGATGGGTATTGACAAAGACTATTCCAACAAAGTTAAAGCCATACTCTTAAACAGCCACTGACTAAGCACATGGAAAACACATACACAGAAATGGACATGATTTCACACCTGGTGCGAGGCTGACCATATTTCTCCATGGTCAGCCCCACAGCCCATGGTCCTCGAATATATACTGGGTCTTAAAAAATTGGGGCTATCCAACAGCTCCATCAGAGTACACCTTGCTGCAATCACCTTGTTCCATGATAACATGGATGGAGCCATTATCTTTGCTCATCCAACCACTAAGCGTTTTCTAAAAGGCATGATGAATACCTACCCAGTACTAATGGACCATACCCCAATGTGGGATCTTAACCTCATCCTCTGTAGCCTCACAGGGAAACCATTTGAAGCCTTAGCGACTTGTTCGTTTCTAAATCTACCGATTGAAAGTGGCCTTTCTCATCGCCATCACATTGTCGAGAAGGGAAGGAGAGCTAGATGCCTTAATAGCACACCTACCTTATACTACATTCTGTAAAGACAAAGTGATCTTATGGCTGCACCCCAAATTCATACCCAAGGTAGCCTCGCCCTTTCATCTAAATCAACCAATAGACTTAACTTTGTTTTTCCCAAAACCACATGCCAAAAGAGGGAGGCTTCTTTTCACGTGCTCAACAGCTGCAGAGCAATAGCTTTTTACCTAGAAAGAACAAAAACATTTAGAAAATTGTCTCATCTCTTTTTTTCCATAACAGAACAATTGAAGGGTCAGAGCATCTCTAAACAGACAATCTCGGGCTGTATCCATTTGTTTTATCAGCAGAACAACCACTCTGCTCCATGAGGAGTTCGCACACACTCCACTACAGCATTATCAACATCAATATCATTTCTCAATGACATACCCATCACAGACATTAGCAAAGCACTGCGCTCTCGAGCAAAAATCAGCTGCAGATGCAGTTTGGACACTCAGTGCTAGCTACTGTCAATAAACCAAGTCTGAAGCACCCCCTCCCTCCTTTGAGGGGTACTGCTCCGTGGTCACCTAAAGTGGAGCACCAACAGGGACACTCCTTGAAGAAGAAAAGGTTACTCGCTCTGTGCAGTAACTGAGGTTCTTTGAGATGGTTGTTCCTGTGGGTGCTTCACTATTCCCCCTCTTCTCCTCTACTTTGGAGTTTGACTCTGATCCTCTGGGGTAGAAAAGGAACTGGGGATCAGTTGGCTGTGCCTGCTACGTAGCCACTCGGAGTGGCGCGAGATGGCTGCCACACTTGAGCAGAGTGCCAAGGCACCTCGAAGAACCTCAGTTACTGCACATGGTGAGTAACCTTCTCTTTAGATGACTATGCAAGAAACCTTGGTTTTCTGAAGAGGTCCTTGATGTGTTAGTGAAAAAGGCAGAATCACGCAAGCAGGGAGATGTCCAGGAACTTAAACAGATGAAAGACATTTTCCAGACCTTGGCAAAATCTGAACTCTATTTCAGTTCTCTGGCTAACAAAGCAGAGAATGGCCTAAAGAATAACAATCTGCATTTCAGCCTACAAAGCCTGGGTAGCAGCCCTAAAACAGCCTTTTAACATCCCCATCATGAAACCAGACAGCTCTCTGCTTATCAGTGGATGAGATCCTGGAAAAGAGTTCAGTGACAAGCTGCTTGAACTTGTATGTTACCACATGGTATGAAGCTTAGTCCTTGGCATTCCCACTGCTATTCAACATGTGCTGAGCTTAAGGAAACCCAAATGATTATTGTAAATGGAGTCAGTCCCCCTCCCCACACAGACACTCACATTCACTAGCAGTAGGATTCCTTTTGGTTGACACCATTCCATATTCACTTTAACATTCTAGCAAAAGAGCAGTGCTACCGTGAAAGTGTATTACTATGGTGTGTCAAATATACTTTTCTTTAAAATATACCCAGTTGTTGCTCTACCTGGTGGGAACAGATGCATCGACTTCTCCTTCCCCTGAGATGCGTAGCAGGGCGTTGGGACTTGAGATAGGCAATTATAAATCAAATAACAGATGGCTTTGCAGATTAGACTGGATGACTAAAATCACAGTCACATTGAACAAAAGATGGTGATTAGCTAGTTGAATAACAATAGCCGGAGTCCAACGCAGATGTACTGGAAACAAGGGAAGGATCAGACACTAACATTTCTGTTTTTCTTAGTTCGTTATATACATTCATTGTCACAATACCATTTTAATGTTAAAACCATAATTACGCAGGTTTCAGTTTTAATTTTTCTAACCGATCTTTTATTTACAATACCATATTAATATTTTCCCCACAATTACATGCTAATAAAAAAGCTTAATGCAGTTTGCGTACAATTAATGCATTTGTTGCAAAAGCATTTTATAAATCACTAAGTATATTTTAGTTAATTTCTTTAAATAGTCTTACAGTTAAAGATTAGCTATTTTACATGCAGTCATGTTTCTCTGTATGTACAGCATATAGACTAAGGACTTTTGCACAGGTAACGCTTGTAAGTCATAAGTCAATACACACACACTTTGCTTGATCCTGCACAGCTCAGGTATGGAGTTTTGCATGCATAATTGCAAGGCAAAATGTGATGAACAAGTCATGTTCTGGTATTTGACCTCAACCCAGCAAAGTACTGGATTGACTGAACTCAGTGGGACTGCTCGTGTACAAAAGTGAAGCATGCTTAAGTGCTTTGCTGAATCAGAGGCTTAATAATTGTACTACTGCACAACCAAAAAGTTTGGTAGCATTCCCTATAGTTAAGGTTGCTTGACATTTTGCCATATGAGATGCTGTTTTTAATTGCTTATAACATTGCCAAATTTTAACTGTTTGGTTTGAAATTTTCCATGCTGAGTGTCTGTATCAGGATGATTTTGGTAAGTGGGGGGCAGGATATCAGCAAAAATAGTTCAGCCATTCCTGAGAATGAAATTAGGGGAAAATACACTGTTTAGGCCATTTTAATAAATTCTTGCAACCATTCTATTAATAAGCTCTTGCACCTCCATGCTGTGGAGCAGAGAAATGAAATGTGTTGGGGGAGGGGTCGCCCTGGTATCTGGGATGTGCCTTTTGCCATCTTGGTGAAAATCTGCACAAATCTGGGCAAGTTATGAGCCCCTATAAAATCTCAGTTCACACATAATCAGTAGAGACTTGTTAGAGTTGCACAGCTAAATTCCCCTAAGCTTTTGTCTGTATTGAGTATGCTCCCACTCAGGAATGCAGGGCTGAGCAATCGTGCTCTCCCTGAAGGCACCCAGGTAGGAAGGAAGTGACCTGACTGGAATGTAGAGGAATAAGGAGCCTGACCTTTGGAGTTGGTGAGGATAGAGTCTGGGACAAATGACTGCAGAGAGGTGGAAACTGGGACAAAGATTTTGGGGGCAGGCCTTAGGACAGAGGTGGGCAAACTATGGCCCACGGGCCACATCCGGCCCACGGGCCCCTCCTGCCTAGCCCCTGAGTTCCTGGCCCGGGAAGCTAGCCCCTAATGCCTCCCCTGCTGTTCTCCCTCCCCCGCAGCCTCAGCTCACTGCGTTGCTGGTGCAATGCTCTGGGCGGCGGGGCTGCATGCTCTTCCCGGGCAGCATAGCTGCAGAGCCGCAGCCTGCTCTGGTGCTTTGTGCTGCACGGAGGCACGGCTGCTTGTCCTGGTGCTCTGGGCGGCGCAGCTGTAGCAGGGAGCGGAGGGAGAGGGGGGTTGGATAGAGGACAGAGGAGTTTGGGGTGGTGGTCAGAGGGCGGGGTGTGGATAGGGGCGGGGAGGTCAGAGGGCAGGGAACAGGGGGTTGAATGGGAGCAGGTGCCCCAGAGGGCAGTCAGGAAGGAGAGGGGGTTGGATGGGGTGGTGGGGGGCAGTTAGAGGCAGGGATTCCAGGGGTGGTCACAGAGAAGGGGTGGTTGGATGGGGCAGGGTTCCCGGGGGGCAGTCAGGAATGAGAGGAGGTGTTGGATGGGGCAGCAAGGGGCAGAAACTGGCAGGGAGAGTTCAAGGGCAGTCAGGGGACATAAGAACGGCCATACTGGGTCAGTCCAAAGGTCCATCCAGCCTAGTAGCCTGTCTACTGACAGTGACCAATGCCAGGTGTCCCAGAGGGAGTGAACCTAACAGACAATGATCAAGTGATCTCTCTCCTGCCATCCATCTCCACCACAGGACAGGGAGGGGTGGATGCATCAGGGGTTCGGGGGGGGGGCATCAGGGGGCAAGAAGCAGGCAGGGTCGGATAGGGAGCGGGGACCGGGCCACACCTGGCTGTTTGGGGAGGCACAGCCTTCCCTAACTAGCCCTCTATACAATTTCGGAAACCAAATGTGGCCCTCAGGCCAAAAAGTTTTCCCACCCCTGAACTAAAGGTTCTAACCCCACTGATGAACCATGTGGAAGTCAGTATGGTTCCACTAAAAGGAATTTCTGTTCTTTCCACTTTGTTTTTTTTTAAAAAGCCCATGTAATTTCACAAAAAAAAAATCCATGTTAAAAGAACGTTAGGGTTGCAAGCTAAAGCTCTTAATGGTTAGGATGGACTTCAGTGCACAGGATGGACAGTGTTCAGGGAATGAGAAGTTATTCAATGCCTCATTTTCACCTCATTGCTCAGTGTGTGGCCTCCATACTCCATGGCTTACTTACTGCACATTAAATCCTGCTTTGAATATAGAATAATTACTTTCCTTGTGGGCTTTTCTTTGGCACTCATCACTGCAGCATCTGAGTGCTTCACAAACATTGATGGATTTATCTTTACAGCTTGCCTGTAGTAAGGTGCAATAATATTAATCCCATTTTACAGATGGGGAAGTGGGCCACAAAAACATTCATGTTAAAAGTGTCAATTAATTTTGGATGCCAAATTTCAGATGCCTGTAGCCTGATTTTTCATAGGACTTGGTAATCTATTGCATTTTGTTTTTTTCAGATGACAGCTGAGTGAGTAGCTGTTCTTTTGGTTCAGTGGTCAAACTGAAAAAAAAAAAAAATCCTTTGGGATTTAACTGAAACTGAAATGTTTTGGTGTTTCTTGCCAAAACAAAAAATACTTTATTTTGGGGCAAACAAAACATTTCATTAAACCCAAAATGATTTTTTCCAGTTTTTCATTTTGTTCAGGTTTTGGGTGTTTACAATAGTAACCACATGGGTTTTCTTAAGTTCCAGCACATATTGCATAGCAGTGGGAATGCCAAAAACTAAGCTTTATCTAACACAGTAACATTCAAGTTCAAGCAGCTTATCACTGAAAACCTTTCCAAGGCTGGATGTTGGGGAAAAGAACATCTCACACACAGGAAAATGGCCTTTGTGATAATGAATACAACCCTTGAATCTGTGATCCTGGGCACAGCTGGTAAATCCATTGGTGCATCTAGTCAGATATTTTGCTGCAGTATAGAAATCCCACACTGGAGAGGAAGGAGTTAAGAAGCTGTTGTGAGCTCAGGTGGCCCTGCTGCACCTGCAAAGCCTGCAAGGCAGGAATAGGAGCTTAGATGGTGGGGAGCAGAGTAGCTCAGTTGCAGGGAGTCAGTGAATCCATGCTCTCAGCTCCTGGAGAGGATTGTTGCAGGAATGCCAGCTGCCTGGGGAGAGTGACCTTACCAAGCCTACAAAGAAGGGGCCTGTGGTTACTTGAAGGTCAGAGACTTTGTCTTTAGCTCTTTACTTTATTCTGTAGGAAGGGAGGGGATTGCTAGGAAGTGATCCAGGGAGGCATCTGCACAGGGCCCTGGATTGGAGCTCAGTGGAGGGAGTGGGCCCAAGCTCCTGTACCAACCCCTGAAGAGGGGCAACTATAAAAAATTAATAATAATAATAATAATAATAAATAATTGGAGATATACCTATCTCATAGAACTGGAAGGGACCCCGAAAGGTCATTGAGTGTAGCCCCGTGCCTTCGCTAGCAGGACCAAGTACTGATTTTGCTCCAGATCTGTAAGTGGCGTTCTCAAGGATTGAACTCACAACCCTGGGTTTAGCAGGCCAATGCTGTTTCCTTCAGCAGTGAACCTAGTTATGAAAGACCCTTACTCAAAGAGGCAGCTCTGAATCCCTTGCTTAATCCTGAAGACTTCCCTATTACTGGAACCTTTTTATGTATACACCAAAAGTGGGTTAGGGGAGCTGAAAATGTACTGAGCAAAATCACTGAAAGGAGAAACCACTGCAAAGCATAGTAGTAGTAATGAAGGAAAATATGAGGGACGAAGTCAAGCTGTCTCACCCCTGTCTGTCCACTAGGCAGTACTGACAGTGTGTTCCCCTTCACAGTGTTTTTTAAATCTGTTTTTAAACTTTCGTAACAAATCCAGCTAAATTTCTAAATGCAATGGTATTTCAAAATGAAAAGCCAGAACATACTTGTTTTGAAAATGTCTAAACCTTTTGTTTAGGGTTTTGTTTTTTATTATTTGGCTGGAACTAATCACCAAAATTGACCTTACTTCAAGAATATTTCATTTGACCAAAAAATGCTTTTTTTGGCAAATAAACTATTTGCCAAAAGAAATGCTCTAGTTCAGAACTCAGATCGTGTTGATTTAATTTGCAGCTGTGAGTGCTGAGTGCCTCTGCAAACCAGGCCCCAGGTTTCTCAAGCTGTGCACCTGGAAGATGAGGTCACACAATTAGGGACCACCTGTGAAAAGTTTGGTTTGAGTGACTTGCCCATCATCACACAGGAACTCTGAGGTAGGGATAGAACCCAGTTTTCCAGCACAGCATTCAGTCGTCTTAAGCATGAGACCCTCCTTTCTCTTCTCCTAAGCCGTTGCCTCATTCACTACACATCTTCCAATTCTATAGCAGAAGAGGCAGGGATACTACAGACAACATTCTCCTTCACTATATAACCCTGATTCATTCCCTAAGCACAAGTCATCCTGTGCATGGAATGAGCAAGGGTTTGGTTTTTTTTGAAAAAATAGTATGTATATTTATATTATTACATTAATGCCTAGAGAATCTCACTTCAGGTGAGACCCTTTGTGCAACAGACTGTACATACATAGTAAAATAAAATGTTGCCCCAGGAGTTTACAATCTACAGACAAGACAAGGGATTGGATGGTGGGGAGAAAATCTCCATTTTGCTGAAGGGAAAACAGAGGCACAGAGAGGTTAAAGGGGAAAATTTTAAAGGCATAAATAGGAGCTGGGAGCCTGACATCCTTTTGTGCCTTTTAAAATCTCTCCCTAAGCTGCCTGAGCCCTCATAAGAAGTCTGTGGTAGCCAGATAAATTAACCACAAGATTATCCTTCCTCCTTCTCGAAGTGTTCACTCTTGCATCCCCTCATCTTTCTTCAGTAGTTCCTCACCGATTTTGTTTAAATGGAGTTATTCTGGCTTAACACTAGTGTAGCTGAGAGCACAATTTGGCCTATCTTAATGACAAGGTAGAAAAATATCTGACACATGAAACTGCAGTTATTACATTTTAGGTTAGGTGAATCGTCCAAGCAGCTGTTTATTGACCTAATTTCCTCATTAAGGATCCTTGTGGTTGCATATTTATTCTTTCCTGTCTGGGCTATCACTCATCTGGTCTGTTGTACAACAGACTAGGTATGTTGGAAACATGATAGCAAGGGCTGTCATCTCATCTCAGACATGCCAGGAAAAATCTGTAGTAACTCCATTGACCTAATTTGCACTAATGTAACTGTGATCAGAATCTGGCTTTTCATAGTAATCTCTGTTAGGGGAAAGAAATGGCCTTCTTAAAATACTTGGGCTCTGATTATTCTGCTTTAAAAATACAAGCAGGGGCCAAAGTTTGCAGCCCTTATTAAAGCAAAACACCCACTGAAGTCAGTGAGTTTTGCCTGAGTATGAAAACCAAGATCTAGCACAGTTAATGAGGGCTCTCACTAACTCATTTAAATCAAGGGTTTGCCTGAACATAATCCTACTTGTCAACATGGTGTGTTTCCAAATGCTGCTGTTTGAAAGTTCCTGTTTCCTTTTCCATGGATTTCATTCTGGCTTATCTGCAGTTTTACATATATTAGTGCTCCAGTCTACCTAAGAGCGGGAAAGGAGCCCTTTGGCCAATAGCAGCCTTGTTAACTGAATAAAGCAAAGGGGAGAAAATAAGACACCTAATGATCGGTGTGCTAAATCCACCCTAAAGCTATTAGAGCTAAGTCTGCAGAGCTATCAGTGCTGGGTTAATACTGGCTGGCAATGCCCGCATCTCTCCTTTTCCCCTTCTTCCCTCCATGCTTCCAGGTGACTGTAGCTAATTCATCATGTTGACACTGAGAGGGCTATTATTATTCAAAGTTGCATAAAAAGTGAATTTATATTGAATAAAACCAATAAGCCAAGTGGCTCTGACATTTAATTTTCTTGGAAACTTCCTGCTGAATCAGGCAAGTCAACATACATTTTCAAAATGAAATACAGTGCTTGGACCACAGTCTCAGATGGACCATGAATGAATAATTTGGAAATTATCAGAGCGTGTGCGCACACACACACCCTCCAAGCCCCAGTCTTTATGGGACTATATTTCTGTGTGAGGCCGTGTAGTGTGCTTGTTTTATTCCCTCCCATTGTGTCTTTAATGGTGTATGAAATACTCAGCTATAAAGAGGTTTATATATGACAGGGCCACTGGCTGATGGTCCCCTATTTTTTTAAATAGAGGAATTGCTTCCTTTGACATCAAACCCTGGAGATAAAAGTTGAGGATAAATAAGTGGTATCCTTTGAACTAGAGACAGTCATAATAAACTCTAATATGAAATGTCAAGTATAAACCAGTGTACCGTTATACTCTCCAGTGTATGTTGATGTCAGCCCTCCAAGGCAGAGTAGTCAAAGTGAGCTCTGAAATGCATCTCCCTTCTCTTCTTAGCATATGGAATGCCTGATTGTCTGAAATGCAGTAAATGGTTCTGTTAAAAGGAGGTTTAACCAGAGGAGCACAAGTCACGACAAACTTATTTGCAGTGGCACATCATCATGCACATGCATTTGTGCATTCCTCCATCAGTCCAAACCCCACAAATGATTTCTGCTCTCTGAGTACAAGTTATAATTCCATAGAGGAAGTCACTTCATTTAGACTCGGGCTTCAAAATGATGGACACTTTTCCATTGTGAATGGGTGCTTCAAAATGATCAATTAAAAGAATATGTAGAAAACATTTCCATTTTAATTATCATGCAACAAATGCCACACCAAGGGCAAAAGGATCCAAGGGGGTCCAGAAACGATTTGTAGTCACTTTTAAGACCAGCTCCATTCATAGTCATTTACTACATTTACGGCTTTACTACACATCATTACAAATCATGTAATTGTTATGGGCTTATACTTTAAAATAAACCTAAAGTACAATTACTAATGAATGTTGACTGTGCAATTTTAATATTGTATTAAGAATTCAAAAGTCAGTTGTGTGATCAGTCCCTGTTTCTCAAATACAGTATATCTATGGTTGGAAGAAATACTACATCCTGAAAACTTTATTCACTTACACACATGTATTATGATTAAAGCTAGTCAACATTTTCCATTAAATATTTTTAGATGGAAAAAGGCCTTTTTCTCCCCCCCCCCATGAAAAAATTAAAACCACTTTTCATTTCTTAAACTCTCTTTCAACGAAAAACTGAAAACAACAGAAATTTTTAGGTGTCCTCGCCCCTCTTCCTTTTTCCTCTTCTCCCCCTTCCCCTGCACCCCCATTTTGCTACTGGAAAAGATTGCTAGCAAAGACAGGGGTGGGACAAGATAGGCAGGCAAGGGAAAACACGTTTTTCCCCCCAGCTTCTGAACACACACCAAATCTGCTTTTGGAATTTCTGGGTTTGCAAAAATTGAAATTTTGTTTGTTTTGGGGTTGTTTTTTGTTGACAAACCAAAGTCTTTTAATACCAACATTTTTCAAAATTTTCCATGAAAAATTAGCAATTTTCAGCCACCTCTTTTTATGGTAGTTACAGTGTGGCTGTACTCTGAAAATTGCATCTTTTTACCAAATAGATCTATTCTTTGTGTATGTTCTGAGACACATCTGCCTATGTTAGTGAGAAAAACCATTTTTTATTCCTGCTGCTACTGCAGAGCCCACACAGCTGAGCATGTGCTACATCAACAGACTTGTTTACTGAGTTCTGATCAATTACACTTGCTTAAAACCCACTGAAGCTACTGGAACTTCACAGCTGTCGCTTATGACATAATTCAGCCTACTGTACTCTTATGTTTAGTGATGTGCGAGCAATAAAGAACCCAACCTGAGTCTCCAATAGAAAGCTGAGTTTGTTGGGTTAGTAGTCAGAAACCACTGTCCTTATAACTTTACTTCTTGATATGAAAGGAACTGAAACACAATCATTGCAGCATAGTATGGAGATTTGTTTGTCTTGCTAAGCACTGTGAATATTTTTCTGCACTATGCAGAATCTTCTCTACGTATATATATAAATAGAGTAGGAAAACAGCATAACCTTCAATATCTCCTACGAGGCCCAGAGAAAGGAGCCCTGCTCCTGTGAACATTAAAAGATGTATGGCTGGGGAAGGCACTTCATGTCTAGTGTGACCCTTCACCAATATAGCTTGGAAGCTGGGCTACCTACCTCAGCTGTGACCTACATGGGAATGCAGGAAAGGCATTTTATTTTTTTCCCTGTGTTGCTCAGAAGTTACAGATATTTCTTATTGGCAGGAGCTGGGGCTTCAGGAGATGTAGGGGCAAGGCAACTTTGTGGGCCCAGAGAGTCTTTTAAACTGAGAACAGGATCAATACATAAAAGATTTCAACAACCAGTGGGAGCCTCACATTGCTGAAAAGTGCATGGCTACAGCACACAAAACTTTCTCATCTTGAATCTGATTTGGTATTAAAAGGCTTTCCTGGCTTTTGGATCCCATAAGACCCTGTAAGAAGGTACTTTAAAATAGCACCAATTACACTGAAATCCATCAGATTCCATCAAATAAAAACCTCTTTTCCTGGGAATACCAGGAGGTTCTTTTCACTAAGGGCTATAGTTATGCTGAATTTAAAACTTTATAGCACCAGCTATTTTAGCACTAGCCTAATTTAAACAAAAATTAATAAAAATAAAAGTTGAAAGATGTTGTTTTTCCTCCCAAACTATTTGTAGTTGAACTGTAGTGGTTTTGCTCTATTATTTTTTTTTAAAAAAACCTCTCGGGCAGGACCAGGTCTATAAAATTTTAGCGTAAAAGGTGACAGTTTCAAAAAAGCAATCAGTGGCTGAAAACAAGAGATTGTAGCAGGAATGTTTGTGTAGCCTTACCCAGAGCTATCAGTGTTTTCAGCTATAGTACTGTAATGAAATTACTAGTGTGTATGTGCACCAGAGTTCTGTACTGGATGGAATTAGAATTGCTCAACTGTGTCTCATATGACCTATAACATAGCTACTGGGGATTCTAATTGAATTCAAGTGGTGGGAGCATATACTTATTTTAGCAGGGAAATGAGTTCTCTCCACTGTTATGCTGAGGTTAAGAGTAATAACCCTGGTGAGTAGAATAGTGAGAACCATAAATTCCTATGTGGCCATTATCAGAGGGGTAGCCGTGTTAGTCTGGATCTGTAAAAGCAGCAAAGAGTCTTGTGGCACCTTATAGACTAACAGATGTTTTGGAGCGTGAGCTTTCGTGGGTGAATACCCACTTCGTCAGACGCAGGTAGTGGAAATTTCCAGGGGCAGGTATATATATGCTAGCAAGCAAGCTAGAGATAACGAGGTTAGTTCAATCAGGGAGGATGAGGCCCTGTTCTAGCAGTTGAGGTGTGAAAACCAAGGAGAGAGCTGGTTCTGTAATTGGCAAGCCATTCACAAGTCTTTGTTAGTCCAAGCTGATGTGTCAAATTTTGGCAAGATGAACTGAAGCTCAGCAGTTTCTCTTTGAATCTGTCCTGAATTTTTGCTGCAGGATTGGCCACCTTAAGGTTGCTAAGTGTGCCAGGGAGGCTGAAGTCTCTCCTAACACAGGTTTTGTAATTGCCATTCCTGGTTAGTATTGAATTTGTGTCCCATTTATCCTTTTCATAGGACTTGTCCAGTTGGCCGATGTACATAGAAGAGGGCATTGCTGGCATATGATGGCGATGTTACATGGTGGACGTGCAGGTGAATGAGCAGTGATGGTATGGCTGATCTGGTTAGGTCCTGTGTGGTGCGCTGAGTTAGATAGTGGGCGAGTTGGCATCGAGTTTGTTGCAACGGATTGGTTCTGAGTTAGAGTTACTATGTACAGTGTGCAGTTTCTGGTGAGAATAGACGTTTCAGGTTGGCAAGTGTTCTGTGGGCAAGGATTGGCCTGCCACCACAAGACCTGGGAAAGTGGGGATCAATTGTCAGGATGGGTTGTAGATCCTTGATGAATGCATTGGGGGGTTCTGGCTGGGGGCTGTATGTGATGGCCAGTGGAGTCCTGTTGGTTTCTTTCTGGTTGTCTTGCAGTAGGAGGCTCTGGGTACATATCTGGCTTCTGTTGATCTTTTCCTAATTTTCCTTGTGCGGGTATGTAGTTTTGAGAATGCTTGGTGGAGATTTGTAGGTGTTGGTCTCTGCTGAGGGTTAGAGCAGATGCAGTTGTACCTCAGTGCTTGGCTGTAGACAATGATCGTGTGATGTCCCGGGATGGAGCTGGAGCATGAAGGGAGGACTAGCGGTCGATAGGTTTTGGATATGGGTTGTTGTGACCATCATTATTTGCACAAACCGTGGTGTCTAGAATTGACCTCCGTAGATTGGTCGCAAGCTGAGTTGATGGTGGGTGAGAAGTTGTTGAAATCATGGTGAATTTTTCTAGAGCCTCCTTCCCATGGGTCCAGATGATGAAAGATGTCATAATGTAGCGTAGGTAGAGAATGGGGCGTGAGAGAGGCGAGGAAAGGGCCAATCGGAGGGGAGAAGTTACTGTTATGGGTTTCCAGGTCAGCCTATTAAAATTGGCGTATTGTGGGGCCATGCGGGGCCCATAGCAGTGCCAATGATCTGGAGAATATATATATTGTCATCAAGACTGAAATAGTTGTGTGTGAGTATAAGACAGAGTCAGCAGCAGTTTGCTGGGCATCATCAGGGATACCGTGTGCCTGACAGCTTGTATTCCATCTGTGTGTGGACTGTTTGTAGAAGGAGCCTCTACATACATTGGTGGCTAGGAATGGTGTTTCTGGGAGCGACCAATGCATTGTAGTTTCCTCAGGAAATGAAGGTTCACGGAGATAGCTGGGAGTGTCGGTGCATAGGGTCCGAGTAGTGAGAGTCCACATATCACAACAGTCCCTTCAGTGGAGTGGCCAATGCCCGAGATGAGGGTGGCGCCAGGATTTCGGGTTTGTGGATCTGGTTTTTGAAAAAAAAAAAAAAAAGGTAGATTAGAATACCCTGGTCGGCTCTAAGGGTATGCTGGAAAATATATTTGTTCCCAGATGGTTTAGTGGCGTAGGGATGTGTCCAGTAGTGGTGCAGTGCTAGTGTATCCACTCATGGGATCTGAGAGGAAGTGGCCTGTAGAATTTTGTAGTGGAGAGTTGTCCTGCGGCCTCACTTTGTATCAGACCTGTTCATCGATGACAAACAGCAACCTCCCTTTGGTCAGCCTCCTTGAATGATAAAAAGTGTCAGGTGGTTCTGAAGGCTGTGGAATGGCACTGGTTTTTATGGCGGTTCAACGTACTTAGTTAGAGAGTCAAGTGGTGTTGTTTTTTCCATGATTTCTGCCTGTGCAACGTCGGTGGAAGCATTCAGTGTATAGGTTCCAGACAGTCATTTCGACCCTCAGAGAGTCCATGTGGAGTTCTCTTCCTTGTGCTGTTGTGGGAGGGATCTGTGCATCGTGCACTGTCATGTTGTCCTGGACTAAGTATCTTTGAGTCGTAGACGGCGAAAAGTAAGGCTCCCAGATTCTCCACAGAACGTATCATGTTGGTGGGGGTTGGCAGGGCAGAAAGAGAGTCCCGAGATAGGACAGACTTATCTTCTGGGCTGAGTGTGTAGTTGGATAGATGCCCCGAGTCATTGCTGGGTGGGTTAGGGGGGTACTACGTTGGTGTCCCCATCGCGTGGCAGGTAGGAGTTAGACAGCTTACAGTCCTTTTCCTTTGTAGAGAGGTGAAGTGAGTGCTTGTAGATTCTCCTTTTATTTAGTGAAGTCCGTTTTTTTTATATTTTTATATTGGAAGTTTGGTTATTAATGAAAGTCTCCCAGTGGTGCAGGTAGGTTGACGAGGCTCTTTTTTTTTTTTTTTTAATGTTTTTTCCCTGTTGCGTGTATAGGATGCTGATACAGGTGGTCCGTCAGGATTCTCTTTGATAGTGTATGGCATAATCTCGTCACTGTGTCTGTGAGTATGTAGATAGCAGGATTTTTACCTTAGTCATTGTAAGATGTCCATCCGTTGCATTTGAAATGGAAATGATATCTGTCTGTATTTGTGCAAGTTTCTTCAATAGGTGATGGATTTTTCCACTCCATAACTGCTAAAATGCAGTTGCCTTGCATTGTCAAGTATCAGAGGGGTAGCCGTGTTAGTCTGACTGTAAAAGCAGCAAGAATCCTTTGGCACATACAAAATAATCTTTATTACCTCCACCAAAGCATTCTCAAAACTACAATACCCGACACGAGAAATTAGGAAAAACCCAGATCAACAGACCAGATTGTGTAGACCAGGAAGCCTCCTACGCAGACAAACCCAAGAAGGAGAAACCAATAGGATCCAGCTGGCCATCACATACAGCTCCCAGCTAAAAACCCATCCAACCGCATCATCAGGGATCTACAACCCATACCGACAAGATCCACACTTCCAGGTTTGGGTGCAGGACAATCCTTGCCCACAATCAACCTGCCAAACTGAAACGTATTCTAACCAGCAAATCTGCACACCGGTACCAATAAGTAACTAACTCAGGAAACCAATACGTGCAACAAACTTCGATGCCAACTCTGCCCTATCTACCATCACGCGACACCCATCACAGCCCTACCACGAATTAGCTCCCTCACACTGTTCATCCCCTGCATGTCCCCTGTATCTTCGCCCTCATCTGCCAGCACTGCCCTCTGCTATGTACTGCGGCCACACCTGGACCAGTCACATGAAAAGGATAAATGATCACACAAAGATATCAGATGGCATATACAAAACCTTAGGAGAGCACTTCAAAGCCTCCCTGGCCAACATAGCAGACCTTAAGGTGGCCATCCTGGCACAGCAAAAAAGCTTCAGGAATACAGACTTCAAAGAGAAACGCTGAGCTTCAGTTTCATCTGCAAATTGACACACATCCAGCTCTGGAACTAAACAAACGAACTGGAAAGGCTTTGCTCATTACAGAACCAGCTTCTCCCTTGGTTTCACATAGCCCTCCTTGCCTGCAACAGGACCCCATCCTCCTGATTGACAACCTCATTATCTCTAGCTTGCTTGCTAGCATATATATCACCTCCCCTGGCAAATTTCCACTACCTGCGTCTGACGAAGTGGGTATTCACCCACTAAAGCTCACACTCCAAAAAGTCTGTTAGTCTATAAGGTGCCAAAGGATTCTCTGCTGCTTTTATGTGGCCATTGATTTTTACAATTTCAGGTATCTAATAGCATTCTGTGGTTTGTGCTGCAATTAAATGTTCGTGGCAGAAAATAACTGATACCCTGTGGGACAATCTGTTTCATCTTTGATGCCTAATGACTTGATAATGGTAAACCAATGATTAATTCATTTGAAATTAAGAGGTAACAGTGGAAAATCAAAACTGCAGCCACTGGGAGCTGCAGACAACTGTGCCTCCGGACAGCCAATGTAAACACTGTCTTGTGGCCCGGCAGCACATTATCCTGCCAGGCCGTGTGCGGCCCATGGACCGCAGGTTGCTCACCACTGGTGTAACTGTAGCAAAACAAAACAATAAGGGGAAATACCTTTTGAGTTTAAGTAATGACCTAGAAGAAGAATGAAGTAAAGGAAATATTATCGCTTAAATGCAACTGGATCCAGATCAATCTTTGGTGACTGGCTTTTAAATTCCCAAATGAATCTCCCTTTCAACCCTCCACTGTGTTAGGGAACAAGCTTTAATTTATCCATGTGCTGCCAGTCAGTGCGATATGAGCAAATCTTCTTACAGGCATTAGCTTTCGCTGTGAACTCCACCAGGGGCAATGGTGAAAGGGAGAGGCATCTTCAGATACTTCAGAGAGGAGTTACCCTCTGATTTCCCCCTTAGGGGTACATGTGCATACTCGTGGGAGTGGGGATGAGGGGTAACAACCCAAACTCAGCAGCAACTGATTTCCAATTCATCTCCTACTGGAGTTCCCGGTTCAAGGATTTGCTAATGGCAAATAATAAGCTAACTAAATAAAATCTCCTGCGCTGGTAATTCAGGTGTGGTGATGGAGACTCTACAGCTAACGCTTGGTGATTATTCTCACTTTTCTCTTCAAGACTTCTCACAATAGTTCAGCTGATTAAAAGGGAACCCATCTGGGCTGCTAACCTATGTCCTGATGGCTTTCCTGGTAAGGTCATAGGGCTTAGGTGTGCCAGAGGGCATGCACGCATTCAAAGTGGAAGGTCAGGAAAATCCAAACATTAGAGGACCTTATACACTTGGGTTTTTTCTTCTTTTTATCTCCCTCACTCCCTCTTTTGACACTTGCCCTTCTCCATCTAATGATTTCCCCACCCCCACCCCCATAAAACTACCAAAGAGGCCATGGGACCGTCTTGTAAGTGGGATTCTGAGTGTTTGCATCAGGGAGCTAAAGGTAGCACTAGTGTCACATAGGATTTTGAGACTAAATTAGAACTCTGGATGCCATCATCCGATGGAGCTCCCTGCGGAGAGGGAGCCCTCTACATACAGATCTCTGCCTCACATTCAGCTGCCTCTGTGGCATCATTTCCACTACCCTTCCTGCGACCTTGTCAAGGACTCTCCCCAAGGCTGGGCGGAGGGAGTGGGAGAGACTGAATGTTTTGGTGCTCATACACCCTCACCAGCCCCATGGAGGTTACCTGGACCTGTCTCACGTCCTAGGATTGCATCACCTTTTCTGTCATCCTCTCTCAAGAGGGGAGGATGGGGAGTGAGTGTCCCTTTGTGGGAGCAGCGCTGTTAGGGAGTATCAGGATTCCAAAAGCCAGTGATGAGGCTTGGGGAGTCTGGCACAGGAAAGAGGAACTGCAGATCCATTCTCTGGGTGAGGGAACTGTACCCTAACCCCTCCCCCAATGAATGATGTGGTTTAGGGAAACTTTGCAAGAGGCACCTCACAGAATATCCTTCCTCCAGGCCTTGTATTGCAAATGTTTCTTCAGAAGCAAGCAATTCGGGCCAGTCTCCTAATAATCACTTTTTAAGAGATGAGCTTTTTTAGGAGCCTAATGATCGGTTCTCTTTTTAATAACAGTAATGCTAATAACCACATACAGTTCTATAACAAGACTCTTCATAAGGGATCCCAAAACACTAGCTCTATGGAGCAAACTGATAATACACAGAGCTCGCTCCATCCACCAGTGAAATACAGCCATTGCTGAGGTGAAACATGTCAGCTGTTTGACAGCTTAGAACACAAGGTGAAGCAGAATATTGTATCCAATTGAAATAGTGTAAGGAAATTATTGCAAAGATTTTAACAAATGGGTGCCTAATGTTAGGCTTCTAAGGCCACAGTTAGGATCCTAAATAAACTGTCTGATACATTTTTTTCAATTGACTTTGGTGGGAGCTGCTGCGTGCTCAGCATTTTAAAAAACAGCCCCATTTATTTTGATGCCTAAATATTGGTTTAGCAGCCTAATTTGGGCACGACTTTTTTTTTTTTTTGAAAGTTTGGACTCTCCAGGCAGAGCCTTACTCGAGATGGAATATGGCCAGGACACCAACATGAGCACTGCTTATCTTCGGGGAAACCAGTCGGACATATGTCAGCAGTCAAAGCCAGGCTTGTCCACTTTGTGTTTCTTCTCATCTTGTCTGCCCACCCCAGACATCTCCTTTACAAAAGTGTTTTGTGGCTTGGATGCTGTTCATGTCAGTTAAAAATATTTTGAATTACAAAAGGAATGATTGAAAAAGGAGAGAGAAATGTTACATCGGTTGAGTGATGTTGTATTCCTTTCAAGAAAACGTGATGAAAGGTGTCTGAGCAGGTTTTTAAATCTACAGTCAGAGTTTTCTCATGCATTGTATATATTAAATCCTAGTCTTCCTGACTAAGATCTGCTAGCTAAAGGAAAACCTTGTGTCTGAGCGCAGGTCAGTGCCACTTGCTAAGGCCAACTCTGCTGCTATCATGTTGACAATATAGAAATGGCTGGAGCTGAGAGCTTTTCCACAGAAAAAACAACCAGTGTTATCTGAACTTGAATTATGGATCCTGGGTACCATTGTAGTGCAGAAATATTATTTTCCCAATGATGTTTTCTATACGCTCAAGTCCAATTCAAAACTACCCAACAATAGCCATGCTCTAGTTCAATTACAAGTTGTTGAGTTAGACTGAGGAGTCACTTGGTAACAGTCTGTGGCTGTGGCCATGCAGGAGGTCAGACTACATGCATCTAGTCGTCCTTCTAGCTGACCTTTTGTGGCTTAGCCTCATCTCTAGTTTTTACCAAACAAGTTTATTAAAAGGAAAACAAAACATAAAAGAGAAGAACAGCAGATGATCAGTCTGCTATGGATGAAATAAGAACTCCATCCAGCCCAGACCTTTAGCCAAAACCCCTGTTGAGTCAAAAATGATTTAGTTAGCATTTTTGGCTGTGTTTTATCACTGTGGCAAATCTGCTAACAGCTTGATGGACGCTAGCAAAGGTCTCCGTGCATGTGCATGGACCTCAAGCTGTGACACCAGCATTGCTGCTACTCTCAAGCTGCCCTGCACATTTGCCCTTTTCCCCATTCCATCTTTGATGCCTCTAGTGAGGGGAAGGGAGAGAGATCCTCAGTCTATTCAAGACTCAATAGGTGGAGACCATTCTACAAACCTCTCAACTGTCCCTGAACTCTAAAAACATTCCTATTTTTTTTTTTTTACTATTCAAAGGTGTATATACAGCACCATAAATGTGCATGATGCAGTACAGTAAATGAAAACACGTCTGATTTTCAAAAGTGCTGAGCTTCTGCAGTTCCCATTGAGCCTGGTCCAGTTCTTGGTTATTCTTGTGTAAATTAAAAGTAATTTCATTGAAGCCAATAAAATTATTCTAGATTTAAACTGGAAAAATGATGATTAGAACCTAGCCCATTGACTTAATTAGGGTTTGTGCTCTTGGTCTCTGACAATCAGGTCAATAGCACCTGCTTATAAATGATATGTCTGTAATATCATTCAAAACATTCTCTTTTAAAAAAGAAAAGCCACCCTTCCTAAGAAGACTTCAGATTTGAAGTGTTCGGACGGGCCAGTGGCTGGTGCCATAGGGCTTGCAGAAGTGTCTGCTTCCCACCACATGGTGGGAGTGCTGTGAACTCAGGGCAACCTGATATCCACTACAGGGCAGCTTCCACACTAGTGCTGCTTCTGCATGCATATGGGTCTGTGCTAGTGGTACTGCTGTCTGCTGGACTCCAGACATTCCCAATGCTTTTTTCCATTAATATGTATTTTCATATTGCCTTGGCTTCTGAGTTCCCATGCAGATTGGAAGCAAGAGCACTGAATGATCCAAAGAGGCAATGACCTCTAACTAAGTGGGAACCTTAGGCCTGCATTTCCAGTACTGCCGCATTGAGGCCTACATTTCAAGAGCCCCCGCATGGCATGCAACTATACAAATGGTCAACCTGAGTGTGATGCCCAATTCATTTTGACATCCAACGCTGTCCCCTGAAGACTGAATTCCTTAACTGCCCCATCTCGATTTCTTACCTGAAAAGTTACACTTGAGTTCCATATCCTGGCTTCCCAGCCTCTGCAGAGGCTTTACTAGAACCACAGAGCTTGTCAAAGCAGTGAAATGAGGGGAAAGAGGTCTGGGTGTAGCGTGTGTGTTGGTTGAGCACATTCCTGAGCAATCTATGCCAGCCGGGTTCCTAGGAAGCCCCAAGAAGAGTTAAAGATGCCTGCCCTTCGTAGGGGTAATTCCTTCCTGTTATGCAAGAGGTCTTGCTAGGACAAGGCCCTTCAAATGGCTTCTGCCTGAACCAGGAGGGGTGAATTCATCCCAAAGAGCATATAGAAAAGTCTGTATAATGGAGAGCTCCCTCTCTTTTTTTTTTTTTTAGGGAGTAAAAACTCCCCAGAAGTTAGATTGTATATATTATACAAAGATGGTAAATATTGTTTGCTTGAATGCAGCTGTGTTCCAGACAGTGGGAAATAAATCATCACAGGTGATTGAGTGCACATTGAACAAGAACATAGAATTCTTGCTGCAAGGAACCTCACTGCCACAATTTTTAACTAGCACTCCCAAAGGGTCCCAGACCTAAATTTTGCCAAATAAAAGCTGGATTTTGAAAACAGGCCACAAAGTTTAAAAACAAATTACTCAAAGAGGCAAATGCAGTAAGTCAACTTTGTAATTCCTGTGTAGCCTCGGAAAAAAAAAACCAAGTATAGAAGAATTGGTGGTGTGATGTCACTTGGCCAGTATTGAACCTATGCTCCTGCCAGCATGATATTAAGAGCCATTGTACTGCTGCAAGAGCCATCCTTTGGACAACATGTTAAATGCAGTGTATGAGAACAACTGAATCAGGGGTGGGTAATCTGTGAATACACAAAAAAAAAAGGAGGTTCTTACTGTGACACCCTGGCAACCCAGTATTCACCACTGTCATATAATTAGGATATGTTTTGTACAAACTATGCCTTGTGAGGTATCATTCTAAAAGTCTTGATCTCCTAGACATTAATATCCCATTGGATTGAATATGCTAGCATCATATATGAAGTTATGACGTTTGGCTATGTCTGTGTTACTGCCACAAGAGCTTTTCAAGTACAACAGTAAAAAGGCCAAACAATGTTAATGGCTGATTGAGGAAATGCACACAAGCAGAAGGATTACCCCAGAAACTGTGTACAATAGAAACCTCTCAGAGATAGCACTACACAGTGGGGACTGTTTGACCCTGGTCACAGCGAAAGAGCTTTTCAGCAACTGGGAAAAGGATTTAAAAGGGGGAAAATGACATCCTGTGGGTACCTCACTCTGCCTACAACAACACACCTGGAAACATTTGAGAAAAAAGATTGAACAGAGGGGAAGTGATGGTCCCAGGCTAGAAGGATTTCTAGCCTGTGTATGAAAACTTGGGTAACCCAAGCTGCAAAGACAAGGCAACTTGTGCCTTAAGAATCTGCCAGCCTGTTTATCACTCAGGATATGAATTAGCAAATGCTCACCCTATCTATCTAGTATGTTAAGCTCAGTTTGTGGTTTTGTTTATTTAATAGGTAATCTGCTTTGATCTGTTTGCTAATCACTTAAAATCTATCTTCTGTAGTTAATAAACTTATTTTATGTTTTAATCCAAACCAGTGTGCGTTTGATTAAGGTCTGGGGAAAATCTCAGCTCGATTCCCACAAGTGTGCATGGTCCTCTTCACATCGAGGGAGAGGCGGGTTGGGTGTTAGACCCGTATACTGGTCAGATTTGACCTGAGCAGGATGGTACCGCTCTGGGGTCCGAGGCTGGTGGTTAGAGATCTTGCATGTGACTGCAGCTGGATGTGTTCCTACCTGTGTGATTGATGGTGAACGTGCTGCTGTGACAAGTTACAATGCCTTCCAAGCCGAAGCTTGCACTGTGTGAGCGGGAGCCCAGGCTGGTGGGTCAGAGGTTTCAGTGGTACCTCATTTCCAGGTGGCACCCCAAGGGAAATCTGTCACACTTACATCTTTGCTGAAAGGACTCTATTGTGTCTTTAAGCTACAGCCCACGGAGATGCAGAGATTTGTTGGTCCATCAGCAGCTCCTGAAGGCAGTACACCTCCCTGAGTGGTAGGCAGAGTGGCTGCTACTGAACTCTTACAGGGAGCAGTATTTGCTTTTTCCTGTGCTGCTTGGATAGTTTCACAGCCCAGTGTGCAGATATGGCCTAGCCTTGCATTACACTGACCTTCCCCAACTCTTATGGAGTATTTAGCCTTGCATCAGTACTAGAGTCTCCAGGACATCACAACACTGGAAGCAGAGGGCCAACATTGTGGCTCACCCTTTGTTGGGGCAAAAGAGGGGGTTGGGAGGCTCTCTGTGTCTTGTTGGCATAATCTAGCTCAAAGTCATCAATGATATTTTCACCAATAACTTTTCCTTCTAGAGTGATGCATAGCAGGGAAAGGAACAGCTAGGTGTGAGATGATGTTTGGATACAGTGGCTGGATGCTTAATGGGCTGTAACTGTCATGCCTTTTGCCTAGCCACTCTTTTCATCATCATTTCTTCTATTTCTCATTTATTTCAATCAGCTGATTTCTATCTGACAGACTCACAATGGCAAGAGGGCTGTCCAGTGGTTGCTAGGCTTGTCTCGACATTTGTTTTCTATTCGCCTCCATTTCTTCCTTAATTTAAGACACCGTTGATATTTTTTTCCTCCTTTCAAACATAATGAACGACTGAATGTTCAGGGAGCTGTCAGCTCTATTGGAGTCTTTTGTCTTCTATTCATCATTATGTCTTCATTGTCCTCTTTAATTTAGCTGAGGCACGAGGGGGCTCACTTACTGTGAAAGACAACATTGCCAGCTGTCCACAGATTTTCACACATCTATGCATCATGCGGGGTGATGCTGCACTGTATGTGCAATAGTTCACATTATAAAGGGCAGAGCATGTTGGTCCTTTTCAGACACACAACACTTCAGCTAATACTTTTGAACTTGGGTGTCTAATTTTAGACACCCGAGGCTTTGTCTACAAACACTCACCAGTTTATCTATTAAAAAGGGATCAAGCTGTATGCTTTATGCATGAACTTGGACTGGTTTAATTACATTGGTTTACAATACACCATCAGTTATATAATGGTGCAACTTGTAATATAGACAATACCTGAGTTTCAGGGAAGAGCTCAATGGGAGCTGCTTGGTGCTCAAACTATTGAAAATCAGGCCACCACTTAGAGGCCTACATATGGATCTAATAACAATTTTAGGCATCCATTTTTAAAAATATTGGCCTAAACCCTAATTTATTAATAATAACCCACATCCTACGAGGTACTCCTAATGCTTCACAAGATAGTAAAACACACTGTTTTCAAACATTTATTAAAAAAAGAATTATGAAAAAATAAAATAAAAATAATAAAATCAAAGTAGGTTAATGAATACTATACTACACACATGCAGTTCCAGACAACATACCTGGATTTCCAATAACAGCTTAATTATTTTAAATGAAAGAATTTTAAAAATCAAATTTATTTTGTATCATTTTACAAAATATGCTGGCTGTTTACTACTTGCATTTTACTCGGCTTGTACAATGAAAAACAGTCAGTTTCAATTTCGCTTCAAGACCATGGAGTTACTCTGGGTTTACATTGGCCTACCTAAGACCAGAAACTGGGCCTGGGCATGCAAATTCCATTGTTTATGTGCACAAATAGTGGTGTGCAAAACTCCTTGCACAAATCAATGCTTAATGCAGCTTAGCCCTCCCAGCTACCACTGAAAATCTAACCTACCATTCCTTGGTGAGCTAACTGGAAAAACCTGCAAAGCGTTTTCTCTAGCTCAATTTGGATGCTGTAGCATCCTAGGCCTCTGGTAAACAAGCTTCAGGTCAGGAGAGGGAAGAAACTGTGCTGGTGGCACAGATGGATGATCTTCATTTTGCCTGTGAAAAATAGAAATTATTGGACATACATCCATACTTACTGCAGGTCATCTTTGTAGCATATTGTACAGCTAGTCATTGATTGTTGCTGGCTGTAGCAGGGTGCTGGTGCAAAGGCACCTAATTAGCCTGTGCTCAGCCAGCCTCAGTCAGGGGAAATAGATTGGGGCTGGGTAGAAGCCTGGCGCTGGGCCTTTAGAATTGGCTGAACCTGCGGGCCTGAGGATTCAAGGGCTATAAAGTCTGGCTGGCAGCCAGAAGAAGATGGAATGGCCAGGGGAAGGTCAGTCTTCAGGCAGACTCTGTTTAGGAAAGGAGATTATCAGGCCTGCATAGTATAACACTGGTGGTGGGGGAACATTGTATAAATAAAGCCGTGGATGCTGCAGAACCAGAAGTCTCTCTGAGCTTTATTGGGGCAGCCAGTGGGTCCCAGGAAGAGGGGCGGGCAGAGGACCTTTCACACTGTCCCATCTCAGAGACAAGGCTGGAGTCAGCAGGATTGTGTTGAGATGGTTTTAGTCATTTCTCTTTAGTCATTTAGGCTGTTCTTGGAGAATCATGACACCAGCCTGTTTCATGGCCCTCATGTAACTAAAGACTGCATCATAATGCATATGCACAAAGGGGCCAAATTAAGGTTGCACAGGCAACCTTAATTCTGGCCCTTCTTAACTTTTGAATACTTGACTTTGCAACCTTAATATTTTCTTAACTTTTCTGTGTGTTTGTCTATCTGCCAGGGCCGGCTCCAGGCACTAGCGCAGCAAGCAGGTGCTTGGGGTGGCCAACAGAAAGGGGTGACACATCCAGGTCTTTCGGGGCAATTTGGCAGCGAGTCCCTTGGTCCCTCTCAGAGGGAAGGACCAGCTGACAAATTGCCGCCAAAGAAGCAGCGGCGGTAAAGCTGCTGCTGAAGTGCTGCTGATGGTTTGGTTTTTTGTTTTTTGCCGCTTGGGGCAGCAAAAGCGCTGGAGCCAGCCCTGCTATCTACATTTCATTTTCCAACATATGCTTTCATATCAATTTTTTTTATAGATTACTCCACTGTCCTCATGGTGTTGCTTAAATCAGTTTTGAATTGAAGCTATATATACATACTGTATTCAAAGCAGTCTGGCTAGTTGAAATTAACTAGATACTGTTCCTGACAACTTCGGAAGCTATTGATAATATATAGTTTTGGGAGTGGTAGTGGTTCGTTTTCTTCCCCCCTACCCCCGCTAGAAATCTCATAGCTATTTGAATTTGAAAAGATTAAGATTCTGAACTTTTGTAGAAGGACAGAGCAATTTCAGTTACCAAAATGTGTTACATTTTCAAAGCCATTGCATCTGATGTTGATCCCAAATGTAAGGCAATCCACTTGGCTCCATCACACCATACTGCCCTTAATCACTATTTCTGGTCCCAGTGTGTACACTCAATGGAGCTACTCAACTGAGTAAGTCCTATTCAGTGTAAGTAAGGGTTGTAGGATCTGTCAGTCTATATGAAAAATCAACCTAGTTTCGGTTTCCAAATTTGTCAGTACCTCTGTTTAGAAAATCAACATGACTTTTGCTTCCAAACTTATGCAAAAATTGCCTTTCTCTGGATGACAATCTCCTTGCAATTTCAGCCTGGCTATTGCTCCATGTTTTGTATGCATTGAAAGACACAATTCTGGGGTGGGAGAGAGAAGTATTCCCTCCTGAACACATGCCCCAAAACCCCCAAATGATTTTAAAATCCTAGGACCCCTCCCCCTGCAGTGTGTGTCTGTTTTTGTTTTTTTAACTCATGTCCAAATTTTGCCGACTCACCTTGACAACTTTAATCGATTGGAATGGATTGTAAAGTCAAGGCAGAGTTTGGCCCATAAAGCTTTACTCAGTTTATTGTACAGAATTTTATGTAAGCATTACTGAGAAGGTTCACCAGCAACATCAAGATGAGAGATTTCAAACTAAAACCGTCTTTGATATTTTTCACCTGACACCAGTCTAGTTCCTGCCTCCTATAGAGGCACAAATTATCCTAATGCATTTAGATAGAGTGGTTTCATACTTATCTGAATATACAAGAGCATATAATTCATTATCCGCGCCAAGATGGAATTCACACTCAGTAAACACTTAAACACTATGGACGGCAATAGAATGGGGATAGTAAAGAAATGCAAATAATGCCAGCAGGCAGTCAGAAGCACATGATATTATATCCCTTTAGCCAAGCACAATTCAAAATAATTGGCACATTACACTGATTTCAGGGTTGTGATTAAGCAGCTTTTGGGAGGGGGGATCTTTTTATTTATACCACTTTGCTTTAGTCTTTAAAATCCTGTTTGACATAAGCTGTAAACTGGGCAATGGAGATATCGTAAGTGGTTTGTGCAATGAAGATCTTCTGCTGTGTATATTTTGGTTACTATATTAAGTTATGCTAAACGTAGAATTGTGTGATGTCTGTTTTGGAAAATATTGTAGTGAACCCTCGTATGTCTGGTTTGTGCATACAGGCCCAGATCTTATGGCTTTCACTTCAATGAGTGCAGTAACAGAGCCAGGAGGCCCTGATCTTGCGCCCTCTGATATAAATAGGAAAACACCTGCTTGTACTAAAAAAATCTTCCTCTCTCCTTTGTTTGCTGCTTGGGACAAAATAAAAATGGGTCACTCCTCAGTGGATTTTCATGATATAGGTGGGTTTCACCAACATGATCGTGAACCTCATTTGAATTTAATTTAAAAAATTCAGTGATGGTTGCTGTAATTTAGGAGAAAACACAAATGATTTGCGCTATACAAACTATGCAAGGTTTCTCATTTTATTAGGGCTACTTTTTTTTTAAAATGGAAAAAAAGGGAAAGACTGCAAGAGTGATCATTGTCACTGTGTATATAAACAGCTGTATCCAATAACGTAACAAAGACTCCTCTTCCATTGCACAACAGAGGCAATAAAAGTGGCAATCCTAGGAGACCTCCACATGCAAGTCAAATATGCTTCTTCTTTTTTCATAAACTCCTTTGGCATTTATTCAGTGGAGAAGTGCTATTTATTGTCTTGGCTGGTATATCTGATGTCTTCAGGATATCTCTTAAAGAAGCCCTGAAGGATTTATACCGGAGTATGTTAAAATGACTCCTAAATGCCTTCACTAGTCTGGATAATGAAAAAGGTTGAACTGAAAGCTATGAGATATCAAATACTGTTTAGTGTTGACTATTTTTTTATTGAGAAGCATTCAGGAGAATTCCCTCAGCGTTGTATGTATAATCTCCTATCAGTGTTAGAATTTTGAATGCTATTCTCTCTTTGAGTACCAGGTATGACATTATTCACAGTGTTTGCAGTGTTGTTGCAGCCGTGTTGGTCCCAGGCGATTCTAGAGAGAAGGTGGGTGAGGTGATATCTTTTACTGGACCAACTTCTGTTGGTGAAAGAGACAAGATCTGAAAAAGAACTCTGTGTAGCTCGAAAGTCTGTCTCTTTCACCAACCCAAGAGGTCCAATTAAAAATATTGCCTCACCCCCCTTGTCCCTCTATTATTCATAGTGACATTTTGGAACCACATTTGCATTGTGCTTTTGATTTATGCAGTTATTTTAATCTTGAGCAGAACAATGTGATTGTGATTCATTTTTACATATTTTTTTTAAAAAATATCTATGCAAGTTATTGAAAACACATCTTACAACTAAAACACACATTTTTATCAGTTGCTGCATGGAGGGGAGGAAAGATGGTGTGTCTAAACATTTTTTCCACTTTCCCAAAATCTGCTCCACCCAGGAGAAAGGCAGAGTTGCCATGGAGCCAGTTGTATGACTCCCCAGTTCCCCAGCTGACCCAACTCCAACCCCAGCCCTGGCATAATTTAGAGCACCCTCAGGGCTGATCTAAGTTACGATGGGTGACTATGGACCAGCTGAAAATTTTCAGAATAATACCCTGCTCCAACCTACTTCTCCACCATCATTTTGAGAACCTTCCCTTGCCAGGAGACTTCTCAAGAGGACAGCTGTGAGCAGATCCCATCCTTCAGTTTTGGGACCAATCTTATTTAACCTTTTTATTACTGACCTTGGCACAAAACGCTAATAAAGTTTGCGGATGACACAAAGTTGGGAGGTATTGCTAACACAGAGAAGGACCGGGATGTCATACAAGAAGATCTGGATGACCTTGTAAACTGGAGTAATAGTAATAGGATGAAATTTAATAGTGAAAAGTGCAAGATCATGTGTTTAGGGATTAATAATAAGAATTTTAGTTATAAATTGGAGACATATCAGTTGAAAGTAACAGAGGAGGAAAAGGACCTTGGAGTATTGGTTGATCACAGGATGACTATGAGCCGCCAATGTGATACGGCCGTTAAAAAAGCTAATGCAGTTTAAGGATGCATCAGGCAAGGTATTTCCAGCAAAGATAAGGAGGTGTTAGTACCGTTATATAAGGCGCTGGTGAGATCTCATCTGGAATACTGTGTGCAGTTCTGGTCTCCTATGTTTAAGAAGGATGAATTCAAGCTGGAACAGGTTCAGAGAAGGGCTACTAGGAAGATCTGAGGAAAGAAACCTAATCTTATGAAGGAGACTCAAAGAGCTTGGCTTTGTTTAGCCTAACCAAAGAAGGTTGAGGGGGATATGATTACTCTTTAATAAATATATCAGAGGGATTAATATTAGGGAGGAGAGGAATATTTAAGCTAATACCAATGTGGACACAAGAACAAATGGGTATAAACTGGACACTAGGAGATTTAGACTTGAAATTAAATGAGGTTTTCTAAACCATTGAGGAGTGAAGTTCTGGACAGCCTTCCAAGGGAATAGTGGGGGCAAAAGACATATCTGGCTTTAAGACTAAGCTTGATAAGTTTATGGAAGGATGGTATGATGGATAGCCTAATTTGCAATTAATTTTGGACCGCTAATCTTTGATTATCAGCAGGTAAGTATGCCCAGTGGTCTGTGCTGGGATGTTAGATGGGATGGGATCTGAGTTACTGCAGAGAATTCTTTCCTGGGTGTTGGCGGGTGAGTCTTGCCCACATGCTCAGGGTTTAACTGATCACCATATTTGGGGTTGGGAAGGAAGTTTCCTCCGGGGCAGATTGGCAGAGGCCCTGAAGGTTTTTCGCCTTCCTCTGCAGTGTGGGGCATGGGTCACTTGCTGGAGGATTCTCTGCAGCTTGAGGTCTTCAAATCACAATTTGAAGACTTCAATAACTTAGACATAGGTTAGGGGTTTGTTACAGAAGTGGATGGCTAAGATTCTGTAGCCTCCATTGTGTAGGAGGTCAGACTAGATGATCATAATGATCCCTTCTGACCTTAAAGTCTATGAGTCTCCACTGGTTCTGGCCCCTTTGTGTTACCTGAGCAGCACAATTTGGTCCTCACAGTTTAGCACAACCATCTGTATCCCTCGGTTGAAGTCTTTGGGTCAAAAATACTACAGTGTTGAGTGCTATATAGACAGATGGATACCTGAGGTATCTGAAATTCACTTCTGCTATGCCAGTGATGGGCCTTTCCCAAAACCGCAATCAGAAATGGGCCTGCTTAGTGAAAGTCTTGTGATATGGCCAAATGATGATTTGGGACTAGACCAAGGTCACCAAACTCCTTGTGATTTGCATTTGAGTACACACCACGGTTAACATCCACTGGGCCACCCAGTATTTGTCAAAAATGTATTTGTATCATTTTAAGACTCCTATTAAAGGATTGCATTTGCTCCACTGCTGATAAAGACCTACTGTCATTTCCATGATAAACTAGCATTTTTGAACAGTTGATAACTTGGCCAAAAATTTGCTATGTGCTGGGTTTTTACAGAAAAATCCTGTACCTGGGATTTGTCTTGTTTTTGTCTTGAAAATTCTTCAGATAGCACACATATATCCAATATATTTCTAAAATCTCCAGAGGCTCTTTCATTGTCTATTGGATCTTTAATGCACATTTTAAATATTCTGGACCTATTTCTGTCCTCAAGTAAATCAATCAGTGGATAAATTGGATAACTAAGCACAGCAGAATCTCACTTAGGGTTTATTAAGTCCCATGCACAATACAAGAATAGTTTCTTAGTGCTGATGTTTTATGCCCTTGCTTTGTCATGTCAGTTTTGTGCCTGACTTTCTGAACACAGCCATGTCTGTACCAATGTGCAGTTTGTGGAGTCTGGATACAGTGTGTAAAACAAAGTAACCTACATTACTTCCTACGCAACTACCTCTTGGCAGGAGGGAAAATCAAATGTGACCTCTGCTTGCAATAAATAATTGATTTTTTTAATTATTCTTTTAATTTTCTAGACAGAATCATGAATAAACTGGCAGACAAGCAGGACCAGAGGATACCATGAAGAGAAGTTTACAGGTCCTGTATTGCCAACTGTTTCGTAAGTAGAGATTTACCTTTTCATTTATTGTGAGAAATGTATGATTCAATCTCTCTCTAAAAATAGTAATCGAAGCACCAATTTAGGGAGGTCCTTAAGCATGTGCTAATGAAATCAATGAGACCGTTCATGTGGCTAATGTTAGACATGTGCTTTAAGTCCCTTGTTCAATTGTGCATTTGGAAGCACGTTAAGAAAATGTTCAATCTTCAGCTAATTTAGCAGAGTCTCATTCAAAGGTGAAAATGCAGAGCAATAATCATCTAAACCATAAGAATTCACAGAGGAATGAGATGTAAGAAGTTTGGGGATGGTGGCTGGTAGCAGGAGGTACTTGGGTATATGGACCCTTTAAGAGTAGAGTGTGGGGTGAGGGGCCCACAAAGGACCTGTTCCAAGGATTTGGGATGAACAAAGGCCCAGGTAATGGCCTGGCAGTTGAAGAGGAGAAGCAGGAGTCTGATGCAGGGAAAAACCCTGGACACTATTTCTTTAAGGGGTCGTGTAGTGTTGGGTGGGGTAGGGCTCTCTTTCAGCCATTCAGGAGCAGCACTCTGGAGGAGGGTAGTATCTAGACTACATTGTCCCTCAGAACAGGGGAGACACTTGTAAGAGTGGGAGGTCAGAGCCAAAAGGCTAAACTCCAGGGAGAGACAGATGTGAGAGGTGACCCTGTGAAGAGAGTTCTTTCCTGAGTGCTGGCTGGTGAGTCTTGCCCACATGCTCAGGGTTTAGCTGATCACCATATTTGGGGTCAGGAAGGAATTTTCCTCTGGGGCAAATTGGCAGAGGCCCTGGAGGTTTTTCACCTTCCTCTGCAGCGTGGGGCATGGGTCACTTGCTGGTGGACTCTCTGCAGCTTGAGGTCTTCAAACCACAATTTGAAGACTTCAATAACTCGGACATAGGTTAGGGGTTGTTACAGAAGTAGATGGGTAGGGTTCTGTAGCCTGCTTTGTGCAGGAGGTCAGACTAGATGATCATATTGGTCCCTTCTGACCTATGAGTCTATGAGTCTATAAGAGCAGGCTGCAGGGAAAGAGCTCCTTGTGGATGGCAGAAGAATTGGAGATAAGTATGAACCTTTGGTGTGCAATGATAGACTTGGCTGGGGGGGGCCTCTGGCAGCGGCACCCCTATTACACAGGATGTAATGTTTTGCTTCTGCGCTGTTTGCTCAAACTGGCTTGGGTTGGGGATACAGGAAAGCTGTTATCAACTAGTAATTCATTATTCGGTAATCTGTGTGAAACGCATCAGTGGCTTCTGCCTAGTTCTCAGTGGATGGAAAACATCACAATAGCCAACGCTGGTGGTGGTCTCAACATAAAGACCAAAGTCAGAATGGAAACAGAAAATGGGAAACCCTCCCACACCTGCAGGTGAGCCTTCCAGATCATGGGTTAGGCAAGACAATGGGAAGAAAGCTAGATTGCTGTTTTATGTGTTTGTAGATAGATGGAATCCATCTGTTCTCAGTGCTGTCAATCTCGCAACTTTGCTGTGGAATGAATTCACTTCCACGCTTTAGAAAGTAAATTTAAAAAGGGAGTGCATATATGATCATTGCTTATTGTTTGTTAATGATATTTTACAAAGTAAAGTGTCTGTTCACAATAATATTCTGGTAGAATTTTTTAATGTTATCACCTCACTTCGTTAGAATGTTCATCTGTCTGATGCTCATTATGCTACCCAGTTCCATAAAGAAACCTAGTTATTAGGATCTCCTATGTTCATTCTTCAAATTGCAGTGATGTTTTCCCAGTCACTACTAATCTACTTAACTAATCTTTTTTTTTAAAGCGAAAAGTCTTACTATTTTGCCACAAGTTATCTTTAGAGGCCCAGAATTCATACTATTTGAACAGGTGCTTGGGACTTAAAATTCTCTTCCATGGAGGACAGCTAGGTCACTATCAAAGAATAATGGTCTAAGCACCCAGAGCTCAACTGTGAGGGACATATCTTCTATTGGTTTGTTAGAAAAATAACCCTAAATATTAGTAGGTTTTATAGATGATCATGGGAATCCATTTAGTGTTCTTCATTGTCATAAGGATACTAGCTTGTTTATTCTTGTCCTCTTTATTTATGACACCAATACAATGTAAAGGAAATGGAAAGTGGCTTACCAGTCATAACTCAAAGGGACAGATACTCAGCTGGTATAAATGGTCAAAAGTCATATTAGTCTTAACTAGGCCCATGTAATAATAAAGACTATTAACGTAATTCTACCTTGCACCGCTAAACAGTCTGTTACAAAGTTTGCTGGGTTTTTTGCTGTATTTTTTTTTTCAGGGTAGTGTTTTGAACGTAATAAAAAAACTTGGAAAAATCAGAGGGAAAGAATGAGCAAACTGCTGAACTTGTATGACTAAGCAATGGCAATGAAAGCTGCATGGTAAACTTTGAAAAATGGAATGTAAAAATATTATTTTTAATCCCAGTTGAATGACGTTTTTCATTTATTTGTGTGAACTCAACAATGGTATATAGTAATGTAGCTAGCATTACCCGTTCCTAGCTTTGTAGTAAGTATTCTGTCAGTGCAGACATTCCAGTGATTACATACGTTTTATACTATACATGTATTTGGAGCTATTATAAGGAGCTATTTCATTGGTTTGTTTGCTTTATAGAGCCTAAGGTCATAAGGCTTTTGTTTGTTTGTTTTTTTTATTATTCCCAGTAAACCAGTTTCCTCATCTATATCAGATAGACATATTGCTTTAAGCTAGGCTTCTTCCAATTGCTTCATAACCTCAGTTACAATCTCCTAAGAGTGTATTTTACAATAAACCAGATGGAATTATTTTTAGTGCATGTTTTGTACATGTTTTGTGCCACGAGGAAGCACCCACAATGTAGTCCTTACATTTCATCTATACGAAGGAGGGAGAATTGCTACTACAGTACAGCAAAAGAACATACTTTTGAGAAGATATCAATAGAGTAAGTCATCCCTAGGCATGATTCACCATTGCCATGCACCTTGCGTTCTCATTCACAGCAGTATGATGTGGGTCCGGAATGCTGCCAGTTCTATGTGATAACAATTTACACTCACTTTGCACTGGGATAAGTGACTGCATGAAGTTCTAGGCAATGGAGAATTGGGCCCCTCATGGCTACTCTGCATGCAGTTCCATTTCTAATGTTCCGGCCATTGCCTCAGTCAAAGATTGGGATGTAATGAACGAAATGTTCCTGTAGATGGGTAGACAAACCCCGTCTATTTTAGGAACAGCCATGTTTGCTGTGGGGTCTAAACACGGCTTCCCTGGCCAGTATGAACAGTGAATTCCTCCCCTCCACCCAAAGATTGCTGTACTTCAGAGCCACAGTCCTCAAAAACAGGAGCCTAAAGTTAGGTCCCTAAATCCATATTTATGCATCTGAGCTATGGGAGGCAGTCTGGTCCAGTGGCTAGGGCAGTGCACTGGGTTTCATCAGTCCTAGGTTCTATTCCTGGCTCTCCCACTGACCTACTGTGGGACCTTGGCAAGTTGTTTTGCCTTTCTGTGCCTGTTTCCCTGTTTTGTCTGTTTAGATTGAAATCTCTTCAGGGCAAAGGACAGTCTCCAACTACATTTTTGTATGGTGTCTAGCACAATGTGGCCCTAATCTTGGTTGTGGCATCTAGTTGCTATTGTAATATTTATTTAGCCACCTACCTGATTATGAGACTAGGGAGACTGTTAGCTGCTCAACTCTTTTGAAAATCAGGGAGGTATCTAAGTATGACTTTAGGAGACTAACTGTAGACGCCAAGGTGTGAAATTCTTGGCCTAGCCATCTAGACAGTCCAATAAAAGTTTGTAACACTATTCTATTACGGTTCTCAGCCAGAATATCCATATGGGCTGATCAGGAAAATCATGCTAAACCCTTTTACAGCAACGCATGTGGCTTTTAATGTGGTTGTAAGTGGCCTGGATCTAATCCCAGCTGCCAAGAGGTAGCCTTGGTAAAAATTATGCAGCTACATTTGGCCCTGGACTGGAATTCTGGGCCATACTGCTTTACCTCTAGTGATTCATAATTTATGTATTAGTAATTTAAACACGTAACATATTCTGCCAAGAAGCAGTGATTTCAAATTGCATCTTCAAAAATCCTGTCCAGGCTGAAATCTCTGAGAAGTTTAAAAAACAAATAAAAAGACCTCAAGAAACCTGTTCCCTTTTTGTTTTGTTAGCAAGAGCTTTGATGTCACCAGCTGGATTGTGCTGATGAGCACCAGTGAAAACAAAACGTTTGTCCACAATTTGCTGCCATTTGTTCTAGACACATTTATGGATGCAGTTTGTTGCCTCTGTAATGATGAACGTGCAAATGACTTTCCCACGAGGCAACACAATGTCCTTTTTTTTTTTTTTTTTTTTTTTTTTACAGAAACCTAATATGGCAATATAAGCCCTGCAGCTTGATACACAAAATACAGACATATTGTGGAATGCAAACATGCATATTATTTTACTCTCGATGCATTTTTCACACAGAAATTTGAAGTTGTATATAAACTAGAAAAAAATGGAGAGCGAGGCCACTGATGAAGCCTTTGTCTGACAAGCTGTGGGACATGATGCTTCTATCTTCAGGCGTTTTATTTTATTGAAAACGATGAGGATATGATTTCTGTTTATCTAGCTTGCCAGGTTCTGTATGGGCACCCATCACGGTGGTATCTGGAAAATAAATGCAAGTAAAATCCCAATTATAAATATTTCTTATAATTCCCTCTCTGTGCCTGTTTCCCTGTTTTGTCTGTTTAGATTGAAATCTCTTCAGGGGAAAGGACAGTCTGCAGCTGTGTCTTTGTACTTTCTTCATGCCATTGCCACTTGGTGCATTTCCAGACATCAGTGTCTCACTGTTCTGTATTGTAGGCTTGACCCAATACTCACTGAAGTGAGTGGAAATACCCCTATATATTGATCGCATAGACCAGGCCCTATGAAACTGACTAGGATCCCATTAAATTCTGGGGATTTCAATGGAAGCAAGCTCCCACAGTGATAATTTGGGGGTGCAGAACTGGAGCGTATGACCTATTTTAAGCTTTTGTCATGTTCACTAATATTTACTTTTCTTTCTTTTGGTTGGGCTCTTTGCATGGGATAACGATTGCAATCTGGAAGCCCTAGTTGCTAGCACTATGTGTGGAAGCTACTGAGATTTGTATTCATGTGGGAACTTGCTCCAATATTGCTGTTAAAATATGAATGAATGTGGATATTGCTTCCAGCACTGGCTATGTACATTGCGAGTTCAATTTTCCATTTAAAAGGAAATTACTGGGTTTTTTTCTTCTATTACTCCCACTTGCACAACCGTCCCTTTGCGCCTCCCTGAACAAAATGGCCTTGAGTGATTGTGTTTCATAATGTGGAATATCATGAGACCATTTTTCTCCCAGTGCTCTGAGTGCAGTTAATTCTGTTCATCCTTAAGCCATGACGGCCTTACTGTATTCCTGTTAATTCACTTGGGGTGAAATTCACCCCTGCACAGAGGACCAGCACATGGTCAGTGGTCTCCTTAAGTCCTGTTTAGGAGTGGGCCTGATAATTGGCCCTATGATTCTGTGGCAACATGGGGTTAGAAGGTACCACGAGGATCATCTAGTCTAACCCGCTGCCAACATGCAGGACTTGCGTAATGCCATAAATGCATGAAGCATGATTGTCAAAGAGCCCAATTCTGAGTGGTTTCTGAAGGGTTCTCAGCACCTTCAACTCCTAGGATCTATTCCCCACCCCCAACAGGAATTGACTCCTGATGATATCAGTTCTTGCTGCTGACCTCTTGTGTAACTAGGTTAGTGTGCATTGCTCTTCACCTAAGGCATTTTTATGGCCTTTCCTGGTGTGTGTGTGTGTGTGTATGATCAAAGAAAATAACATACCCCCCCCCAGCTTCCCTGCTTTCTGGGGGTTTTGAGCTAGTATCGGAAGTTTTGGTCACTCTTTGCTAATGAATTCCATTCTTGTTTCTGAGTACATTAGTCACATAAAGAACCGTGTTTTTTGAGTGTAGAGAGATCAGTGTATCCCTGCAATGCAAAGCATTTTGGGAGCTGATCCTGAGAGATGCTGAGCAGGCACAATTCATACAGGAGCTTCTGCTGGGTTGCTCAGGGGACGGAGGTGGTTCTGCACCACCCAAAGTCTGGTTGTACTGCCACAACCTAGCCCTTGAGGTGCCTAATAAATATTAATAATGTGCAAAGATGAGAAATACTTGGAATGCACTGAATGCTTCCACCTCAGTTTACAGCCTTTGAGTAGTCACCAGACTGATCCTGCCCTTCATATATATTTTAGGGCACAGCTCCTTAAGTGGTGTAAGGTGGCCTGTTTCTGCTTGCTTCAGTTTATACCCGTTGAAGATCTAGCTGTGTATATATAATATATGTTAAATGTTTAAAAATACTGGAGATCATTTGATACAGATTATTAGGGGATTTCTTTCTATCATTCAAAGGAATTTTCAGAAACAAAGGAGAAAAAGAATATTCCTGTTGTTTACCGTGCAGGAGTATAGGTGTTGGCCTTGGCAAGGAGCATGTTGGGGAGGAGTTATCTAGCAATGGAGTCCGTCTGTTTTTTGCTTAAAATTGCAAAGGGAAACAGCTGCTGGGTATGCAGTGTTTCACTTGCAAAGCTTCTTGGGATACTGCTGAGTCTGAGCCTTTAGATTTGTGTGTCACATGGCTTGGTGACAGATTGCCCATCAGGGAGCTCACAGCAAGCAATAATATGCTCTGGCTTCCCCAAGAAATCAATTTAAGATTGTTTACGTTTCCCAACAAAAACTGCACCTTCTTAAGAGAGACTGCTGTCACTACTTTTCTGTCACTATTCAACTTGTGCATGAGAGCACATTCTCTATTCAGCTGTTGTGATTCTCCCATGGAAAAAAGAATCCAGATAATCTTTTTTTTTTTTTTTAAAACCATTTAAAAGTGAACAGAAATGCTTTTATAAATTAATGCAATTGTGTGTGCCTCTTCTTCCCGTGTGCACTGTAGCTTCAGTAACAAGCAGTTCATTGCATTTCACATGAACATGTAGATCACTTGGCACGTCAGTTCATTGACTGGATGAGTGTAACTCTTGGAAGTCAGTTCTTCATGCATATACTTGTGATTATGAATTTGAAACTTGCTTTATGAAAACATTCTTCAGTATTTACTTTACATTTGCTGTTTCAGTGAATCTTCTTGCCAGAAAATGTGTTCACTAGAATTTTCACAGAAAGCAAACACAGATAAAACAAGTCATTACCAATTTTGAACGTGTGGAAAATATTTTGCATTATTCATCCAGGGTGAATTCTAAATTTGCAAACCTGGAACCCCCAAACCACTGACATATTGTGACAATTCCTCCACTAAGCTTTTAGATTTGTGGAAACATACAGTGATGTAAACCATGGATCTGACATTAGACTATGGCCCAAGGCTATGTATTTCCAGACTGTAGTTTAAGTCTGTGACAGTGAATTTGGAATTAAAAGACAATAGCATTGTGATATTGGCTCTTTCTGTCAGGAGACAGGCAATTCTGGCTTTTCACACTTTATTCCAAGAACACTATCAAATTCATTTTTATGCTTATAATGACATTGTTTATATAAGAACCCTGAGGTTTTTTTAAAACTAATGAGAATACGCATCATCTCCTAGTGTTCATAGTCTCCATGCATTCACTCACCAGAAGTGGAAAGTTTTTGTTAACAACTTCAGTGGCTATCAGACTAAAAAACTGAGAAATATTAAAAATATAAGATTTTTGTTTTGAAAATTATTAAAGAAATGAAGTGAATCCCTAATAATCTTTTAATTCTGAATTATCTGTGTTTTGGTCCTCTTTCCATCACAATAAATCTGCCTAATCTTCTGTTTCAGATTTAATGTTTCCCTCAAGCTTTGTCAAAGAGAGAGATTTTAGTGAGAGTGAAATAGGCGGGGCATGAATTCCCCCTCCCCCCCATTTTTTTTAAAGGCCTGTTTATCTGTCAAACTTCAGGAGTAACAGCTGAGCAGGATGATGCTCATGTGTGAGTCTTTGAGACACCATATCAGGCCAAGTGAAGGAAGAAATGATACTGATAGGCAAGCTCCAATTTAGGTGCCATGGGTGAAATCCTGGTCCTATTGGGTACATCTACATTGTGATACAGAACCTATGGCACCAAGTCTCAGGGTACATCTACACTGGGATTAAAACACCCACAGCACCAAATCTCAGAGCCTGGGTCAGCTGACTCGGGTTCCCTGGCTCAGGATGTGGGACCATAAAATTGCAGTTTAGATATTTGAGCTGGACCTGGGCTCCCCATTCGTAGGGACTCAGGGCCTGGGCACCAGCCCGTGTCTGAACAGTGACATTGCAGTTTTATAGCCCCACAGCCTGAGTCCCATGAGCTGGAGTCAGCTGACCCAGGCCAATTGCAGCCTTGCTGTCGCTCTTCTATCATAGTGTGGCAATACCGAGGTCAATGGCAAAACTCCCATTGACTTCAGTGGGGTAAAATCCTGTTCCTACGTCCTCAAGCAATGGCAGTGCTTTGTGTCAATATGTTATAAAATAAAAATACCCTTTCAAATATTAATTTTGTTTTCAAACCCCTCCTTTGTTTCCATCCTAAACACAGAAACATTGATGGTTTGCACTCAACACATGGTTCAATGGAGTAGCAATCAAACCCTGATCAGGCAAAGCAGGTAAATATGTGAATAGTCATGTTAGCATCATTTGGACTACTCATGTGGTAGAGTTACACATGTGCCTAAATGCTTTGCTGGATCAGGGCCTCAGTGATGTGTGGAAGGAAAATTCTTATGGCAGCACAGACTGTGGCATCTACTGTACATGAATAACTAAGCATCCCTTAGATCATGTTACTGCAGGGTATGCAGAAATGATGATTAGTTTTTAGACATTTACCATACATTATCAGATATTCCCCTGTGTAGCTGCAAAATATTTGTCCATTTGACATTGTCATTAATAACAAAATAATTCATATATCTTTTGTATTTCGATTCTGGATAGTATCTTCACATGTTAAACTGAATTTATTTTTGCAATGCCTTTGTAACTATTCTTCCTTTTTTCTTGTTTATTATATTTTTCAACACCCTGCAGATGTTCCCAACATTGATATTGACCATCAGTGTAGTAGTAGAAGAAAATCGTTCTTCTGTAGCCAGCTGAAGCCTGGAAATAATCTAGAAGCAAACAAATATAAACCATGTGCAATCCAGAGCTGTCACTGGAAGCATCCATTATGTTCTCTCAAACGCTTTTCTATGCCTAATTATTACACATCTACAGGTCTCCTCTCTGATCTGTATTGTGGATCACTTGTCCACTCTGAGATCAGCAGCAGGAATTGGAGAGAAGAATTTTCCAATAATTTCTAGCCTAATTGAAATCCCAGTTCAGCAAGCACATGTCACATGGGTCATATTAAAGACAACAAAAGACTACAAATCCCCACCTGTAGGTTAAATTGCTGAAACATGCTGTGTGCTAGTCTAGCTGGAATAAAGCTGTTCCCTTCCCTAATCAGTGCCTCTGACTGATTTTATTTTGAAACACCCCAAATGTGTACGATGGAGCTATGTGCATACATACCTTGCTGAATTGTGTATTGAACTTACCTAAATTCAGTTTAGCTGTTTGTGGTGTGTTTCCTTTTAAATCGCATATTCTTTAATAGCTCAGAGCCAAAAGCACAGTGGGGTTTGGTGCAAGGGAAGAATAAATTAGGAAGTCTCTTCTTTCTAGGAAGGGAGAGCAGGAGAACCACAGCTGCAAAGGGTGTATGTAGTCTGAAAGGTAGGTAGCCAGACCCCACCAAAATCAATAGATGTTGCTGTGTACAGCACGTGCTAGCTAGGGGGCACACCACTCTAATTTTCACACCGTTTTCCCATCATACCCGCCCTGAGCCATTCTGCACTGGGAGGGCAGAATGGTTCTTGGAACCACCATTTTTGCCCAGGCCACATCACTGGCTCGGACACTCAAAGTGATTCCCAGTGGCAAGGGTTGGATTTAGGGCCAGATTTTCAAAGATATTGAGTTATACCATGAGTTATGACTAAAAAAGATAATAAATGGGAATGAAAACTCACAATCCGTAATAATAAGTATTTATTCAGAGCCCTGTGCAAACACTAACTAATTCATCTCAATTCCATCTCAAATTAAACAGTTAGTTTAGGCTCCAACCTAGAATTGTATGAAAGAAAAGCAGAGCTTTCTGTTTGGTGCCGTTTCACCTAATTGGAAGCACTGAATACTTCTTTAGAACGCAATCATCACTTTTTCATGAGATCCATATATGGGACAGCATGTTGTTTTTCTTAAGCCACCCCAGGAAGCAGATTTTGACTTTGTCACACTCTGTCTCCCAGTTCCCTCACTGCTGTGGGGTGAATGGGGTCTGCCTTGTGCCAGCCCTGTATCTGCCACAGTGTTAGTTCCCTGGAGAAGCCATGTTGGCTGGTGCATTCCCCACATGTGAGGGAAGACATAATAGCCCATGGAGGCTGTCCTTTCCCCACCATGCAGCTTCCCATGGTCTGCATAGCTATAGCAGGGGATCCAGGGGACATCATATGTCCCATTACTCCTCTGCTGCAGTCTTAGAGGATGAGCCACAATTTGGTCCTTAGTCTTTAAGGGTATGTAGCCCTTAATCAGGTTTCTTCTATATAAAGTCAGACTGAACCAATGTTTATGGAAAGGGGCAGTTTTATTCCATTCCAAAACTTCCAGTAAGGATGGAGATTATGTAGTCTCACAGGTCACCTCTCCTACACTGTTTTCTCCTTACTAAATTATGCATCTGAGTCTGGTTACCATGCAAGATGCTCTCCAGCTTCTCTCGGAGATTACAGTAGAAAATGAGAGAGGGAGAGAAACAGATGCAAAGAAAGAGGGTGTCTACTGGCCACCACAACAGTGTCAATGGGAGTTATTTATACCATGTAAGCTGGAGAACTGGGTCTGCCTCTTAGTAAAGAGTCCAATATACTGCATATACCTGCTAAAACAAGTATGTTGATTCATTCCGTGGAAGCATTCATTGCTCCATTATCATGCCATTCTTAGTGTGCATTGCTACAGTTCATAGATATCTTTCAAACTGCTGCTGCAGTCAATAAAAACATGGCAGGGTTAAGGGTGCCCTGCACATAAAGGCAAAACTTTGTTCTGATCTCCTGTGGAAATTTTTAGACCATTTAATAGACTCCATCTCACTGCAGCTTTCAACTTGCAGGTCTCCCACACTGCTAGCAAGTGCACAAGTGACTCTGTCTCAGCCCTGAAGAGTATTGGACCAAGCAGCGTGATAGCTAGTGTCATTTCTAGTTATGAATCATTGCAAAAGTGCTTAAAAGAGGTTGAAAATATGTGTACTTCCACCTCACGTTTTCCTGCTACTTTCGGAATGAACCATGGACTTTGAGAGAGACTGCTTTTTCTGTAAATGGCATGAAACCCAGCATGGTTTCTAGCCAAGTTATAAGAAGTCTAACTTGTAAATCCTGGGGCATTGCTGCAGCTGGACTCCTCTTGCAGTCAGTCTGTAAGACTTTCTCAGTACTTTAATATCCAGCTTCTGATTCTTTATGCGTTTGAAAAAGGCCTTGCTCCTTGAAGTCAGTATCCCGTAGGAAAGGGAGTGATGATTTTGCAGTATGTTCTAAAGCACTAGAGGTCACAGCCGCCTGTAGCATTGGCAAGTTCATTACGGTATCACAGCTTCCCATTACTGAGGGCATTAACTTACAGATGACATAATTAAAGATGTCAAAGAGAAGAGGGAAGATGAAGAGTACAACCAATGGAAGTATCTGATAAATGGACAACCGTAAGTGATGAAGCGTATGCTTCTAGGGTGATCACTTACACTGCTGATTTGCATAAAGAATCATTTTGAGCCTTAAGAAGCAGCACAGGGTAAGAGAGGAGTTTGTTTCAGACTTTGGGGGTAGAGTGGGTCAGTTATCTCTCATTTTGTGGCTTCTCGCTGCAGTAGCAAGTTGGGTTTTAGCAGTCTTGTTTCCTTAAAGCTACAGCCATTTCCCATTCTTCAAAGGTGTTTCCTTCTCCTATTTCAAGAAGGAAGTGCCGCTTTTCTGAGTGAGGCTTGTGCATGCCTGAGAGCCCCCTGTCAAATAATACCTGCCCCAGGAGCTACCTCTTTCAATGAGGATGTGAAGCATAAAGTTCATCACATTCAGCACAAAACTGTACTGACAGATATTGAGAACAAAGTCTATACTAGGGAGAAACGAGTGGCAGCAGTGCCATACAGGAAGCATGATCGGTCGCTTAGGGAAACAAAATGCTCAGTGACAGACTTGTGCTAGAGTGACCAGGTGTCCGGTTTTCAACTGGAATACTTGGTCAAAAAGGGATCCTGGCAGCTCCGGTCAGCCGCCCTGATGGGACCGTTGACTGTCAGGCTGGCAGCTCCGTGAACTGGGGCTGGCAGGTTCCTTGCCAGTCTCCGCGGCTCCCAGAATCAATGGCATGTCCCCCTCTAGCTCCTACGCGTAGGGGCAGCCAGGGGACTCTGCATGCTGCCCCTGCCCCAAGTGCTGCCCCTGCAGTTCCCCTTGGCCAGGACATAGGAGCCGGCATAGGAACCAGAGGGGGGGAAATGCTGCTGCTTCTGGGAGCTGCTTGAGATATGGGCTGCCCAGAGCCTGCACCCCTGAGTCCCCTCTTCCTGTGCCCCAACCCTCTGCCCCAGCCTTGATCCCCCCTCCTGCCCTCCAAACCCCTTGATCCCAGCCTGGAGCACCCTCCAGCACTCCCAACCGCTCATCCCCACCCTAGAGCCCACACCCCCAGCCGGAGCCCTCACCCTCCACATCCCTGAGCCAGCCCAGTGAAAATGAGTGAGTGAGGGCAGGGAGAATGAGCGACAGAGGCAGTGGGGATGGAGTGAGTGGGAACAGGACCTCGGAGAAGGGGCAGGACATGGCCAGGGCCTCAGAGGGAGCATGAGTGTTCAGTTTTGTGCAAGTAGAAAGTTGGCAACCCTAATTTGTGTGAGTGGGCTGGTAGGTGATCTGTAGGCTAATGGTGGACCTTTCCAGATTTGTCTAGGACAGCAAACTCCTGAAATAGAGAATACCTACAAATTATAGTAACAGAGACTCTACCTGACCTTGGGGTGTATGCATGCATTCAAATATACTTTTTATGCATGGGAGCTGTAGTCACTGGGCCCATGATCAAGAGTAAACATGTGACCTGTGGGAAGCCATATATAAGCTTAGGCAGGGACAGGAGATACTCAGGGTCAGATATTCGCTAGTGTGGCTAGATAGAAGCCAGGGAGGGCTACTAAAGGAGAAAAGTATGTCCTCTCCCTTCTCAGTTGAGGGAAGCTGGGAAAGCCTCAGGTGATTAGTATCCAAGGCTTTGAGCTAATTTGCTTTTCTTATGGCATTCTTGTTTGAAAATAAAACCAGCCCAGAGGAAAAGGTCTTGGGCTTAAGGGCCGTTGAGAGCTTCATTCTGCCTTCCCTGGCTGTTGAGATTGCTCACTGGACTAGAAGTACCTACCTGGGTTGGCCTTTTTCCCCATTGAGATGTTGCTGCTGTTCCACTGATGTTTGGTTATGCCATTTGTCAGGGTGGTTCTTCAAAGCCCACCTCCCACTTGAGCTATTTTATGAGTGACCCTAGCTTAAAATATGCAGGCCTTTCTTTGAGACAGGAAAAAATTCTATAGCCCCCAGACCTCAGATGATAGTCCCACACCATCCAGTGGGCCACGCTGCATCAGTATTAGAACACTGTAATTCTTCCTTTCAACACTGTTTTTGACACTGCACCACTGAATAGTTCTTAGCTGGCTCAGATCCTCAGCTGTGACCAAGGAGAGCACAGCACAGTTCAAAATGGGTGTGTGCAAATGTGCTTTAAGCCAGTTTTGTTCTCCTCCCACTTCTGGGGCCTACTGTGCATTAGGCCAGTCCCATGATGTAAAGTAGAACAGCCTGAGGGTTGCTCTATATTACTAACTGCTACTGACCCAAAGTGTCTTGTACGGCAGTCAGGGATTGTCACGATTAAAGGAATCCCTGGGCATGCCCTCTTTTCCCTGCTTTGTCCCCTATGATGGCTGCATGGAGGAGATGTCATGTAGAAGCCATTCTAGTAGTGTTACAACACCGGAGGATCTCTCTATGCTGGGGTGATCTTCTATGGCCCTAGTGCAGGTGAGAAGTTAGACCAGTAACTACATTATTCTTGCCTCTGGATTTCCCAGCAATCTTTGCTTCTGTGTCTATCTTTTAAGGTGTAAACTCTTTGGGTCAGTAATGTCTTTATGTTGGCGCATTGTACAGCGCTGAGCACACTGTCAGCACTTTAATAACTAACTCTGATAATTACTAATAAATACCATATGGCTAAAAATTATGTGAGACTCAAAAGAATTGTTGGGCCATTTATTTTCTGTGCATATGAATGTGTAGCTCATTTAAACCCATTATTTTTCTATTAACTGGCATTGGTTATTCCATCCTTCTGGTTATATTTTTAGAAATATTCAGATTACTACAGCAAGTGTGAAAAATGAATGAAAAAAGAAATCTGGCTGCTAATACTTATCTTCTAAAATTAAATTTCCTGGCTGAATAATCTAGTTAGTGCTCAAAGGAATTTGTCTTCCAAGACTGAATGTTGCTGGCACCCTTGGGTGACTGCTGACAAAATGCCAGAGAATGGGAGATATATGAAAAGATTTCCTTGTCTTCTTCCAGATGTTTGTTCCGTGCAACAGCTGGGTTATTTTCATAGCACTACATAAAATGACATTTTCATAAATCCAAGCGCAAAATTGAAAAGCAATTAGGTTTGATTCTGAGGCTACCAACACCCACCCCAGCATGTTTACCCACCCACACTCACTGGTTCATAGGATGCAGACTGGCTCCTCTCAAGTTAATCTGTAAGGGGCATTCTGCCTTTCTGAGAAGAGCAATAAAATGATGAGAGGTTAATGGCTAGATTTGCCCTCTCCTGGGACCAGAGGGGCTTGAAACTTTTTGAGGGACACCTTGTGGAGTTTTATAATGCAGGGGATGTGGCACGGCTGCCCAGAGGGGGGAGCAAGTGGGGCATTTGCCCCAGGCCCTGCAGGGGCTCCCACAAGAGTTTTTCTGGTCCCCTGGAGTGGGGTCCTTCACTCACTCCGAGGGTCCTGGAAAACTTTTGCAGGGCCTGGGCCCCTGGAGCTTCTTCCGCTCCGGGTCTTCGGCGGCAGTTCGGTGGGAGGGGGGGTCCTTCTGCCCCAGGACCTGCCGCCAAAGTGCCGGGTCTTCGGCGGCAATTCGGCGGCAGGGGCCTCCTGCTGCCAAAGACCCCAGGCCCCCTGAATCCTCTGGGCAGCCCTGGGATGTGGATGTGTGTAGTAGGCAGGTGTAAGGCCTTCTCCTCAATTAAAGGAGCTGGGATTCAAGAGAGAGGACACCCTCAGACCCACTGGGTGGGAGGTGGGGAGGGAAGCAGAAAGAGGCTATGCACGGTCAGCTTAACTTCCAAACTCTTACTGTGGCCCTCCCTCTTGTTGAAGCTATGTTATCATTGACTATGTCCCTGTTCTCCTGCGCAGCGTGTGTGTATGTGTGTTTTTATCTATCATATGATGCAAATTAAACCTTTATATGAGTTTGTGATGGCAGCATTATTTGCAAGACTGCTCCAGAGAAAAGGTATATGAAGGTTACTGTGGAAAGTTCCAGCAGCCTGATACATCAATGTTATTGCTAAGCAGACTGTGGAAATGAAATGACAAATTTCAAACTGCTCTATGAAGTAATGAAAAGGAGAAAAAAATACAGATCAGTTTTTAAAGTGTGTTTCGATTTGTTGATTTTTTTTTCCCCACTTGCAGGCTTGTGTTAACATCCTTAACCATCAGTTAAGGCTGCCATTTATGCTCCCTGTTAATAATAAGCCTGTGGCAAAGTTGCGTGTTGCCAGATGTGTAAAGATGCCGGTTGTTTTGACCTCGGATGTCACTTGCAGGCAAATAAGAAGCTGGTTACAGGAGCCATTGGTTAAAACTGCTCTGATGATTAGTCAATTGGAGAGCTTCAGGCGATTAAGATGTATCATGAAGAATTTATTGACATGACTTATCAGCAGTGATTGTGAACATATTACATCCAAACCCCATCTCCACCAGTATATAGCAGGTCTCAGTTGCTACAGATGTATTATTAATATTTCTTTGGACACCAATATATCTTTGCACAACTTATACATTCTCCTTGCTCATGGATTTTGAATACTCCAACCATAACTCTAAAAATTGCTGAAAATCAGAAAATTTTTAGCTACTGAAATATTAATAAATCCCACCCCCACCTAAGAAGAGTTTAAAAACTCATGAAGTTTTATAACAGCCCTTAATCAGCCTGCCTGAAGTTCAGGGTGCCTAGCAACCAGCAGTGGAGAACATTGAGAACAATCCTTCCCACAGAATGAAAAATTGCCCCTCTTGATTCTGTTTATGGCAAAACCTCCTCTTTATTTTCGAAACTTACACCATGAGAAAACATATGCCATACTTTGTAGAAAAGAAATACAGGCAATGAAGGGAAAAGCTTGTGATTGTTCAATACTCAATCTACTTTTGGCTTCATGAGTGCCCTGCAATAGTGGGAATGTGCAACAGTTACGAAGGAGAGGTGTATTTTTACAGAGGAGGGGGGAGAAGTCATTTCAAATGAAAGATAATAGGGTTAGGGAAAGGCCCCTTGGGTCAGGCAGCCTCATCCTTCATCACTTTTCACTTTTCCCTAGCTCATCCTATATGTGAGTCCTTACTAATCTGCTAGGGCCCGGATTTTCAAGTGCTCAGCATCCACAATCAAGGTCAGATTTTCAAAGGAACTCTCGACTCCCATCTCGGCACCTAAAGAAGGGCCTGATTTTCAAAAGTGCTCATTACCCAACGTGCTGAGCTCTCTTGAAAATCTGGCCCAAAGTGTGGGACCCTCTGAAAATCTGGCCATTGGGAGCTACATCAGTGTGATTCAGGAGAGATGCCCTGCAGTTACACGAGTGTAAAACTGGCGTGAATGAGAGGAGAATCAGGTCCTTATTTAATGACAGAACTGGTACTATGATCACCTCTGCTAGGATCATAGTACCAGAACTGGTACTATGATCACCTCTGCTAGATATTGCTAGGTGCAATATCTTAGGACCTCTCTGTAATGCCCTTTACTGCTCACTTATTTTCCCACACCTGTACTTGGTGTTACTGAGCCTCATCCTGAAGGCCTCATAGTAGGGACATCAGCACTGAGCCTTTGATTTGCTCCAGACAAGCACCTACACTTTCAGAGGTCAAATTCTGCTCTCACGCCTTGGGAAACTGCATGGAAGTGAATGAGCTTTGAACAGGTGAAGTCAAAGTAGAATGTGGCCCCAGGCATGTATTTGAAGGACATGGGCCTGAAAAATGAAGTGAAAATCTCATAGGGATAGCCTATCTGGTGAGATTGTCTAAACTTCCCCCTTTAGGCCATGTCAGATATACTAAAAGGATTGTGGTATATTGGCATTTCCAATCCAATCTGGGACCAGGAAGCACAGATGTGCACAAACACATAAAAATAAAAAATTGGGATCAAAAGTTAAATTAACTTTTATGAACGTCAGAAAAGTTTCCATATCGGTCCATTTTGAGTTTTGGTGATGTGTTTTCATTGGTTGTTTTTCTTTGACTTTCCCTTCCTTTCTTTCTATTGCTACCTATAGTGCCCAAGTTTACTGAAGTCTTTTGCCCACCCTCATTCCTTCTCATTCAACTAGCCTTCTCAGAATAGTTGTCTGTATACTTCTGCATCCAAGCCAGACAAAATTAATGTATTCTATATAATAAATCTTTGCAAAGGTGTAGACAGACATAAACTTTGTTGTGAAAATGATGAAGTTTCTCTTATGTAAAGGCCCCAGCCATGGTGCTTCGAGCACCCCTGGCAGCTTGAAAACTGAATTCAGAATTTCTCCTTAGGCCAGGAAAAATGGCCAGCAACTGCGTTAGTTCTGAAATGACTTATGGGAGCATTTACTTATTTGGAAGTCAGTAGCTGCTGAGCTGCAGATAGCGATATTCTCACGTTCACCTCCCTCTACACAGTGGTGTGAGGTATTATTTTGATGTGCAGTATCAACTTTTTTCCCCAGGAAAGTTAAACATGTCAGTAGTAGTTTATATATGTAAAATGATCAAAACTGCTTTAATGTATCATGTATATTTCAAGTTTAAGCCCTTGTTAATTCTAATAAATTTTGATATTGATTTGAAGGACAAGTGTTTTAATGAAGATCTAAATCAAGCAGTCATAAGTCCCTCTTTTTTGCAATGTTCATATATAAAATTATCTGCTGTAGCAGAGGTTCCCTAGCACTAATAATATTAACCCTTCTGCTGTAAATCTCTTTCTACAATTTATTTTAAAAGAATCTATGTATGTATCAATCTACAATCTGATGGAAAACTGTCTTTCCATTCATTACATTTATATAACAGAAGATTCAACTTATTGTATAAATTCGTAGAATATCAGGCTTGCAAGGGACCTCAGGAGGTCATCTAGTCCAACACCCTGCTCATAGCACGACCCATATCCGACAGACTTTTGCCCTGGATCCCTACATGGCCCCCCTCAAGGATTGAGCTCATAACCCTGGGTTTAGCAGGCCAATGCTCAAACCACTGAGCTATCCCTTCCCAATTCATAAATACTAAAAGGAATTCTAAATGATTTTCCCCCTCTCAATAGCATGGGAATTTCATACTCTTCTAAACTCTAATCATTCACAGTGAACCATTCAAGCAATGTTTCTGGCCATCATCCAGTCTGTCCAGTTTATTGCACTGATGCAACATATATGATTACTTGCCTTGTGGCCAGGTGGCATATGTGTGCATTCGATGCAAGCAACTCGTGACCCTCAGAGATTGAGTACAGGCTCTTGAGATCAGAGTGGCTGAACTGGAGGAGCTAAGGGGGACAGAAAGGTACATAGATGAGACTTTCAGGGACACAGTAGAGCGGTCCCAGACCCAGTTTGACAGCCTCTGTGCTGTTGAGGTGAGAGTTTCAGGGAAGGAGAACATCAAGCTGGAGCATAAGGAAACGATCTCATAGTTGGTACAATCTTTGCAGATGTTGTCACTGTGTCCTTTCACACTGAGGATACCTCTCTGGGAGAGGAGACTCCTCATACTAGGAAAAGACAGGCAAAAATAATGGGGAATTCAGTTAGAAATACAGATAGTTTGTGATGACAGGGAGAACCACATAGTGAATTGTCTGCTGGGTGTGAAGGTTGTGGACCTCTCAAGTCATCTACATAGATATATGTGCTGTGCTGAGGAGGAGACAGTGGTCATGGTACATGTAGGTAACAATAACATAGGGAAATGTAGGTGAGAGGTCCGGGAGGCCAGAAGTAGGCTGCTAAGTACGAGATTGAAGTCCAGGTCCCCCATGGTAACATTCTCTGAAATGCTTCCATTTCCACACACAGGGCCAGTTTGAGACGGGCAGACCTGCAGGCTCTGTGTGATGAGATGATGCTGTTGGCAGGAAGGATTTATGTTTATTAGGAATTGGGGAACCTTTTGGGAAAGGGGGAGCCTATCTAGGAAGCATGGGCTCCACCTAAACCAGAATGAAACCAGATTGATGGCATGTAAAATTAGAAAGGTGGCAGGGGAATTTTTAAACTAAGGGTTGGGATAAGCCAACAGATGCAGAGGAACACACAGTCTAGACAGAGACATTCCTTATGAGAGGATTTATTAAAGGGGATATTCTATATCCTTGTAAAGAGAAGAGGATAGAATTTGATAAAGTACAGGTAGGAACTGAAGAGAAGCAGTCAAACAAAAGGTTTCAGAGTAGCAGCCGTGTTAGTCTGTATCCGCAAAAAGAACAGGAGTACTTGTGGCACCTTAGAGACTAACAAATTTATTTCAGCATGAGCTTTCGTGAGCTACAGCTCACTTCTTCGGATGCATAGAATGGAACACACAGACAGGAGATATTTATACATACAGAGAACATGAAAAGGTGGAAGTATGCATACCAACAGGAAGAGTCTAATCAATTGAGATGAGCTATCATCAGCAGGAGAAAAAAAACTTTTGAAGTGATAATTAAGATGACCCATAGAAGGTGTGAGGAGAACTTAACATAGGGAAATAGATTCAATTAGTGTAATGACCCAATCATTCCCAGTCTCTGTTTAGGCCTGAGTTAATTGTATCTAATTTGCACATTAATTCGAGTTCAGCAGTCTCTCTTTGGAGTCTGTTTTTGAAGTTTTTTTTTTTGCAAAATTGCCACTTTCAAGTCTGTCACTGAGTGGTTAGAGAGGTTGAAGTGTTCTCCCACTGGTTTTTGAATTTATGATTCCTGATGTCAGATTTTTGTCCATTTATTCTTTTGCGTAGAGACTGTCCGGTTTGGCCAGTGTACATGGCAGAGGGGCATTGCTGGCACATGATGGCATATATCATGTTCGTAGATGTGCAGGTGAACGAGCCCTTGATGGAGTGGCTGATGTGATTAGGTCCTATGATGCTGTCACTTGAATAGATATGTGGACAGAGCTCATCTCAATTGATTGGACTCTTCCAGTTGGTATGCATACTTCCACCTTTTCGTGTTCTCTGTATAAATATCTCCTGTCTGTGTGTTCCATTCTGTGCATCCGAAGAAGTGAGCTGTAGCCCACGAAAGCTTGTGCTGAAATAAATTTGTTAGTCTCTAAGGTACCACAAGTACTCCTGTTTTTTTAGTCAAACAAAAGTGTCCCATTCAGTCACATCACATGAAGGCAGAAAATGAAATACTTACAAATTTTATAAGTGCTTATATACAAATGGTAAAAATCTAAATACTAAGATGAGTGAACTTGAGTGCCTGATATTAAATGAGGAAAGGCATTACAGAAACTTGATGGAACAAAGATAATCAATGGAACACAATATCAGGGTACAAAATATATAGGAATGACAGAGTGGATCATGCTGCTGGGGCAGTGGCACTATATGTCAAAGAAAGCTGTCCAAGTTGTCTGGAATGACTCAGGGGCATGAGTACCAACCCCAAGGCAGACTGTTAAGAACCTGGCCACAAACCCTAGATTGGTTGTGAGTTCTATACTTAGATTTCACCAACCGATGATCAGCGTGAACTCCTCAGGCACTCTAACAGCCTTAACATGGAAATACAGAGAGTCTCCTTGGTTACTCTGATCTATCTTGCCACCCCAGCAAGCCTACCATTGTGATAGATGATCTCTTACATCAAGGATCACATCAATGTTCAGGTTACTCCCAGTCCCAAAGGACCAGTCACTTATCCCAGGTCAGTTGCACTTTATATTTCACACCAAGGCAATACTTTTAGCCAATCCTATCATAAACTAAACATTTTATTATATAGGAAAAGGAAATGAGAGTTATTTACAAGGTTAAAGAGAGTAAACATATGTACAGTAATTCCTCGCTTAACTTTGTAGTTATGTTCCTGAAAAATGCTACTTTAAGTGAAACGATGTTAAGCAAATCTAATTTCCTCATAAGAATTAATGTAAACAGAGGGTGGGGGTTAGGTTCCAGGGAGAAATTCTTTTGCCAGACAAAAGGATACGCACACACGTATAAGTTTTAAACAAACAATTTAATACTGTACACAGCAATGATGGCTGTGAAGCTTGGTTGAGGTGGTGAAGTTAGAGGGTGGAAGAGGGAGGGATATTTCCCAGGGAATGTCTTACTGCTAAATGATGAACTAGCACTTGGCTGAGCCCTCAAGTGTTAACACATTGTTAATGTAGCCTCACACCTACAAGGCAGCACGAATGGAGGGAAGGCAGACAGCATGGCTGAGAGAGACAGAGACACACACCGTGTGTGTGAGAGAGACGCGCATTGCCCTTTTAAGTACACTGACTCCATTCTAAGTACATTGCCTTTTCAAGTAGATTAGCAAGTTGAGACAGCAGCTCCTGCCAGCAAGCTCCCCCCATCCTGAGCCCTGTCATGTACTCTCCCCATCCCCTGCTCTGTGGAGATAAGGTACAGAAGTCGGGAGAAGGGGACATCCTGACATTATCACCCTTCTTCCCCGCCCTGCACAGCAAGCAGGAGGCTCCTGGAAGCAGCCCCAAGTCAGAGGGCAGGAGCAGCACACGGCAGTCGGGGAGGGACAGCTGAACTGCGTGGCAATTGATAGCCTGCTGGGCAGCTGCTGCACAGGCAGCTGCTGCACAGGCAACTTAGGGGAGTGGGTACCTGATGGGGGGCTGCCAGTCCACCCTGGTTCCAAGCCCCCCCAAGCTAACTTCAACAGGCTGCTCTTTCTGCAAGCAGTGGACAAAGCAGATGGCTGAAAATAGCATTATAAGGGAGCATTGTGCATTTAAACGAGCATGTTCTCTAGTGATCAGCAATGTAACAATGAAACAGTGTTAACTGGGATGACTTTAAGTGAGAAGTTACTGTACTCACAGATGAGTTACCTCCTTCAAGTTCAAAAAATACCTGAAGCTTCTGTAATTAGCAAGCTCTATATTAGCAAGCAATATATGTCATTTAGGACTAACCCAGGCTCAGCAGCTGGGGATCATTTGCTTATGCCCAGAAACCTTGTCCCCTTCCCCCAGAGCAGCATAGAGATATAGTTCCTTCTAGTTAGGGATTTTTATTCCCTTCCTCCCTTGTGCTTTAAACTGCAAACCTAGCTGATGGGAGGAATTCACTTGCATGACTCAGGGGGGAGAGCAATCAACAAAGTCTTTTGTCCTATTTAATGTATTACAATAGTTGCCTGGTGTTGATAGGCTCTCATTGTTGGCTAAGACATAACACCTTCTGTTGGAGATCACCACTTTAAACCCTCCCTGACTGAACTAACCTCGTTATCTCTAGCTTGCTTGCTAGCATATATATACCTGCCCCTGGAAATTTCCACTACCTGCGTCTGACGAAGTGGGTATTCACCCACGAAAGCTCACGCTCCAAAACTTCTGTTAGTCTATAAGGTGCCACAGGATTCTCTGCTGCTTTTACATATCCAGACTAACACGGCTACCCCTCTGATACTTGACACTTTAAACTAGTTAATATATCTCTCTCTCTCCTGTATGATGATTTACACAGTCACAGAGGCTTATAGTACCAATGCTTAAATATTATCATATAGTATGGGATACAAATGTTATGAGTGAGAATAATGCACACAGCATTCAATAAATCTAAAGACTAAGCATGTTTTAAAATTTTTAATAGCTATTTTAACAATACTAACACACAGATGAGCCAGAGTGATTCCAGCTATGCCTTTGTCAGTGTTCCACTCGGGCATAGGGACCTTGGCATGAGCTGCCGCCTGGTTTGCCAGTGTCACAAGAACATAGAGCCAAATATAGTAAAAAATCTTAAATGAATCAAACTGTACCCTAGAATCTCTGTGGATAGAAATTCAGTGCTTGAGTAATAAGAATATAGCAGTGGCAATATATTACTAACCACCTGACCAGGATAGTGACAGTGATTGTGAAATGCTCAGGTTGATTAGAGAGTTTATAACAACAGAAAACCCAATAATAATGGGGATTTCAACTATCCCTGCATTGACAATGTACATATCACTTTAGGACAAGATGGATAGATAAAATTTCTAGACACCATTAATGACTGCTTCTTGAAGCAGCTAGTCCTGGAAAGCACAAGAGGAGAGGCAATTCTTCACCCAAGAGTGGAATATATCTGGACTGCTTGGTAACAGCATATATAATGTTGTTAAATTTAACACCCTTATGGATGGAAATACCAAAGAAACCCACACAGTAGCATTTAACTGCCTAAAGGTGAACTACACAAATGTGAGGAAGCTATTTAAATGGAAAGTAAAAGGAATAGTGTCAAGAGTGAAATGCCTGTAAGCTGCATGGATACTTTTTAAAAACATTATAATAGAAGCTCAAACTAAATGTGTACACCAAATAAAAGAAAAAAAACAGCAAAAGAACTAAAAAAATGCCCCCTGACTAAACAACAGAGTAAAAAAGGCAGTTGGAGACAAAAAGATATCTTTTAAAAATTGGAAGTCAAATACTACTGAGGAAAATAGAAAGAAACATAAACTCTGGCAGGTCAAGTGTAAAAATATAATTAGGCAGACCAAAAAAGAATTTGAAGAACAACTAGAAAAAGACCCAAGAACTAACAGCAAAATTTTTAAGGACATCAGAAGCAGGAAGTCTGCCGATCAGTTGGTGGGGCCACTGTATAGTCAAGGTGCTAAAGGAGCACTCAAGGATGATAAGGCCATTGAAGAGAAGCTAAATGAATTCTTTGCATCAGTCTTCACTGCAGAGGATGTGAGGAAGATTCCCACACCTGAGCCATGCTTTTTAGGTGACAAATCTGAGGGCCTGTCCCAGGTTGACATGTCAATAGAGAAGGTTTTGGAATAAATTGATAAAGTAAACAGTAATAAGTATCCAGGACCAGATGGTATTCAACCAAGAGTTCTGAAGGAACTCCAGTATGAAATTGCAGAACTACTAACTGTGGCATATAACCTGTCTTTTAAATCAGCCTCTGTACCACATGACTGGAAGATAGCTAATGTACTGCCAACTTTTTAAAAAAAGGCAAATTAGTTGAAACTATAGTAAAGAATAGAATTATCAAGCACATAGATGCACATAATATGGTGGGAAAGAGTCAACACAGCTTTGGTAAAGGGAAAACATGCCTCGCCAATCTATTAGAATTTTTTTAGGAGGTCAACAAGCATGTGGACGAGGGGGATCCAGTTGATTATAGTGTATCTTGGCTTTTAGAAGCCTTTGAAAAAGGTCTTCATCAAAGGCTCTAAGCAAAGTAAGCAGTCATGGATAAGAGGAAGGTCATGGATCAATTATCTGCTTAAAAGGAAACAAAGTATAGGATAAATGGTCACTTTTCACAGCAAGAGAAAATAAATAATGGAAGTTCCCCAAGGATCTGTCCTGGGAACAGTGCCATTCAACATATTCATAAAATGATCTGGAAAAAGAGGTAAAGGATGAGATGGAAATTTGCAGATGATACAACAGTACTCAAGATAGTTAAGGCTAAAGCTGACGTGAAGAGTTACAAAGGGATCTCACAAAACTGGGTGACTGGCAACAAAATGGCAGATGAAATTCAGTATTGATAAATGCAAAGTAATGCAACATGGAAACATCATTCAACTTGGCATACAAAATGATGTGGTCTAAATAGCTGTTACCACTCAAGTAAAGAGATCTTGGAGTCACTACAGATAGTTCCTGAAAACATCTGCTCATCAAAACATCCTGTGGCACCTTATAGACTAACAGATGTTTTGGAGCATGAGCTTTCTTGGGAATACCCACTTCGTCAGATGCATGTAGTGGAAACTTCCAGGAGGCATGGTTATATATGCAAGCAGGCTAGAGATAACGAAGTTTAGTTCAATCAGGAAGGATAGCCCTGTATCTAGCAGTTAGGTGTGAAAACCAAGAGGAGAAACTGGTTTTGTAGTTGCAAGCCATTCACAGTTCTTTGTTTAATCTGAGCTGATGGTGTCAAATTTGCAGATGAACTGAAGCTCAGCAGTTTCTCTTTGAAGTCTGGTCCTGAAGTTTTTTGCTGAGCAGTGGCACCTTAAGATCTGCTATAGTGTGGCTAGGGAGGTTGAAGTGTTCTCCTACAGGTTTTGTATATTGCCATTCCTAATATCTGATTTGTGTCCATTTGTCCTTTTTCCGTAGAGACTGTCCAGTTTGGCGATGTGCAAGGGGCATTGCTGGCATATGATGCGTATATTACATGGTGGACGTGCAGGTGAATGAACCAGTGATGGTGTGGCTGATCTGGTTAGGTCCTGTGATGTGTCGCTGGTGTAAAATATGTGGGAAGAGTTGGCATCGAGGTTTGTTGCATGGACTGGTTCTGAGCTAGAGTTACTATTGGTGCAGTGTGCAGTTACTGGTGAGAATATGTTTCAGGTTGGCAGTTGTCTGTGGCGAGGACTGGCTTGCCACCAAGGCCTGTGAAAGTGTAGGATTGTTGTCAGGATGGGTTGTAGATCCCTGATGTGCGTTGGAGGGTTTTAGCTGGGGACGTATGTGATGGCCAGTAGAGTCCTGTTGGTTTCTTTCTTGGGTTTGTCTTGTAGTAGGAGCTTCTGGGTACACGTCTGGCTCTGTTGATCTGTTCCTTATTTCCTCATGTGGGTATTGTAGTTTTGAGAATGCTTTGGTGGAGATTTTGTAGGTGTTGTGTCTCTGTCTGAGGGTTAGAAGAATGCAGTTGTACCTTAGTGCTTGGCTGTAGACAATGGATCGTGTGATATGCCCGGATGGAAGCTGGAGGCATGAAGGTAGGCATAGCGGTCGGTAAGGTTTTTGATCTAGAGTGGTGTTAATGTGACCATCACTTATGCACCGTGGTTTCTAGAAATGGACCTCCGTGTAGATTTGGTCCAGGCTGAGGTTGATGGTGGGGTGGAAGCTGTTGAAATCGTGGTGGATTTTCCAGAGTCTCCTTCCCATAGGTCAGATGATGAAGATGTCATCAATATAGCGTAGGTAGAGAAGGGGTGTGAGTGGAAGAGAGCTGAGGTCGGCCATAAAATATTAGCATATTGTGGGGCATGCAGGTGCCCATAGCGGTGCCACTGATCTGGAGATATATATTGTCATCAAATTTGAAATAGTTGTGATGTGAGTTAAAGGCACAGAGCTCAGCAGCCAGTTGTGCTGTGGCATCATCAGGGATACTGTTCTGACAGCTTGTAATCCATCTGTGTGTGGTTGTTTGTGTAGAGAGCCTCTACATCCATGGTGGCTAGGATGGTATTTTCTGGAAGGTCACCAATGCATTGTCGTTTCCTCAGGAATCAGTGTTGTCATGGAGATAGTTGGGAGTGCTGGTGATAGGTCTGAGTTGAGAGTCCACATATCCAGACAGTCCTTCAGTGAGAGTGCCAATGCGGAGATGATGGGGCATCCAGGATTTCCGGGTTTGTGGATCTTGGGTAGTAGATAGAATAAACTGGTCAGGTCTAAGGATATGTTGATTTGTTCCGGTTTATTAGTGTAGGGAGTGTCCTGAGTAGATGGTGCAGTTTCTTAGTGTATTCCTCAGTGGGATCTGAGGGAAGTGGCCTGTAGAATTTGGTATTGGAGAGTTGTCTGGCAGCTTCCTTTTGGTAGTTAGACCTGTTCATGATGACAGCAGCACCTCCTTTATCCGCCTCTTTGATGATAACGTCAGGGTGGTTTCTGAGGCTGTGGATGGCATTGCGTTCTGCACGACTTAGGTTATGAGGCAAGTGGTGGTGTTTTTCCACAATTTCTGCCTGTGCACGCTGGCAAAAGCATTCAATGTATAGGTCCAGACAGTCATTTCGACCCTCAGGAGGAGTCCATGTGGAGTTCTTCTTGTGCTGTTGGTGGGAGGGTACCTGTGTATCAGTGTAAGGTGCCACAGGATTCTTTGCTGCTTTTACAGATCCAGACTAACACGGCTACCCCTCTGATATCTGCTCCATGTGCATTTGTGGTCAAAAAAGCCAACAGAATGTTAGGAACCATTAGGAAAGGGATAAAAAATAAGACAGAAAAAATCATAATGCCACTATATAAATCCATGGTACACCCATATATTGGAATACTACATGCAGTTCCGGTTGCCCCATCTAAAATATATATATAATATCAGATTTGAAAAAAAATACAGAGACGGGCTACAAAAATGATTAGGGATATTGAACAGATTCCATATAAGGAAAGACTAAAAAGACTGGGACTGTTCATCTTAGAAAAGAGATGACCAAGGGGAGAGGGGATACTATAGAGATCTATAAAATAATGCATGGTGTGGAGGAAGTGAATAAGGAAGTATTATTTACCCCTCCACATAACACAAGAACAAGGGGTCATCCAATAAAATCAATACACAGCAGATTGTTTTAAATCATAAGTACTTCTTCACACACTACACAGTCAACCTAGGAACTTGTTGTCAGGGGATGTTTTGAAGGCCAGAAGTATAATTGGATTTAAAGAAGAATTAGATAAGTTCATGGAGGATAGATCCATCAATGTCTATCAGCCAAGATGGTCAGGACCCCAACCCCATGCACTCGGTGTTCCTAAACCACTGACTGCCAGAATGTGGGACTAGACAACATGAGATGGATCACTCAAAATTGCCTTGTTTTGTTCATTTCCTCTAAAGCATCTGGCATTTGCTGCTGTAGGAAGGCGGGACACTGGCCTAGATGGACCATTGCGACTGTTCTGACCTATTGTGGCTGTTCGTATGTTCTTATCAAAAGATATATTCTCATGTTAGTGGTAGAGTCTTCTACACTGTCTCTTATGTAAAACAATAGGAGTAATGCAGTTAAAAGCCTGTATATAGAAGGGAATATATATCTTATAGCTTACTAAAATTTGCTGTAATAGTTGCACATTCAATTGTTTTAAAATATTCATTTATTTGTATTCCAATACTTAATCCAGTTGTCCATTGTGCAGCATACAGATATTTCAACATGTCTGCCCTATATGTATTATTTAAACACAGTTATTACCAAGTGGTACGTACATCAGCGTTGTAGATTACTAAGATGTTGCCTCTAGGGCAAGTTTTCATATGAACTGCATCAATCTTGTGGTTACTTCCCCCTTCACACCCTTCCCCCTTTTCATTTGTAGAGAATCTTGGCATTAGTAGTTACCATAGTAACATGGTAGGATTGTTCAAATGGGGGGGAAAAAGTTGGAAATGTGCGGAATTACCCGTAACTGATTCAGGTTGCTGCATTCAATATGTATCCACCAACCATAGCCGGATACATGACATGAAAAGAATTATCAGTGAATACATGGTGAGAAAAATATTGTGATATTATTTGTACTACTGTGACACCTACAGGCCTCTGTCAGGATTGGAGCCCCATTGTGCTAGAAGCTGTAAAAATATAGAGCTGAAAGATGGCCCCTGACCCATATATCTGTGAAGTATCTGCCTAGCTTCATAAGCCTGGTGAATGGAAAGAAAATGTGCTACAAATAATTTATTTGAAAACTATCACAGAATCCCTCAAAATCTTTGACAAATATCTGACCAGTTCTTCCTCTGCCCTCTAGTTAAGGCGGAGGCTTTTCCTGTCTCCCAAGTTACTAGTCTACACATCATGAGAGAATTCTTCTGTGCACATTGCAGGATGACATGTAACCAAATGGAAACCTTGAAAAGGTCACCATTGCTGAGATATTTATACAGTACTCTCTGCAACTCAGCAGCCTTATTCGCTAGCTCATCTTTAATATGAATGATGTTCCATGTGGCCCCTGATAGTAGCCAAATGGTCTATTTTTGAGGAACTTTATTCAGATCTATGTTAGTATGTTGAGAACCACCGTAAGGCTGTTTTTAATTTATGTTCAGATTGCAATATTTAAAAACACATCTGGCAGCCAGGGAGCACCTGCCATTTCTAGTCCTTTAATTTTATTTAATAGGGTTTTGAAGAATAATTAATCAGATTGTAAGGAGAACTCCACAGATTTTCTCAGGAGATTGAGACCACCCATGCTATTGCCCGCAAAAGCGATTTATATTCAGTTAATTGTGATAACATCTCAGCTGGCAATCACTAATACAAATGCTTATCTTAAACAAGTGAATGGAAGATCCAGGTTAGAAGGAATTACAGAAGGCACAAAGAAGAAAAGGCGGCACTGAGTTCCCTGAGACTAAACAAGGGTTAATTAAAACTGTTGGTACAGGATAGGTGATTACTGTGCAATGAAAGCAACACCAGTACATGAAATGGAGATGAGATGAGTATATAGAAAATGAAAATGTATTTTGGACATGAGTGAGGAAAGCTTCTCCTGATCCTGTGAAAAAATTAGAACTCTTACATCAATACTGTAAGGGCCACATTCTGGCTGGACTCGCATCTATGAGTACTCCAAAAACTAGAAGCAAGTCAAGTATAAAAGCAGCACATTTGTGCAGTGCATCCAAGTGTCAAATAGAGGATTATGGTCCAATTCTGCTGTAATTGAGATCAATGACAAATCTGCCATTGACATCAATGGTGCAGGATCAAGCCCTCAGATACCAGATGTGTTTTTCCACATGTTCTCTGTGACAAAAGTAGTGCAGTATTGTGTCTGAGGCAATGGATGTGGCACAGACATAGCAAAGCTATATCCCAGCAGACTAATTAAACCCATGCAAAGTCTCTGTCAAATATATGCTTCCTCCAACTCTGAGCTGAAACAAGCCCTGCAGTGATTGCAAAAGCTAATGTGAGACGTAATGTTGGAGAGAGAGACCCCCAAAAAATTAGCTGGGCATGCCAGGATGACTCCAGGATACCTATGCATCACTAGAATAGAAGTACCATGTTTGGGACAGCCCTGGTGGCTCTAGATAATTGTGGGAGACAAGCAAGTGGTGCAGAGCACAGGGGCCATGAGTAAGGCTACGTTTTAGTCATGGGTATTTTTAGTAAAAGTCATGGACAAGCCACAGGCAGTAAACAAAAGTTAATGGCCCATGACCCGTCCATGACTTCTATATACCCCTGACTAAATCTGGGGGGGCAGTAGTGTGCAGCCAGCCGGGGGTGCCATGGGGGAGAGGGGTGCAGTGGTGCACAGCCTGGCTGGAGGTGCCGCTGGTGCTGGGAGAATGGGGATGGGCAGTGGCATGCAGCCCAGTCAGGAACCTCGCTGGTGCTGGGGGAGGGCAAGCAGTGGCACGCTACCCAGGACCCTGCTGGGGTTAGGGTGGGTTTGGCGCAGCTGGCAGGCTCCCTACCTGGCTCAACACCTCCCCGGAAGTGAAGACATCTCCCTCGCTGAGCTCCTAGGTGTAGGTGTGGCCAGGCAGCTCTGCACACTGCCTCCGCCCAGAGTGCCGGCTTCACCACTCCCATTGGCCGGAAAACACCGTCAGTGGGAGCTGCGGGGGCAGGCAAAGGCTGTACGCAGAGCTGTCTGGCCACACCTCCGCCTAGGAGCTGAGCGAGGGGGATGTCCTCACATCTAGGGAGCTCCCCTGAGGTAAGCACTGCCCAGAGCCTGCCTCACCTTGTCCTGTGCCCCAGCTCCCTTCGCCCTCCCACACCCAAACTTCTGCTGCTGCTGGGGGAATGGGGTACAGTGGCCTGAGACTGCCCTAGGAGCGGCAGGTACGACGGGCACAGGAGCTGCCCCCATGCCATGCAGAAGTCACGGAGGTCATGGAAAGTCACAGAATCCGTGACCTCTGTGACAAGCTCACAGACTTAGACATGAGTTTATATGAGCAGCAGGTGGATACCTTCAATCAGTTTCTCATGTTTACCTCTGCAAGTGCATAAAAGCCAGTTGGCAGGCACAATAGTGCACAGCCGTATAATAACCAATATAACTCTAGCCCTTAAGCACAGGACTGACTGGTAACAGTGTACAGATGGCTGGAATCTTGATGTAGGTTACTGATTTTTGATAGCAATGTGCTTCCTTCACTGGAGAAAAAAGGAAAAATAACTCCTTAGCTCTGCCCTGTACAGGGCATATGAACATTTATTGTAATTCAGTAACGAGCATTACTGTAATAATACTGCTAATAATAAATAATACTTGGCATCTTTCTTTTATTTGAGGATCTCACAGCACTTCGCAAACGTGAACTGAACAATTTATACCTCATTATAAGATTCAAAATTAATTGCTCCAACCTATTACTACTGTGATTGGTGCCTTATAAATACCACTGTTCTATGCTTCGGTGCAGTCAAACCAGGGGGAGGTCAGTCCAGCAGTCATTGGCTCCTCTCATGACACGGGTGATTTGGACATCTGTTAGATCCTGTATTCTTACAATGACATAGTCTAGGAGGTGCCATTGTTTTGAGCAGGGGTGTTGCCAAGTCGTTGTGTACTTGTTGCTTTGTCTGAAGACTGTATTTGTGATCACAAGATTGTGCTCTGCACGTTTGCTGAGTAGAAGGATGCCATTGGAATTGGTCTTGCCCACTCTTCCTTCCCAGTGGTGCTACCCCATACATTAGAATCTTGGCTGACTCTTGCATTAAAGTCCCCTAAGAGGATTATCTTTCTTGTTTTTGGAATAGATGACAAAATGTTATCAAGGTCGGGGTAGAGAGATTCTTTCTGTTGTTCTTCAGCATCAAGAGTTGGTGCACATGCACTGATGATAGTGGCAAATGACTTATTGGCCAATTAGATGCGGAGAGTCATAAAGAGCTCGTTGATGCCGATGGGGAGCTCAGTCAGGCAGTTGACTAGAAGGTTGACACCAAAACATAGAAAGCTGTCCAAATCACACAGATGTCAATACATCATCTGAAGACTTCAATCCTCAGTGCACCAAGAGAGCTTCCAAACACTCCTCAGTGAAAAACTGGCCATATGCACACCTGGAAATGACAGCACAAGTGTCAAAGAAGACTGAAGCCCTAAAACAGACCACCCATGAGGTTTGCAAGGCACTCAGATAGCTTCTTGACAGGAGCCATAAGTACATAAATAGTTATATGGCCGAGACAATGTGTGTAAGGTAATATCTTTTATTGGACCAACTTCCGTTGGTGAAAGAAACTAGCTTTCAAGCTACACAGAGCTCTTCTTCTGGTCTCCTTGTCTGGCCATGCTTTAAAGCTGAAGCAAACTATATCTCTCCAGTATACTCAGGTGAATAGGACCTTGAAAGCAGGTGAGACTTAGCATGGAAGCCTTGGAGGGCTCACTCATTCTGTTTGAGCCAGAACATGCCCCAAGAGGTGCCTCATAAAGAGCAAGTCTCAAGAGAATACAGTTGCAGCCTCTGTGAAAGCTAAGATTTTCAAAGGTGCTCACGCTGCTGAATGGAATCAGACCTGCTGCATTGGCTATGATCATTTTGCTCTGCACTGGTTTGCCTACAGAGATTAAACAGCTCTTGGAGACACTCTTTTAGATTGTGTAGCAGAAGTCTGTGTTTGTAAGTATGTGCCACATGTGTGCAGTTTTAGTAGCAATAATAAAGTCCATATGTATTTGGGCATGGATTTGCTTGTGATTTCTGTAGTTTTTCCCATGCACATGTACAGAACATTGAGATATGAATCTTCTAACGAAGAGTTTCGTATAGGAACCTAGAATGATTAGATTTTCATTCTGGCTGGACAAAGGCTGACTGGTGGGGTACAGTAGGTATGTATGTGAAAGGGGATATTTTTTCCAATTTTAACATTTATCTAATGTCAGATGCCAAGTGACTAAGCACAGTTGTGCTCATTATTTCTGTGCTCTTTTGTTAGAAGTTGAAGCTGTAAAACTGCTTGTTAGTGCAAAACCATAGATATTGGACATGGAAAAGAACTCTTAGGACATTTAGTCTACCCTCCCCCACTGCCCAATATTCTCAATATTTGTTACCTCATGGATGTTCCCACATCATATTTCTGACCATTGATAGACCATGGCCCCTCAATCAATGAGTGGTATTATTTTCCTCTGAATGTTAGGGTTACTGAGGTGAGGAATGAGAAGAAGTTGATTTCCTCATTCCCCACCTCAGTACCTTTCCCAGCAACCAGCTACACATTTGCTAGTGAAAAAGCACATTACGCTTAATCTTGCTGCTAAAATGATCAGTAGTTTTAAATGTGGACATTTAACTTCATCTGACGAAGTGGCATTCATCTGATGAAGTGAGTATTCACCCACGAAAGCTCATGATCCAAAACGTCTGTTAGTCTATAAGGTGCCACAGGATTCTCTGCAACATTTAACTTATCATTGTAATTCAGAGTTAACACGACTTTGAGACGAATGAGGCAGAACACATCCTTCTCAGAGCTACAATTTCATATTTGCATTTGAAAAGGTTTCTTTGCAACCACAAGGACTAAAATTAAATCTTAGATTCTGAAACACAATTAAGCAGCTACTTTTAAAAATGCCATTTTATGTTTTTTTCACAGCCTCATAATTATTTTAATTGCTTGCTGCCTTAAATTCCCCCTCCCTCCTCATTAACTGCTTTACTGCTGCCTAATGTGCCACACATGCCTGGGAAAATTATAATGGTAGCACCTAAAGGCCAGCTGAGATTGGGGTCCTATTGTGCTAGGTGCTATACAAACCCAGAACAATAGCCAGTCCTTGCTCTAAAGAGCTTATAGTTTAAATGCACCTTCACCATCCATTCTAGTTGATACATCAGAAAATTCAATATGGAATTTGGCGGAGGAACATCAGTGGAAGGATGCTGCATCACAGATAGTACACAAAGTAGTTAGCTACAGTTAAAGACCTGGATCCTACAAGCTGTTCTGCACCGAGCCTTATTGAAGCCTGTGGATTGCAGGATTTGGGCCCAAATTTTCAATCCTGATGCACTTAGAAGATTTTTTATTATTCTTTAGTTGTTATTTATTTATTGTAAGTCCAATTCTGCCACTCTTACTCAAGCTGAGTAGTGCCATTGGAACAGCTGCTCTGCTTGGGTAAGTGTGACAGAATTGAGCTTCTAGTTAATAATAATAAAGAGTATGTTTGTTGGGCAGATTATTCAGTTTAGCATCAAGTCTTGTTTCCACCAGGAGACTGACTGTTCTTCAGCAACTGGGACAAAAAATATGATTCTTCAGCTTGAAAATGCTAAAGAGGCCCATTAAAATGAGTCCCACACAGGAGATTTAGGGGAGGAAGTGGATGACTTCAAATAAAGCAATTCTAAACAGAGCTGCTTTTGACAAACAGTAGGACAGCAACTCTGGAAATCTGAATAAACTGGAATCAGTTCTTTGGCTGGTGTACAGTAGATAAATTGAATTATCACTGGGGGAAAAAAACAGCTTGCAAGGACATTGATCTCTATTGTAGTGGAACCCCAACTGTTCTGTGAAAGGGAATAACAGGGCCGTCACACTGCTGCAGCACACTGTGCAGAATCAATGCCTATACTATTATTCAGGCACCTGTAATTAGAATGCCTCAGTGGTTTTGCCTGTTGGCTAGAAGACAGGGTATGTGTCAAGCGAATGGAAATTGAAAAAAAGGACTCTTTCAATTATCAGTATTTTGCATAATTTCTGACCATTTTTAACATATTTTTGTTCCATGTATTGGATTAGTCCAGTGATACTCAGACCTCAGAGGTTCAGGAATCAAATTAGCAAACATCATTACCCAAAAGAGCCACAGTAGTGTGACTTCATTGTTTCATTTACTATTTTATTTTTATACATATAGAATATTATTTTTCACAGCAGAATGACTGACCAAGTACGGTATTCTACAATTGGTTAATAACATAGTAAAAGCATCCTGATTGGTTAATAATTAAATCACACTATGTTTTAATATCATGTGCAGCAAAGAGACACAGGAGATGCATTAAAGACCCACTTGCGGCTCCCAAGCCTCAGTCTGAGTATCACTGGATTAGTCTATTTTTTTCACTGGTCCTGGTACCGCTTATATGTGTATAAACAAATATATAGCGTTGCTTTCAACTCCATCATAGTAATTCTCATAAGTGCCCCAGTCTTCTGTTTGTTGAGGTTAGGCTCAGGAGCGTCAAATACTCTGGATTATGGAGTGAATGGGATGTGGCTCCCTTTGAAATTAGTGGGACCACTGTGTCCTCTCACCCACTTCCCTATGAACAAAAATTAGGACAATATTGTCACAACCACAGCAATGAGTACTGGATGAGATTGCAGCTACAGTGAAACTGGAAGGTAAGCCTGCAAACATCTGTTGTAGCCTTCAGATGCAGTTGAGAGCTTTGTGACTGTTTGATTGCCATCCTTCCTCATTTTAGTGTCTAATTTGCCATCCTTACTCACAGGAGCAGTCATTATAGGCTAGACTATGCCGCCTCCTTACATGGCATATAATGGGAGAGAGAGTAAGGATCCCTTCATATACACACATCTCCTGTGGCCAGTGTAAGGGTAATCCAGAATTTACAAACCCTGTGATAAGGGGAACATAGGGCCTACCACACAGATGCTGCTTCTGTGGAGCAACTTAACCAAAAGAGGGTAGGGAGTTGGTGGAGTGATTGCAGATGCCTTCTGGGGTGGTTCCACACCACCCTTTATCTACAGGCTCTTTGCAGTTACCACAATATTGCCCTCTATGACTAGTCACATTGAAGTCAATGAGACTAGAAACTACTCGTGTGGGTACAGCGTGCAATACTGCGCCCTTATTGTTTTGGATAAATTAATGGGATTTTTATGGATGTTATTGAATGGTCCAACTTATAATGAAATAGGCAGGAAGAACTGTTTCTGGCTGTATTGGTTGTATCTGAGTTAAGGTTTGTCTGCGTGTGAGGACTGAATACTTTACAGGTTCTGAGCTTGGAAACAACATTTCCAGCTAGAACATCCCCTTTCCCTCCTCAGTTGGGAATAGTGGCTTGCCTTGTCTCATTGTAATTCATGTTGTAGATTTTAAATAATAGTGATTATTTGAAAGCACCATCATGAAAATCCAGTAAGTATATTGCATATGGCTCTTGATTAAGGTAAAACATAAGACCTACTGGAAAGTTGAAATCTTCCCGGTTGTCTGTAATTGAGTCTTCTAAACAAGGTGTCCAGTGTATTTGAAGGCCCGGTATTTATCTGTCTTCAATATTGATTGAACACCAATCACTATTATCTATGCCCCAACGGACTTAGGGAGAGAGAGAAACTGAACCCCAAACAAAGGTATATCATTAATTAATTATTACTTTTGGAAACTGGCAAGGACCTGTTTGCCTACACTTGCAAATAGCACCGTGGTCAGAGCGTCTTTTTTATATCTCATCCCTCTGTCACCATGCTGTGGCATTGATTTGCTTTTGACACGGAAAGAGTGCCACCTAATGAGTAACCAACACCACTGCCACCAGTACTCAAAACCTACATTTTTCTTAAAGGTTTTCCATCGAGTATCCACTAGACCAAACCAGACTTAGCTTGTGAGATCAGATGAAATAATATCCAATGTGCAGCTTGTCCCTGCTGTGGATAGCTATTAAAGTCATTTGGTGTTTAGTTGGAGATTTATCCACTGACTTTCATTTAAATCTCCCTGCATTTGGTATCACAGAAAGGTTCTTTATATGTTACTATTTTTAAAGAGTGGGGACTCGCTTACTATGCAGGGAATTTTCAAGCTCACATAGCTCTAATAAAATATTGATCGTTTAGTATATTAAGTGCACAAGAAAGTTTTGGTTAGGGGCCAGGATGGGGAAAATAACTTCAAATTGCACTATGGGCCAGGAATAGGGCTGGTCAGAAAATGGGGAGGAAATTGGTGAAAACATATGCTCCTTTTTTTTGGTTGAAAAATTTCATAGTTCAAATTTTCTCTGCCAGCTTTAGAACTGGGTTAAAAAAAATGGGATGCATTTTTCATGGAAATGTGTTCAAAAATATTGTTCCCAGTTTTTCATTGAACTATATTTATATTCAGATTTTCTTGATGAGTTCTAGGAATCCCTGAGATGGAAACCGGAGCCCCAAGCAGATACAAAGGAGTTAGTAAATAAAGAGTTCACATATGTGTCCCTTTAAATCTTATTCAGGATATTAGCAATTACTATTGTTATAAAAGTGCATATCCTCTCTTCCAAATTCCAGTTTTCTGTTATCACAAGTGGCTCTACAGTCCTTTTATTTGGAGAACATTATTGAATCTGATTTTCCGTTGTTACTGACCATATTGTATTGAATGAAAAGAGGCAAGCAGTGTTGTTTGATATACCACCCATTACGCTTAGTTCTTCATCCATTTCTTCCATTGCTTATGTTCATTAGTTTTAATGGGTGCTTTAAAAAGTGCATCATTAAAGGCTGATTGTGCTTAGATCAGGTTTAAAAAACAATTGGGGAAATAACTCTCATTTCACAAGAACATGGGAATTGCAATACCAGATTAGACTAGTGTCCATCTAGTCTGGTTTCCTGTTTTTAACAGTGTTTTTGTCAGTGAAGTACCAGCTACTTCAGATGAAAATGTAAGAAACACCATAGAGAACCATAGAGAGCAATTGAATAACCTGTCCATGAGATTAGTTTCAGTTAGTGATTGAGTCACGTGCTGAAACATGAGGGTTTATATCACATATTCAATTTTTATTCTAGTTAAAGTAACTGTGGATGTTTTCTTATCTACATAAATATTGGATCCTTGTTTGAGTCTTGCTAAACTCTTGCCCTCAGTGATATCTTTTGGCAGAGTTCCACAGTTAATGGAACATTGTGTATACAACTATTTTCTTTATTCAGTTTTATGTTTTATGCCTTCCAATTTCATTGGATGTCCCTTTATACTTGTATTATGAGACAGGATAGATGGGAGTGGTGGATTTGCCTTTATTGTACCATTTGTTACTGTGAGCGCATCTCTCAGATCCTGTTATGTTCATGGCCTCTCAAAACTAAACAGCTCCACACTTTTTAGTCTTCCTTAATCCAGAAATCTTTCCATGATCCAAATGATTTTCAGCATCCTTGATGTTGTTGGTGTCAAGGAAATTAGCTAGTGAGGTTTTCCCTTGCCTCAACATAAAATTCTTCATTAGATTCCTACTCTTTCTGATTCACAAATCTATACTTCTGCTTCCCTCTGTGTAGTGTGTTTAAGAGTATGTTGGATGTGTAATTGTAAAGAAAACAGGAGGGATAATTATGCTACTCAATAACTATGTAATTTGATCACAAACCCAAGAAATGGCATTTTGACAATTAACTAATTGAATTGACACTTATAAATGATTAGTTAAGTATTAGCTCTGCTTGAAGACTATGGTTCCATATGCTAAGCATGACCATTGTGTAGCCTCTTATTGAATGAGTCATTGAAGCCTATGTTTTCTGTTGTTCTATATACAGTAGTGCAATAAGCATCCATCAAGCAGTGGTAATGTAGAAACAGTTTTTTGCTTCTAGTAATGATAACATGCCACTATTGTGTCAAGTTTAAATTATTATTTACATCAGTTACAAAGTACCGCTTGTGCCAGGATCCTCTAGAATCAAAGAGAGGAAAAGGACTAGAAGGAGGAGAAAGAGGACTGCAGACAATGGGAGCTGCTCTTTGTTCAGCACAGTTGATAACTGGGGCAATTATTTAAGTGCCTAAGTATAGATTTAGGAGCCTAATTTTGTGCAACCACTTCTGAAAATCTTGACCTTCAGCAAGAAGGCCCCAATTCAGTAGTGCCCTTAAGTGCATGCTTCGGTCTTATTGGCTTCAAAGCTTCAAAACATATGTTTACAGCTAAGCACTTGCTTTTATGTTGTTTTGCTGAATCTAGGTCTAAAAGAACTGAGCTAGGTCCTTGGCCGGTTCAAATTGGTGTCAGTCCTTTAAAGTCCCTGGAGCTATATCAATTTATACCAACAGAGGGTCTGGCCCACTTGTCATGTGCCACCATAGGAGTAACTTTAGCCTTGCTCAAAGTACAAGGGCCAGAAAAACATTTGGATTTTAATTTACTGTATATCAGAGAGACAAGATGGGTGAGGCAATATCTTTTATTGGGCCAACTTCTGTTCTTCTGTGTAAGCTCGAAAACTCGTCCCTTTCACCAACATAAGTTGGTCCAGTAGCCTGGGACCAACACAACTACAACAACACTGTGGTTTATGCTAAGATTTAAACAGCATGGGCCTCCATATAACAGTTTTGAAGGGCTTGGGAAAATGTTTTACATTTTATGCAGTGTAAATTCTTCAGTCTTGCAAGCTTAAATTGATACTCTTACAGGATAACCTTCCACCATGAAGCCTGCTGCAAATTAATTTCCTCTGCAATGATCATTCTGCTCTAATTCCAGGCATGCTGCTACCATTCTTTCTAACTGTATTTTCACTGAAGTATGGAGGGAGGCAGGTAGTGCCCTTTTAAGGACAGGACTGAGAGTCTTTTTGCCTGTAGTTTCACAGTGCATGTATTTCTGTGAGCGTAATTACCTGCTGTGTAACATTGTTGTGCATTTCAGTGAGCAAATTCTACAGCCAGAGAATTCACCCTTTGCCACAAAATCATGCTTCAGAATCTAAACGTTCATTTAAAAAAATGTTTCTATCCCTCACCTCAGTGTTGTGAGAAAAGCTTGACGATGTGACCTCAGTGTAACTGATACAATGGTGTCTGTCTGAGTCTGCAAACAGCTTGAAAGACTAGCTGAGAGATGTGAATTCCCCTTCATCATAATGGGGAGTTTAAAACATAAAGATGACAATCTGCAGAATACTGAGAAATCTGGAGCCATCGTAAAATAAAATTAATATCAAAATAAATAACACTGGGGCTACTGCTCTAATTATATTATTCATTTTCATATTTAGTCCAGTTAAAATACATGAATTATGTATCTGCACTTGTCACAGGATTTCCACCTGAGTGCTGCAGAATTTAGGGTGGTAATATAAATAGAGAACTATTATCTCATCTCAGATTTGCGGATGACATCGTACTAATTGCTGAAAGCACCAACCAACTGCAGAGCATGCTATGAAGACTCATCAAGAAAAGCAGTCAGGTCGATCTGAAAATGAACCATTGCAAAAAAAAATACATACAATCAGACATCTTACGAAAAGCCCAAATAATGGTAACAGGAGAAGAAATTGAGGACGTGGAACAGTACATATTTGGGCCAAGAAGTTACTATGTGCCAAGACATGAATGGAGAACTCTTGCGAAGGATTCGGGGAGGATGGTGTGCATTTAATTCCATCAAGGACATCCTCAAAGGAAAAACTGACAAGACCACATGTACAAATATCTTCAATTCAACAGTACTGCCAGCCATGCTGTATGTCAATGAAACGTGGGCACCGACGAAGAGAGAACAACAGCAGCTGTCAGTAGCTGAAATGGCAATGTAATGTGCTATGTTGGGAATTTCCCTTCTGGATCATATCCCAAATGAAATGATTAGAGAACGCAGCAGTGTGAAAGATATTGTTGTGGAAAGCAGTTATAATAAGATACGATGGGAGGGCCACATAGTATGGTTCACGGACAATAGGTGGACCACAATCATTACCAAGTGGTACCACAAGAACAGAAAAGACCACCTGGTCAGCCTCCAAGACGATGGGAAGATGACATTATAAACCGTTTCGGACAAACGTGGAAAAGAAAGGCAAGAATACGAAAAGAAAGGCGGACATGTTGTGATTGGCACAGTCTTAACGACAGCTGAAGACCGATCGATCCAGGCGATCCAGGTGAAATAGAGCACCAGGGATCTTGGAACCCAAGGATTTGCCTCTTTACCCAAGATCCCTTATTTGCATTCTGTTAAATACATCCGGTGTTTGTGGAAGATGATGATTTGTCAGCTCTGGAAAGCAGACCCTCTGTTGATCATCAAAGCAGATACAGCATCAATAACAGGAGTACAAGCTTCCCTACCTTCCCACATGTGCCTCAGCTTAGAGAGACCAGCTCTCTGGCAGAAACATCATTCAGTGGTCTCCATTTCTGGGGCTTAGTTTTGTTTCACTATTTGTAGGTGCTATCAAAAGGGAAAGGCATCAGTTTGTAACTGTGTCAAAAATTTGGGACATTTGTGAGGACCACTCTCTCTCTCTCACTGACTTCCTACATCCACCACCTACATTTTCTTGATCCAAGCCTATGGCAAAAATTGTTCTGAAGTTTATTGATACATCACACTCTTCAGAAACAGAGAAATTCACCCTACCTTGAAACAGAGAGAAGGCAAATCACATGGAAGTCACATGGCCACATTTAGCATAGGAGCAAACTTTGAAGTTTTGTCCCCCAAATACTTTCCATCCCCAAGAGCATTTAACTTATGGTCACATACAGACAGTAGCACACTGATGGATAAAATGTGTCTCTGCTGTCCCTTTTTGGGACTGTAATTATTGCTGAACAAATTACCGGATCCCTGCTGAGACAATATTTAACATTCCCTCAGGTGCATGGAAGCTGATTAATTGAATGCCTTCTGTAAGCAGGCATTAGATTTCAGCAGGATTTGCATTGTTTTGTTTCCCCTTCACTTAACTTAAAAGACTCTGGCTCTGTACCATAGGATAGTCCACTTATCCCATGTCTCATTCTTTAGTGTCAGATAGGTAAAGGAGAGCTGCTGCTTTGAAGTCTGTTTGAGACCATGGCTTGGCTTGGCTTGGCTTGGCTTGACTAAAAGCACATCATGATGGCTAGTTCTTAAACCGATGTGACTGAAGATTTTCTTCTTCATCGAGCATGTGCATCAAATTAATCAAATCATTTAAAATGGCCCCAAGTAACAAAGAAGGACAGTAATCCAGGCACTTTAGCTCTGGAATCCAAATGAATGAGCATTACAAAGAATTCACCTTGAGATAAGGCTTTGCTGATCTAATAGTGTGGGTTAATGGAAAGGTGAGTTTGGATTGGCTGTTAGCTAATCCATGGCAAAAATTCTAAATTAGCTGTCTGGATGCTGAGAGCATTAGGATATTTCATAAACCTTGAAACTGCTTATAAAGTTCATGCATGCATTTTAACCAATCTTATGCAAATCAGCCCCCAGCGGGAAGAAAAGGTTAGCTAGATCCTGATTTTTAATCTGTAGTTCATTTAAATTGTGTTACTCCCACACTGATTTACCATCCTGGAGCTTTAAAACTCCTCAGCTACTGTAAAACAGTGTGGTTCTGTCTTTGTTTATCTTGCAGGAAGGGAGTGGCTGCTTCTTGTTCACAGGATCTCAGTGTTATTCAGTGGGATTCATCAGGCAGAGGAAGTAGCCCTTGGATAACAAAAGGAAGTTGAAAGCTCCCAGGCTGTTTCTATGTTATCGCATAAAGGCGATTGTTCTTTAAAAGTGCTTTCTGGCCTCTGTCAAAGTGAGGCTGATTTGTAGTAATGCTCATATAAATCGATCTTTCCCTAATTATGAATGTCCTAACAGTTCCTCAACCTTGATTTTTGTGTGTCGATTGCCTGGAAGTGTTTCCTGAATTGATTAACTTGAGGTGACGCTGTGTGTGTCTGTGCGCACACACACAATTCTCTTTTGACTGTATCTGAGACATAAATGAACAAATAATTAGAGCTGTGAATACTTACAAAAAATCATCTGGTGAGCAAGCCTTCTCTCTTCTTTTCTTTTGTGCACCTAGACGATCTTAATTAATCTCAGTGGAGGAAAAAAAAATCAAGTACAATCCATTGTTGCTCAGGTCCTATGGGGTATTCTTTCAAAGCAGCATATGAGGATTTAGCCACACGACTCTTATTGAACTCAGCAGAAGCTGCATGGCAGAACCATGCGCAGCACTTCTAATTTTTTACCCACAAAGTCACACGCTGTCAGATGTATGAACATGGCTTTCTTTACAGCTTGTTTTGTGTCCAACATCTTGCAGACAAACTGGCATCAATTAATTTGAGGGTTTTGATTGGAGAGGTGCCAGGACTCTGAATGTTTCTTTAATTTCTGGAACTTTCCAAAATAAGACACAATACCAATAGTTCCCATCTAAACATTCACATCACACTCAGCAGCAGCTTGTTTGGGCTATATATTTCTCTTCATTTGTAGATGGGAAAACTGCTTTCTAGTAGGTCCTCATCTTCACTTCTTGGGTGTTTATACTGGTACCCGTTTCCCTTTGTCAAACCCCAACACATGCAGTTGCTCCTGCAGCAGCTTTCAAAGGGATGTATTTTACCCAGTGTCCAGACCTTCTGACTAGATAGCTCCTGGCTGCATTCTTACATACAACAGCCACTTGCTCCCAGAATCATCTGGCTCTCTGACTCCCCTGGGCTTCTGTGCTGAATTGCCAGGCATCTTTCCTTGGAGGAGGGAAGTAATCACTGCACTACAGAGGTCTTCATCTTACAAGGACAGCTGGTTGACTGTGCCCTACATTATTACATCACAAACGTTTCCAGGAGATTACAGACAGATTCTGATCACATTACATGACAAAATTCTTCTCTCACCCCAGTGTAAATCCAGAGCATCATTAGAGTTACTCCAGCATTGTACATGGAAACCTGAGATCAGAAACTGGCCCTAGGCATCAGATTGGCAAGGATCTGATGGACAAAATGCTGCAACTCTACCAACTATGCATATATAACTCTGAGGTCAAGGTGCCCATTTTATACTCATAATTACAAGCAACAGAAGAGGATTTATCCATTTAGTTTCCCCTTGCTTTGCCTCAGTTTGCTTACTTTTCAGTTTTCCAGCACTATCAGATTTCAAGGCCCCTGCTGTCAGCTGTAATTACTTCAGAAGAATTGGTTAGGAGAACCAAATCACTGACACAACATTTTCAAAATCCCCCTTGAAATCTTTCTTCAAATACTTTTGCCTGTGAGCTGAAGTGAAGTTAGATTAACTCAGTGAATGCTTAAAATGATTGACTAAAAGCCTGCTTTGGCTGTAGAATACAAACACACCAAGCAATTAGTTTCAAATCAAGAAATTAAAATAGAAATATCATAAAATAGGCATTGAGGGAGTATGTACAATACTTCTTTCTAACACTATGCCCAGTGCTGCAAGGGCTGAGATCCTTCAACCTTCATTGACTTCTGTCTGAATTTCTCCTTCGTTGTAAGTGTTAACCATGAATTGGGGGCAATTCTGTGTTGAGTGAAATGATGTCTGTTTGTCTAAATATTTATTTCAACTTAATCTTTTCACTTTCCCTGTCAGCCATAAATACCAATGTACCATTTGCATAGATGTGTTTCAGTCTATAGCAGACTTTTTATTATTTTCTTGTTGTACTCAAAGTACTATACGGGATCTTTTCAGGGGGATTAAGGCAAAACGTCACATTTATTAGTAATACAGGTATTAATTAATACTCTATCATATGCATATGGTATATTACAGTCATGCATTCACACACACACAGACACAAACACACTCCGTCTTGCTGTTGTTACCAACTAGTTGCTCCCCTTAACTGCACTGACCAGGTGAGTTAGATGGGGGAAGGGTGGAGCCGGGCTTCTGCCGATCCAGATCGATGCTCCAGTGGTGACAAGACGAGACCCGGGGTCCTTCTGCAAGACACCTCGTATTTATAGCAGCTTCCCTCTTATGCAAATCCAGACCAGATTCAAAATCTGGGTCTGTGTCCGTTGGTCTGTGACCGTTGGTCTTTGTGCTGCTTTTTTTCTGGGTGTTGTCCCAATGCTGCTCAAAGAGGGCGTTTTCTAAAGAAGGTGCTTGTTTCTAATCCCTGAAGTCGTCAATATGTCTGCTCTTCTTTATTGGGCCCACTTGACAAGTTGTATTGTCTTTTGCTCTGCCTCCCATTCCCTCTTTAACTGTTGTAGCTGTCTGGAGGTGGGTGTCTTCCAAGCCTCACTCATTCACACCTCATTCAGTCAATGGGGCAATTGATTACAGAGTGGGGGGAAGATCTTATTCTACTTCTAGCAAAAAGGCACATGTTTCTTTCACTTTAACTATACTGTCCTTAGGGGCTATAACATTTGATACAAAGTTTTCTACCAATTTTCTAATACAAAGTTGTATGAGAGAGGCACAATGCCAAGTCATATGAAATACAAAATCAAACAGTGAACAGAAGTTACAATGCAGGCAAGTGTAGTGAATGGTGAACAGAACTTACATTAATAAAGTGAACAATTAAAAACAATTTCATTTATCAGTTCTACATTCTCTCCCAACATTGCTTCTGTGTCAGAGCTAAAGTCCTTTTCGTAGTCTACAAAATTCACATGCAGGGGCTTGTTGTACAAATTTGGCTTCTCCATAACTTGCTTTATTGTTTGCAGTAGATTCCTTAATCCTGATTGAGACATTCCTTCTTAATGAGGAAAAAACATCTGATATATTACAAAATTATTTTTAATTAATACAATGAGGCCGTAGTCCTGTTTGGGGCCTCTGTGCACTTTTGTCATATAAATGTACACAGTAATAATATTTCATACTGTTTTTAGGAAAAACGTGATGTTTCTAATCAACTACAAGGCCCAGTAGTTCCACCCTTAGTCACTCTGAGTAGTATCTTGGGCTTCCGATCCTGCAGACCCTTTCACATGTGCTTATCTTTCCTACCAAAAGAAGTTCACAAAGGAAATCTCCAGCTGCCCATTTATGGCTGGCATCTGTCCTCTGTGGCACCTGATCAGCACAAAGTGGCAGCTGAAATCTGTTCTCCTCCCCCTGCCCTCTTGCCGTTTCTGTGGATAATCAAGGAGGTATCTAGTTAGGTAAAGTTCGTCTTGAGATTGAGGAAGTGGGGGAGAAAGGCAGATTAAATGGGAAAATAAAGATTTTGAGGAATGTGACTAGACTGAGGACCTGATTGATCCCATCAGACATTGCAAGGTCATGGGCCTGTATTCCAAGGTGCATGCACAGGATGTAGGCAGCATATGTGTTCACAATCTCCACACTGTCCTCTTTTTTTCATTTGGTTTTATTGCTTGTTATGTTCTAACCAATGGTTTTCTTTGCATGGCAAGGTAACTAACTGGCAGACTGGTGGGGCACTAATCATAATAAAGATAATAACATCCTGCTTGCTAACAGAACTTTCCAGACAGCTTAAGAACAGACTCCTATTATGTCTCTCCACTTCCATGTATAGAGGCAAGAAACATCCTCCCCACTACTCCCACAAGCCAACCTTATGGCAACCCGAAGGCTTGGGATTCAATTTATGTCTCTCTCTGAATGTAAGAAAAATGAGGATGTGTTCTACCAAAACATAGCAATGAATGGTCAGTGCCTCAAATGTAATAACATGACATCAGCCTGGCTTCTTTCTGGTGGAGCTGTCTCCGTCATTCTTTAATCACATGGGTGTGGAGGGAATCACGTTATCAGGAGTACATCTCAGGAAAGTAGAAAACAATGTAATCATACCTGGATTAAAAATGTGAGATTTTTTTTTTAGTTCTACTTTGTGAATTGATATCAGAGGTGACAGAAAGAAATAACCACTTTTCTCATGTGCTTCAGAAGAGTTCAGAGTTATTGAATGATGTTTAGTTTGCAAATAAGACACAGAGGTCAGAATTCTAATCACACTTGCACCAGTGTAAATCATGTGTCCTTCCATTCAAATGAATGAGATGCATTGGTGTAACGATGCTATAAATTAGATCAGAATCTGGCCCAATCACTTTGGAGTGAAAATACCCTTACATTGAGCAAAATTGGAAACCTATCACTAAGAAATCAATATAATTTTTAAGCTATATAACAGTAATATGATTAATTTTAGAAATTAGTTTGCAATTAGCAGTGCAAAATATCTATGAAAATACAGTATGCTAAGACCTGTGGTGAAAAGTTTGTGAAGGTTCTCTGGCTTTGTATGGGAATGAAGGGAGAGAGGAAACAGACCCGCTCTGATACTGCAAACCTTGGTGATTGTGCTGTAAGGTTTTCATTTACTGCAGTGGCAGCCTTATGATCAATTTTAATTAAATCATGGGTATCTGATCAGATAGGGATCAATCCTGAAATTGCAGTTTACGGGATGGCATCATTTGCATGCTGCTAAATTGAGGAAAGTAATAATATTATCTCTTGGTCTTCTTTGGAAATATCTGTTGCCAAGTCATTTGGGTTTTCAATGTAGGTAGAAGAAAGAAAGATCTAAATATGGATCAGAATATCTGAAGGATACTGTTCCCTTAAAAAAATCTATTTCGTTGCACACACAAAAGTGTAGAAAAACTGCCACCTGAAAATTGACTTACAGTTGTTTGCAGATGACAAATAGTAAAAACATTAATTTACAGTTGGTGCCAAAAAACATTGCTAACTCGTATTATTTTTCAGGTAAAAAACAAAAATGAATAAAACCAAAAGCTCACTCATTTTTGTTGCTGTTGTATTTTTTTTTGTCCACTGAAATGGACTATAGTAGTGACCAATGGTATTTTCTGCTAAATAAACTTGGCAGTAACAAATGTGGATCAATAATTGGCTCACTCTCGTTTGGCACGAACATTCCTTTGTTCATCATCTTTCCCTGGTGAACACGATTGGTTGGGGAAGATGGAAATTTTTGCTGCAGCTGAATAGAAGTCAGAGGATCAGTTAATGTTCTGCTGTTAAACATCCTCACAGTAGGGAACCTCAGGCTTGGTTCAAGGTAATAGACAATGAAGCTCCAAGACAGAAACAATTTAAATTACATTTTAATCAGCCCTCAGGAGGAAAGGCAGTATTATGTGAAACTATTAATAAAAAAACAGCATTTTTTCTTACCCATACTATCATTTGTATGCATTATGCTTGAACAATCTGATAAAGTAACAGATTATCCCCTGATCCACTCAGGGGCCTCTTCTGTGATGCTTCCTAAAAAATTGCCCTCTCCTTTATTTTCTTGGGGTAATGAAACTGGATAACCAGGGTCTCTGATCAACTTGAGCAGAAGGTCGTTGTATTTTAAAAACAAGTAGGGGGTGGGAATGGAAGGCGAGGCAGGGAAAACGGTAGGCTCTGAGGTAATTTCTATTTATGCTGTAATCACCACATTGTGAATTTAAACAAAGATATTTGTGGCTTGTTGGGTTTTTGTTTTTGTTGTCCCCAGTGGTGTTGCTGTAAAGACCCATGATCTGTTCTATATCATGGACCTGGTCCAAACCCAGTGAAGTCAACAGGAGGCTTCACTGGTTCTTTGGAACAGGCCCTGCAACTTTACCATGGATACATTTAGGTCTCAATCTAGGAAGGCCCATAGATATGTGCTTAGCTTTACGTGGATGAATAGTCTCACTCATTTCAGTGGGACTCGTCATATTCTTACAGTTAAGCACATGCTTTGTGGGAACAGGACACCAGAGCAGTGGTAGGCACAAGCTGGCTGGGAACGGCGAACCATGGCCAATGGGAGCTGTGGGCGGCCGAGCCTGCGGACGGTCAGTGTAAACAAACTGTCTCATGGTCTGCCAGCAGATTACCCTCATGGGCCGCAAGCAGCCGTGGGCTGCAAGTTGCCCACCACTGCACTAGAGCCTGATCTCTAGTGGAGTTTTAGGAATGCAGGATTGAGCCCTACATTATTATATCTTGTTCTTGTTACAGAAAGAAAACTCAGTAAACAAAAAATTGACCATAAAAATCCTTTAATGTGTAGTGTCATTGACGAGAACAAAATAGCAAGCATGTTTTGTTAATCCCACTTCTCAAGTTGTAAACAGAAACAACTGCTTAAGAGCAGCAAATCAATTTACTAACCATAGCTCAAAAAATAAAGTAGTCTACAAATAGAAAATTAATGGGAAATGGATAATATTGTGCAGATTGATCAATAGAAATGTAAAGGAAGACAAATTATGTGTAATTTTCCTTTCCCCCCAGCCAATCAACTTCACCTCCATAAAGAAAATAAAAAGACCACATTAATAATAATTAAACAAGCAGTTTTAATGCAATGCCTTGCCAACCCTTTGGAATTAGTGCATTAAGGAAAAAATGTTTTATGTGAAGCAACAACCATATCACCAAGATTTCTGAGATTAGCTGAACTAAAAGCTTTAAATGTTTTACATTATATCAACCCCTGCTAATAGTGCAACAGAGAGAGACTTGGAAGAGGGATGAAATCAGGAGGGAAAGTGCTCAAGGAGGGATTTTACAGAGCCCTAGAAAAATTATAAAACGTGGTACTGAAATTATTAATAGCTCTTACTACTTTTAGTTTAATATAGATCATAGACCATATACTGCACAGATATACACCAATGCAATCCCATTAACTTTAGTTGGATTACTCAGAGTGAAAGTCAGTAAAGAATTTTGCCCATTGAGATGAGACAGTGCTAATGAAGTTTAAAGAAAAGAAGTTAAAAAGTCAGATCCTGGATTGAAGTATGCTGATTTTCAACAAATATTTTAAATGTCTGCAGCTGCACTGTCTTTGTCTATTTGATTTCATAAAGGGAGCAACAGCAAGCTGAGTCAGTAATTGCATGGCAAACATCCAAGGACCACTGAGGTGTTGAAAAAAGTTGTGGGTTTGGATGGGGAACACTTTCCTCTGAGAAAATATTGAACTGCTGGTGGTAGAGAACAGTAAACTGCTGAGAGATGGTCCAGTGGTTAGAACACTAGCCTGGGGTTCCCTGCTCTCTCTCAGCCTTCTGGTGTGACCTCAGGCAAGTCACATCCCCTCTGAGCCTCGGTTCCACAGCTGTAAAATGAGGATAATAATGGTACCTTACTTGGATGTTGTATAAAGTGGCGTCTTTGGAGCAGAGCTAGTCAAAAACTTCCAAACCGTTTTTTTTTTTTTTTTTGACAAAAATGGCCTATCTCTAAATGAAAGTTTTCAAGACAAAAGTTTTAGTATGACATTTTTTGTTCTTTCTTGAAAAACTGAAACCCAAAAGAATTTTAGTTTTCAAAAAGCAAAACATGAATTATTTTTAATTTTTGGTTTTATAAACCACACATTTTCAGTTTTTGGTTTTTCATTTAGAAAAATTTTGCAAAGGGGAGGAGGGGGAAGCCAAACCAAACAAAACCCATTTCTTTTCACTGTTTTTGCCGACCCATTTGCTTTTCTGACCCATTCTGATTCTGGGTAAGAAGTACAAATGAGGGCCTGGTCACTGAAAATCCCAGGCCAGATTCCCCAGTCTGCTTCATCTGCTTTTGTTCTGCTCATGTGGCACAGAGGACAGATTCCCGCCATAAATGGGCAGCTGACATTTCCTTTGTGAAAGAGCCTTCCTCACTAGCGTAAAGGCAATGGAGATGGTACAGCCAGTTCCTGTGCCAGCCACACATCATGGTGCAGGGAAGGTGCAGCCTGAGTGCTGATTTAATTTACACCATCAGTCAACAGCCTCACAGGACGCCGATTCCGGGGATTCATGCAGGTAGTGACATCTTAATAATACCCCCCCTTTCCTCCAGCCAGGCCCCATATACCACCCACAGCAGGGTGAGGGGTGGGTTAGGAGTCTCCGTGCCAGCTCTGCACTCCCCTTGCACTGAGGTGATCCTACTAGAGCCAGGTGTGTTGGCTCTACAACCAGAATCCTCGGGCAGCTAAAAGAAGCCTTGCTGTAACCCAGCGTCTGGCCTGCAGTGTTAATAAGATACAGAAGGTGTCCAGTTTAAGAATTGTTCCTGGAAATAAACCTTTAATTTCCTTGCATGCAAAATTATTGTATAAAAGTTTGGGGGGTTTGTTGGAGGGTTGGTTTGTTTAGCCTAAGTGAGAATGAATATAATAACCACAGTCAACAATCGTCAATGTGCCAGCCTCACTGAGTGTTGCATGCCTGGACCAAATTCAGCCCTGGTGTTACTCCATCAATTTTAGTGGCACTCCATTTGCTTGCACTGGCTAAGAAGACACCCTAAGGTTAGTATTCAAGAGGGCTTATAAATCAAATGATACTGAGCCGTGTTGTTCATCCTGCAATGACAACTAAGTAACCTTAAGGTCATCCGAACATCAGGTGATCACACAGTGTAGTATTTGTAGGAAAGGTCCATTTTTACCAAATACCCGCTGCCTTGTTTTGTTCAGAGCTTTGCTATTAATCTCAAGTGGCATGTCAGCCAGAGGAGAGCATGGAGTCTGACTCTTTAAAGTTGCTCTCATCTTGTCGGCTCCCAGTTGTGCTTACTGGCAACCTGCAGCGTTTTTCCAGGCAGTTGGTGTACAAGCAGAAGAGAAGATAACAGCACAGTTGGAAGATGGAGCTGGCTGAAAACACGGTAGCAACTTCAGAGAAACACCCTCTTCCAGAGAGAGTGCTACAAAAAGCCCAAGCAAACCCACAAATGATTATTTTTGTGACAATTTTCTAATTTCCCTGTAGAATCTCACAGGGAACTTCAGCTTTCTGCCATCTTAGCTTAATAATGGATTTGGCAAGTCACATGCCTACGTCCAGCAAGTGATTATACTCCTGGAACTAGATCCTTCTCTGTGGAGAGCAGGTGTACTTGGATCAGGGAGGACACAGGGAGCCTCGTATTTCCCCTAGCTCCTCTAGTGTATTGAGGCAGCACTAGCATAGGATTCCTGCTTTGGTCCACAGCCCCAAGGGAGCGTGATCAGTCAGCTCAGGGGTGTGGCCAAGCCACCATTGTGCAGGCTGCACCTGGCAGTACACAAAGAGCAGTGAATGTTTTTGAGAGCTGCAGTAAAGTGTACACCAGGGTGTGTTCCTCAGAGTCTGCTGTGCTGGCAGGATAGCTTAGGGCCCTTCCAATAGCTGGCTCTCCTCTGCTTCCTCTCCTTTCACTGCCTTGTATTATCAGGGCAGAAGTTTTCCTCTGAGTGTGGAACTCAAGATAGGTTTCCTTTTTACAGTGTCCCACTCTTAGTACAACCTTTGATTTAGTCATCATGAAAGTAGGCCATTGGCGTTAGTAAATGTGCTCATTCTGTCCTAGTTTTGCTGATGCAGAAGAATGACTCTGTGCCCTTCAAAGAGCTATCCATTCCTTTGCTATAATTGCATTCAAACTGTTGAATCTGTCTCACTTCCACTTGTTCCATGTGTCTGCTAAGGAGTGCAAATCAGGTGCCTGAGAGAGAAATATACAAAGGTCATGTTTCAATTTCATCTTTCCAGAGCAGAGGGATGCAGGAGAGGAGCAGAAGGTCAAAAACTGCCTTACCCTTTTCAGTATGCCTTAATCCCCTTGCCTCAAGAGATGGCTTGTCTGTTTGCCAGTTGGCCTTGAGTCATCAGCCATTGCTATCACAGAATTGCAGTGCCAGGTGTATTCTGCAAATGTAGAAAGTAACATTTTAGAAAGGTTTGACATCACCAGTGTTCTGTATCTGGATTCAACAGCTATTGCCTGATTAAAGGGAATGGCATAACCTGTCTGTCTGGAGCAGCTTCAGGCCCTATGTTTCTTAAAATGGAAGCTAGGAACCAGACACACGAGGAGTACAAACAATTATTATAAAATAATTTGAAAGTAAAATAAGCAACGATCAGTAATTTAATTAGTATTTTTTTCTCCACACTGGCATTCCTGCTGTGGGCCAGATCCTCAGCTGGCGTAAATCCACTAGCTCCATTGAAACCAATAGCAGTATTGCTAACCTTACTCATTCAAAAATGATGAGTCAGGTCCCACAAGTTCATGAGACTGGCTTGAAAATTGTGATATTACAAAAATAAATTCTGGGTTCTTGTTCTTTGCATTCTTTGCATCTATAATTCACATTTTCAAACTTTTATATACAAGTATAAGGGCTAAAATTTACTATTTTAAAAATGAAAGCTGAGATTCTTAGCTAATAGACTGCTTATGGGATTTAAGAAAAACTCAAAAATGTTGGAGAATTGTTATAAAATTGCAAGAATTGGCAACTTTGCAATAGAGCAATGCCAGTTTACAGCAGTTAAGGATTTGGATCATATAATTCCATTGACTTCAATGGAGTTACTCCTGATTTATATCAATATAAGTGAGATCAGAATTGGGCTGTAATTCTGCAGATGAAGAGGAAGTGTAGCAAATTTAAAATTCATCTGTTTCTTATTTATCCTCTAATTCCCCATCACTCCTTCTTTAAAATTTTCTAATTCAGGCAGCAAGGTACAAGACAAAAAAAAGTATAGTATTGTATAACAACATAAAATTGATTCATTTGTAACCATATTCTGTTTTTGCTGCTTCTAGTCAATTTAGTTTAGTTAATGGCACAAAGATCCTTTATGAAGATGAGGATTTGCTTTGTAGGATAATTCTCATATCTTCTGGCATGATAAAATCTGTTACTCAGTTTAATCCCCAAGTAGCAATGCTGAGATACATTTTGATTAGTGCAGTCTGAGAATTTTTTTAATCTGTATCTTCTGTATTGATAGAAACTAATTATAACTAAATGCACAAAGCGTTAATTAAATTGTCTGTGCAGAGACAGGGATGTTTGGGAGATTGCTGCGCAGTCATTCCTTTTTAATAATGTCTGTGCTTCATAACTGGGGTAATTCCAGATTTATGAGGATTAGAAGAACCATATACCCTATAGTGTTTCTTGAAAATTCTTAGAAGAAGAATGAATGTGCACGTATGCTATGAAAGTGGACCCATAGACAGGATAATGACAGCTAGATAATGTCCCCTGCCTGGAAGCAAATACTGCATTTAAGTGAACATTTTCAAAAAATAGTATATGCCCAGCTACAGATAATACAGGCTGCCAATAGATGAAGACAATACAGTAGCAAGAAGGAAAGAAGACAGAAAAAGATGGTTTTCTGAAGCAGATGGTATACTGCCTATTAAGCTGAACAGTATATCACAATAGAATTTGGCCTAGATTTTCAAAAGTGACTAATGTTTTGGGATCCATCCATTTTTGGGTTACCCAGTTTCAGATACCATAAATCACTTAATTTTTACAGAGGATGGGTTCTCAGGCCCTTTAAGGTGTCTCAAGTTTGGCACCTGAACGATGAGACACCCAAAATTACTGATCCTTTCTGAAAACTGTCAGCAGTAAGATGAGTCCCAATAAGAAGCAGCATGCTCAGCAGTAATAGTTTGCAATTTCAGGCTCTGAATAATCAGGAAAGCAATGGGAAATTTAAAAAGCCCAACCAAATTCATTGTGCTGCTGTGGAAAGGAGGGCACAGAGGCAACAGGAGTGGCTAGTGGTTCATGTTCACTGTATCCAGTTTAAATTCTGCTTTTAAAAAGAGATAGTGCTGATATGTTAAACATCAACATTGCTATTGAAAGGACAAGGAGGTGAGATGCCTGTTGTTGTTTCTAATGATTTCATGTGTTTGTTGTCTGCACCACAGCAGATGTTCACATAAATACGTGATATCCCTGCTTGCCTGAGACAGCTGTCAAGAGATCAGTGCTGCCGCATATCATATGCCAACATAATGCAGCCCTTCAGTACTAATTGGATTTTTATTAATGAAAGTACAGCATGTTTTCACCAAGAAGGTTGGTGGTGACTGGACATCTAACATAGTGAATGCCAGTGAAAAGGAGGTAGGATCAGAAGAGGCTAAAATAGGGAAATAACAAGTTAAAAATTACTTGGACAATTTAGATGTCTTCCAGTCACCAAGGCCTGATGAAATGCATCCTAGAATACTCAGGAAACTGACTGAGGAGATATCTAAGCCATTAGCGATTATCTTTGAGAAGTCATGGAAGACGGGAGAGATTTCAGAAGACTGTGAAAGGGCAAATATAGTGCCAATCTATAACAAGGGAAATAAGGACAACCCAGGAAATTACAGACTAGTCAGCTTAACCCTGAAAGATAATGGAGCAAATAATTAAGCAATCAATTTTCTTTAAGTGGTAAGTAACAGTCAGCATGGATTTGTCAAAAACAAATAGTGTCAAACCAACCTGATAGCTTTCTTTGACAGGGTAACGAACTGTAGATAGGGAGGAAGCGATAGACATAGTATATCTTGACTTTAGTGAAAGCTTTTGATACTGTCTCACGTGACCGTCTCGTAAACAAACTAGGGAAATGCAACCTCGATGAAGCTACTATAAGGTGGGAGCAAAACTGGTTGGAAAACTGTTCCCAGAGAGTAGTTACCAGTGGTTCATAGTCATGCTGGAAGGACATAATGAGTGGGGTCCCGCAGGAATCAGTTCTGGGTCTGGTTCTGTTCAATATCTTCATCAATGATTTAGATAATGTCATAGAGCGTACACTTATAACGTTTGCAGACAATACCAAGCTGGGAGGGGTTGCAGGTGCTTTGGAGGGTAGTATTAAAATTCAAAATGATCTGGACAAACTGGAGAAATGGTCTGAGGTAAATAGGATGAAATTCAGTAAGGACACATGCAAAGTACTCCACTTAGGAAGGAACAATCAGCTGCACACATACAAAATGGGAAATGACTGCCTAGGACAAGTACTGCAGAAAGGGATCTGGGGCTCATAGTGGACCACAAGCTAAATATGAGTCAACAGTGTAACGCTGTTGCAAAAAAAGCAAACAACATTCTGGGATGTATTAGCAGGAGTGTTGTAAGCAATACACAAGAAGTAATTCTTCTGCTCTGTCCCACACTGATTAGGCCTTAACTGGAGTATTGTGTCCAGTTCTGAGTGCCACATTTCAAGAAAGATGTGGACATATTGGAGAGAGTTCAGAGAAGAGCAACAAAAATGATTAAAGGTCTAGAAAATATGACCTATGCGGGAAGATTGAAAAAATTGGGATTGTGTAATCTGGAAAAGAGACTGAAAGGGGACATGATAACAATTTTCAAGTACATAAAAGGTTGTTTTAAGGAGGAGGAAGAAAAAATGTTTTTTCTTAACCTCTGAGGATAGGAGAAGAAGAAATGGGCTTAAATTGCAGCAAGGGAGGTTTAGGTTGGACATTAGGAAAAACTTCCTAACTGTCAGGGTGGTTAAGCACTGGAATAAATTGCCTAGGAAGGTTGTGGAATCTCCATCATTGGAGATTTTTAAGAGAAGGTTAGACAGACACCTATCGGGAATGGTCTAGATAATACTTAGTCCTGCCACTAGTGCAGGGGACTGGACTAGATGATCTCTCGAGGTTCCTTCCAGGTCTATAATTCTATGATTGTTTCCCCATGAATAGTTCTTTAATTTGTATAGTAAAAATGTTGGGAAATAGGCCTAAAATTGGGAGCTGAGAAATCTAGTCTTTTCCCAGGAGTTCTAGAGAATGGTGAGTGAGAAGTCACTGATGCTCCTATGAAAGAGTTCAAAATGGAGGGTCCAATCCACAAGGTGCTAAACATCTTCAGCTCCCATTTTAGCCACTGACAAGTAAGGGTGCTCTGCACTTTGCTCAGGACATCAAGAGTGAACCTTCAGGCTCAGCACCTTTTTAAGGATTTCAAGACTGGCCCTCATTGTAATGGCTGGAATTCAATAGTGGGCCTCTACACAGGGTGAATTTAACCACTCGGTTTGACTCTGATTTACACTGAGGTCCTTATACACTGCTCTTTCAGCAAAAATTCTAATTTGGATCATGAATGTTTCATGCTTCTAAAATAAATGCATACATAGATTTTAAAAGAACAACCAATTGAAAATGAAAATTAATGTCCAGTGCGCACATGCAATGTTGCCAATAGCGTTGCCTGGTAACCAGTGGAAGGTATGTCACCAACCAATCCGGAATCAGCAATAGAATTGCAATTATATTGCGAACTGAGGTGTGAGGGTTTTTTTCAGGGCAGGAGAGAGAGAGAGACTGACCCTTACTCAGCTGTCTTCTTGGTAACCTAGAGCTACATTTTTTGAACAGAAAAACAGTCTTGAAAAAAATATATATCTATATTTTAGTGGAAAGGCTATGAATAATTACTAATTCGTGTGAAGAGAACCTTACAACAGCATTAAAGGCTAAACATCTTTTAAACCATACATTTAGTGGTATTTCTTATTATCCAGAAGATTAGAATTAGGGAAAGATGTTAACCAATTGAGAGTGTGTGTGTGTATGTGTATATATATATAATACATCAGGCACTTGTGCTTTGTTTTGAAGTGTCTGTAAAGGGCTTTGAATAACATTACATTCCAGTGAGGGATTTATTTTCCATATCCTTGTTTCTTTGATCATGATGGCATGGTGAGGGGAAGCCAATTGTCTTCATTTCTATAACTAGGCAGGGTGTCCAGCTTGACAAGGAAAAACAATTCTTACCCTACAGATTTGATTTTTATGACTTAAAGAGCATTGGAACAATTTATGCATTAGTAAGTGCATTAAGAACAGCTTTGAAAAGAAAATGAACAAATTCCTCATGAATCAGCTTTTTTGCACTTATGCATTCCAGTCGTATTAAAATGCAAACCATGTTTTCCTTGGTTTGCTTCATTGTTTTGTCTATGTTTATATAACCAGTAGCATTTTGGTTTTCTATGCTAGTAACTGAAATTGTAAACAAAAATTATTTTCTCTTAATTCAGTGATAAGCAAAATCATTTGCCACTTGAAGTGACTCTTAAAATAACTAACTTAAATAAATGCCATTTCAGTGGAATCCTATTATAAGGATTGGTTTGACCAATCTCTCTTTTGCTCACTGTGTCAATATCAGTATTATGAGATCATTTCTGCCGGGTTCTGAGAACTCTCATCTCAGGATGACACTGACCCATGAACAGTGAAACTTCCCAAATCAAATGCATGCAGAGAAACAAAACGTGTATCTTGTAAGGGCAGAGCTAATTGTACCTGGCTTTTTTAATGCCAAGATAGGTCAGTCAGGTCTAATTGGCTCTCCCACTGGCTGCAACATTCTTTACGTGTAGCTGAGTGGTACTCTAGAAAGATGAATTTTTTTTCCAGTTGAAACCATCCTGCAAAATCACATAAATTACTTCCACTCAGAGCCTTACAACTGAAAGCTCCAATGATCAGTGTAAGTGAGAGGTAAGCACATAACCATCAATATAGATTGGTTTTTGCAATTCATTTCATGAAGTGAGATTCTGTCTCTCAATTATGCCCAAATGATTTTGAGTTCCTAGTGACACTGACTATGAAGGGGGGAAGTGTCTTTTGGGGGTTTTTTGTTTTTTGTTTTAAATAGAAAGACTATAATTAATTACCAGCCCATGCACAGGAAACCTTACAAAAGCATTAAAGCCTAGAGATCTTTTTAATCGTGTATTTACTGCTATTTCTTAATGCGTAGAAGTTAGGGAAAGCTGTTAACCAATTGAGCGTTATCTGTGTCAGCCACTATAATCTAATCAGTTGTAAGTGGTTAATCTTTTATCTATTTATATCTCCAGTAAAAGGTTCCTCTTGATTCAGTATTTGGAGAAATCCCTATTTATCCAGTCTAATTACTGGATAAACAGAGAGAACAAACTCTTCATAAAGGAATTTTCAAATGGCTTTTTATGGCAAGAACATTGAATGGTCTGGAATTAAAAGTCATGGCGTGCATATACATAGGAGAGGGAACAACTTGGAAGAAATTTTAAAGATGGTTAGAATAATTAAGAATGATTAGAAGGTCCAAAAAGCTTGGAACCTCCTATCAGAATCCTGGCATCCAGTTAATAGGAAGAATAGCAGCTTTGTTATTAAATTATGTAGGGACACTAATTGAAGACAATAAAGACTAAAAAGGCCAGCCATCTTTCAAAGGCACTTTCAATTTACAGGCTGCATTATTCAAAGGCAGAATGCTGAATCCACTGAAAAAGGTTCCATGTTTAAAATTCTGACCTCTATATTTATGGGAATTATATGCAGCTGCAGTTCTATTTACCTGTGGTGCACAGAGTCAATGGGTTTTCTGTTCACTTGTGAGTATCATGAGAGCAAGCAAAATGCACACTTCTAAGCTAGAGGCCTAATGAAATATTATCTACCATGTTCAGTATCCAGGAGACCAAAGGGAAAAGCTGAGATCCCCTGAGGTGCTTTTTTTGAGTCTCAGAACACATGACATTGATTAGGAGGAGGAAGCATAAGTATGGGAACGGTATCATCCAACTTCTTTGAAATTCTGTGCAGTAATGAACTGTCATGGGGAGTAATTCACTAGGCCAGTGTATTATAAACAATAGGAGAGTGCAGCTAGGTAGTGAGTGAGCTCCTTTCAGTATAGGGATGAAGCATGTATCAATCTTCAAGCAATGGTACTTTCTAGTAATAATCCAGGCCATGATGCTTTGGAATGCAGAATGTTTTGAAGAACAATGAGTCATTCAGATAACAAATTAAAAGTTTCGTCACTTACGTGAACCAGCTGAGTACATAATTGGGCTAGAAAATGTCACAAAGCTAGATTCCTGTGAGATTTCCAACATTTTCTGTTCAGATAACTGAAAACAGTCTTTCAAATGGCAGGTCAAATCATCTGCTGCTAATTACTAATTTACCTCAGCAGATCATTTGCCTGGTAGTTTGGCACTTACAGTCCTAGCTGGATCCTGGTACCTACAGTGGCCTCAAAATAGGGCTTAAGTGGGACAGAGGAGGTATTTAGATTTTGTGCAGATCTCTTGCACCTCAGTTAATTTCACCCATATGTGCACCTACCTTGTAACTGCACTCAAAGAATAACGTCCTGCCTTGAGTTTCATAGTGCACAAGATGGAAAAGGGACCAGACATTTGTTTCCCCATTCCCTCCATCTTTTAAATTGCATATGATTCTGATCCACAGGGTTCTTGAATGATCTAAACCTTTGTGTGAAGTTGTATTCCAAAGGCATAAAAAATTGTGATGTTTTGTACATTTGAAATCTATTTCACGTAGATCCATATCCTTTACAATATGTCAATAATGAGATACAGCTCCACCAACAAATCAAATATGCAAACTCCCAAATAGCCAGACTACAGAAATGTTAGAGAAGCACTAAAAGCATCAGCAGTATGAATCTTAAGAATTTTGTGAAAAGGAGAATTCTGCCAAACTGAGGCTAAGTCTATTGCAGATGGTGCAGATGGTTTCACAAGTGACAGATTGGAAACAGAACCTAAATTATGAGCAAATACATAAACACAAATCAAATTTCTCCAACAGGTAGGAGTCAAAGTCTGAAGGGTCTTCAGTAGCAATAACAACATATTAATTGTAATCCTCAAAAAGTAGCCAAGTGCATTGCCTGAATAAAGATGCAACATGACAAGATGCTAGAATAGCACAACAAAAATTGTAAACTAGTTGCCAAATTTGGAGTAGATTGTAAATAAAACAAATAAAAAAGGAGAGACTGGAAAACTGGCCAAAAATTAAGTATAATCTACTCTAAAAATTACTATAAAATGGACCAAGATTTTGGTTACAGGCTATATTGCAGAGCTTGTCTGAAAATGAGGGACACAAATTGTCAAATTTTCTGTTTTTCATCAAAATTTAATTTTTATTTATATTTTTGATCAGTTCTGTTAGATGGTTAAAATGTGTAAATCTTCCAAATATTAAAGAAGCTATAGACATGCTATAGAGCAGGGTCAGCAGCCTTTCAGAAGCGGTGTCCCAAGTCTTCATTTATTCACTCTAATTTAAGGTTTCACGTGCCAGTCATACATTTTAACGTTTTTAGAAGGTCTCTTTCTAGAAGTCTATAATATATAACTAAACTATTGTTGTATGTAAAGTAAATAAGGTTTTTAAAATGTTTAGGAAGTTTCATTTAAAAGTAAATTAGAATGCAGAGCCCCCTGGACCAGTGCCACTGAGTGTGAGTGCCACTGAAAATCAGCTTGCATGCCGCCTTTGGCACGTGTACCATGTACTATAGAGCAAAGTTGTGCAATCAGTGTGAGCAGTGAAAGAAAGATCAGACTTAAGAGTATCTCAACTCCAGCAAGTGTAAAAGAAGAAGTTGTTCAGCAAAGCCGAAGTTACACAAATAAACCCTACAATAATCAGCATGTGGGAAAGAAAAGACTGCATCTGATTTTGGACTCAGAATAGCAAAATGATTATTTATTCTGTCTGTAAAACAAACTAATGGGTGGAGGAAACTGTCAAGGTTGTTACCAGTATTAAATAGAAAGATGTATTATAGACTTTTGTTATTGGAAATGAGGGGAGTGTTTTGATACTTGAAAATGGGAAGTGCAAGAATACTGCTTTAAAAAAAAATCCACGTTTGTCAGCCATGAGAGATAGGACAGGGCTATCAAGGGAACAAAACTGTACACACCAAAAAATGTCAGGGCATCAGCAAAGGTATTTTTATACTTGACCATGAATAGCAGGGAAGGATACATTGTGATTGCACTGAACTCAATTGGGAAATGTTGGCTAGTGGTCTGAGCACTGGATGCCAGCTCTACCACTGATATGCTGCATACCTTAGGACAAGTAACATTACACTAGCTTGTGACTTGGACTACACACCCATAAAGGAACATTAATGGGAATAAGAACCTCCCTTATACCCCTGTGCCATCTAACCCGACTTTGTGCCTGGGTGGGCAGGAGTAAGTGGGTGCTTTGCTCCTGCTACTTCCCTCCTGGGGCAAATGGATGTGAATGCTGCTGAGTGGCACAGGAGGTGTCATAATTTGCTGACCAGTACTACCCCCATACTCCAGAAGAAGAGGGAGTAGTCTAACCTACTAACCTTCAGTTTCTCAATGTTTAAAATGCAGATGATAGGACACGATTTCTCAAACTGGGGTTTGGGACCCCTCAGGGGGTCACGAGGTCATTACATGGAGGAGTCACAAGCTGTCAACCTCCACCCCAAACCCCACTTGCCTCCAGCATTGATAATGTGTTAAATATATTAAGGAGGGTGTTTAATTTATTAGCACTCAGAGGTTTGCGATGTGAAAGGGGTCATCATAAAAAAGTTTGAGACCCACTGTGATAGGATAATATTTATCTATGTCACAGGGTTGTGTGAGGACCTATTAGTGTGTAAAGTGTTATTAATAGTTATTTTTAAGCTATTCGATGCTTAGTATTATGAGTATTTATTGGGTAACTTTCTGTAAGAGGGGGCCTAACCTCTTTGCTGTGGCGTCTCCCTGCAGCATTGTGCTATGTAATGCAGCAGTGGTGTTCTAGCCGGTGGGATTTTTACACTTCAGTAGGCATCCACAAGGTATGTGATGGAACACTGAAGGTGACTTTTTGCCATGTATGTATCTGGTACGCTTAGCAGCACTGAACAGAATAATTGAAGTGGCACCTGCTAGTATTGTTGAAGTGATTAGTGTCCATTTTTCAGCAGTTCATTATAAAGTGGCCACACAAATCTGTTCTGTGCTGAAACTTGGTGCAAATAATGTATTTATTGAAGACTAGATGTGAGCTGTCTGGCTTCAGGTGCTCTCTTTGGGGTGTGAGGGGTGTGTGGGCTGGAGGGGGTGTTTATATGTGAGCTCCAGTGATCAAAAATCATTTCAATTTAAAACCTGTTCCAGGCTTTTAGCAGGAATGAATGACAATAATTTGGTTATGATAAAGTGTGACCTGATCCTTGGCTGGGAACTCAGACTCATCTGATACTGTTCAGAAGTGGCAGTAGATTCAGCTGATGTCAGGGGATTTGTCAGAGACATGGGTCATCTGCACAGAGACATTATGCTTCTGCCCTGTTTCCTAGACCACATCCATTAGCCCCCTCCGGCTCTTTGGCAACTCTGGAGGGGAAACACCTACAAGTTATGACCACCATTAACTTATGTGAGTTTGTTTTGTAGCCTAAAATTAGGCTTCCATGGGGCTAGAGGAATGTGGGAACATGCCATGGAGCTGCTACTTCCCTGTTTACACACATCCTAGAACAGGGTCTGCAGCTGTAAGCTCTCTTCCACTGATGTAAGTGGAGAGGAACATTTTGTTAGAAGATAGGCACTGATCCTTCAGGCTGTGTGACTTAAACCTGTGAAAACACTGGTCCCTCAGTGTATTCATTCTGCTGTGGGAATGTGGGCCTGTTCTTTTTTCTCTCTTCTGAGAAACACTCCACCTTCTGGAACAAGAAACAGCTTTACATGGTAAAGAGACTGTAGCATTTCATAGTTCTGCAGTGCTTCATCACTCACTCATTTCCTCTTCAGTTTTCAGAGTTCCAGAATGCTATTTAATGTTTTGTTAATAGGTTTTATTTATGCACTGAGCATGCTTTGTGAAGCCACCCTTGGCAGCCAAGCCTGGCTGTTGGGAAGAGATGTGGTTATAAGGGAGATGTTTATAACAAGGATTACTGGATAGTACTTTGGTATGAAGTCATATCATAGCCATCATGTTACTTCTGCCCTATGCCTTGCCCCTTGACATTTCTAAATTACTTTTATCACTTTGATCTACTCAGGTGTACTGCGGGATGAAGTGAAAGAAAGAATAGTTAACTTAGCCCTAAAGTCTGCACATATTCTCGGTGTTCCTCTCCATTCAGGATACAGATCCGTCTTCACTCCCTCCAAACACAGTCAGAGTGACAATCAGATAAGTGTCTAGCACTGTCTCATCTATTTATTGACTAAGAAAGCAAAATCACCCCCCTTAAGAGCCATAAATGTGATATCTTTCCCCCCGCCCAAAACCGTTCTTTCATCCAATCTGTAATATGTGCTGATCACACAGGAAGGAAGGAAGGGAACATTACCATGGGAGGAACATGTACTGACAGGAGATTTTAATTTTATAAATGTAAGTGGAAGACATACAGCCAAATGAAATGGCAGCTTTCACCAAGGGAGATGCTTGCAACACACGTTTCAGAGAGTTCTTTTGAAGAGCTGTTGGTGCTGGATCACTTGCTGGGAGAGGCGAGACAGTGATAAATGTGGAAAGGAAATAGACTGAGCTGTTTAAGGAAGGCAAGGCATTTTTTGCAACAAGAATTCAGCCTGTTTGTACTACCATAGCATGACAGCTGTGGTGTGACTGAGAGCTCCTCACATGGGGCCCAGTCCCAGTGAGTGTGTCTCAGACACAGCAGGAGAACCTATTAAAAATATAAGGAAACTCCCAGCCATCCTGTAAAAACAAATCTTCGTGTGTGACAATTTATTTAACCCCATGTTTTGACAAAGGAACGGGCATGTCATTCAGGGAAATCGGTATTCCTTCTTTCCCTCCCCTACAGTCACTCTCCGTAAAGCTTGAGACATCCATACTGGGGCCTGAGGGTTCTTCAGAGCACATACCACCACTACCTTTTGCTCAGCACTGGGACACAAAGTAACTGCAGATGCCATTGGCAGTGCAATCTCCACTGAACACCCAGTTGTACCTAGTGTCTTGGGACTACTCTGGGGCGTGAACAATTAATTGCTAATTAAACATGGCTTCAGGCTATGGTCACAACTCCTTTGAGAAGATGATTAAAGGAAAATAAGTCAGTATGTTTTCCATTTGGAAAAGATAAAAATCCCTATTACCAGGGATAGGGGAGTATTCCTGCACTGAGGGCTTGTGACAAGGCGGGACGGGGTCTTACTCAGCAAGGACATGTAGGTGCAGTGAAACTTTCCCTGATATTTCTATTCTAAGGGTGAGATTCTGGTTCCTCTGAAGACAGTGAGAGTTTTGCTAGTGAATTCAATGGGAACAAGATCAAGCCTTACACTGCAGTTGCTTGGGTTTTTGGGGGGCTGTTGCTTTTTTTTATAGGGGGACATGTACATTGGAACCAATGTTTTTAAAACAAAGGAAAGAAATCTTCATACGGGGAGCAGACTGTCTGGTCGGTCATTTTCTGTATTCCCTTGGCTACTGCTAATTTTTTTGTAGGTAATTGTGTTTGACTCAGAGCTTTCTCTCTCCCAATTCTGCTGTATCTGCTTGCTGCTGCAGTGAAATCATAATCCTTTGTTTATGACCTCACAGTCTGTTGCCATGGAAATTTAGCTTTGTGACTTCACTGGTGTATTAAGAAGAAGGCGAAAAATAGAGTGTGTAGGAGACAAACCTTTGTTCAAACAAAAGGGCCAGATTCAGGCCTCAGTGTAAATCCTTGGTAACTCATTGAAATAAATAGAGTGAGCGAGCACTGGCAGCGATTTGATTGAAATCAGAATCTGGCCTAAGTTCTCTATGATAACACTGAATGTGCGTGAAACGTGAAAGGTTTTGTATGTGACTAGGGGCCAGATTTTCACAGAGGGTCTTCCATTTGTGCTTGTGCAACTTTGCATGAGGGCCAAATCACAACAGCAGCTTATGTCAGAATAAAAGGTGTCAGACTTTCCTCAGGATGGGAACTCTGCTGGGAGACTGGGTTGTTGTGGTGCAAGTGGAGTTTGCTAGTGTAAATTCATTTGGTTGTTTGTATGGACAAGTAACAGGGCACGAGCTGTATCTGTACATGCAACTCATTTGAGTGTCCTTTGAAATTCTGGCCCTTTACATTTAAGCAGAATATATTGTAAAGCACATTGGCGCAGGGAAAGTTCCTCTTTCGGTAGGCCAGTACCAGTAATCCAGGTACATATTCAGCTTCTTAGCCTGGTATGTACAGTAGTTTTGTCTGATCTGAGACCCTATTATGAAAACATTAAATGTTTCATTTCATTCTGCATGTTCATAAAGTTTATATGATTATTTAAGCACATTTCAAAAGGTGCAGAATAACAGCACTAAACCCTGCAACTTCTGCATGCTGTGTATGCAAAGGACCTGTCCTGACAGGTACTGAGTTCTTGCAGGTGTCATTGACTTCAATTGTAGTTGAAGGACATTGATCAGGACCAGACTACAACATTTCCCACAGCCCTCCATGAAACTTCAGTAGAACATTTTTGGTACTGGCCAATAGGGCTGTATTGGTATCACTCTTCTGGGTATGAGACAAGCACCCACAGGGGCATGAAGGTGGCTAATGTGATGAACGTATCCTATCTCAGTCTTTCCCAGTACAGCAGAGCTCCCCATTCCTGTGCACCATTCTGCACCATTCACCTCAAAGTGGCAGAAGAGAAAGATTCTAATCAGCTTTCATGAGGAAAACCTCTGTGGAGAAAAAATGGCAGAAGTACAGACAGTGAAGCTGTCAGAATAAATATCAAAATTCTGAGTTGAATCCCCCTCCCCACCTTCCCTCACACACTGCAGGATTCAGTCTGCCCTGATACAACCTGCTGGGTCAGTACAGTTGAACAGGTACCTGAATACTTTGTAGAATTTGTTCTCCTTGCTGATGAAAATGGTAGCTTGGAACCATAGGTTCAATGCAAGGATAGAGGGGGGTTATACTAGAGAGAGAGTAAAACATGTTTTTTATAAAATAAGAGCCAGATTGAAGACCTGATCTGAAGCCACTGTGAGTCCTTCTGTTGACTGTAATGGACTTTGGATTAGGCCCTAACCTTCTACACGTTTCCTTTACCAAACACTGAATCTTTTTAATTGTTTGATTATATATTATAAAAGAACCCCTCTACTGTCCTATATAACCACTCCTTCCATCCCACAGTCCCATATAAATCACTGGCTGTTTCATTCTCAGCAGCCTTCTATCTCTGAGCATCTTATTGTGGAACCAGCATACATTATGTACAGTTCCAATACCACCATGCCCCACATTGGTTTGCAGTGGTGTGTGGCGTCTCTGACAGGGTGTCCACCTACAACTACTGCTCCCTAAATAATACAACCAACACTCCTGGGCCATAATCAGTTTCCTGACAAGGTGCCATCCGGTTACTGTTACCCCAAGTGGAATACCGCAGTTATAACATGACAATATTGAGGGCGTACACGAGATGTAGGGTTTTATATATATCAGTTAATACTGGATTCCGGTTCCTGGGCCACGCAGAAGCTACTCTCAGTGCAGCTCAAGGTGTGGTGCCAACTTTATGCCTCATTTTGCTCCTGTACCGTCCTGGCACAACTCAGGCTCAGTAGCAAAGCAGCTGGTTGTTTGGGCCACTGTGTACACAACTTGGACACTTCCTCTTGCCCAGAGGAAAGTCAACATGTGATTGCCTTTCCGTGAATCAGAAGTGGAGATAGTGATGCTGCTGTTGTGATCTATTCCCATGTGCAGTTTTGAATTGAAAACTGACTAATATGATCGTTCTTTGACTGGCAAAGCTGTAACGCCACCAACACAGCTTGGAACCCGGTCAGCTCAGTAGTGGAGACCCTTTGTAATATACATGCATCATCTTTCAAAAATATTTGCATCAGCTAATGCATTTCCAGTTGAGTCCGAAGCTGCAGGCAAACCCTAGATTTATTACCTCTGTCATGTGTAAAATAGCCTCCCTGTACCTCAGCATCAACCTTCTTTCAAACCAGAAAGCTACTTACATTTTATGGCATATAACATTATACTCATATGCTGTCTATAAGTATTACATTCTTGTATGGGTTTAAATGTTAAGGGACAACTTTTTGCCTTATTGATGGCGGGGGGGAAGGGAGAGAAGCATGCATTAGTAAAACTGCTGTCATTTATTCCATCACATCAAAGGCAAGTATGGTTGAACTAGCTAATCCATTACAAGAGAGGTAATACATCATCAGTTATTTGCTGGATACTAAATCAACCACTGGCTCAGAGATAGACTTATGTGGAAAAATATAGTGAATGTGCAGTCCTGATGCACAGGATTAATGTTAATATTTGCTAGTCTACAGTGACTGCGATGCATCAACGTCCCCCAGTGCGCATACACACGCTCCTTTCCCCCCTGCCTTGGTGTTCAATTTACATCCCAGCTGTCAGTCACTTGCAGGGTGATCCTATCCTTCAAGATTAGTGGAACAGACACTGAAAGAGAACCAGAGTAGTGGTGTCTGTCACACTGTTGTGTCCTAGCACCTTTACACTTTATGGTTACTGGGAGTTAGGTAGCAGTAGAAAGATGTTGACTGTACAGGTCTTTTAGTATTTCCTGTTTACATTAAACTGTAAATTAAGATGTGAAAGTGAAGTGAGTAATTCCGCCTTCACCTGTAACCCATCCACATCCCACTGAAATCACTACAGTTTGGATGGTCTGTAGGGATGCAAGTAGTGGGTAAAATTTGGCCTTGAATGTTTTGATCTATTTTTATTATTATAAAAAATATTTAAAATCTGCCATTTGCCTGACGAGGTTCATTTGTGGCACACTGTAATGTGTCTGGCTGTTTAAGCCACTGTCACAGTCCCTCCTGAATAGCTCAGTGCACAGGGGGACTGCACTAACTGCATCCTCAGCCCAGAGTGGAAGGGGGCAGGATGGAATCCCATGGGCACACGACAGGCGTAGTCCCTGCATTCTCTTGAGTTGTGGTTGACCCTTCAGAAAGGCTTTGCAAGCTGGGGGTGAAAGGTTTCTTCCATGCTGCATCAAAGGTCCAGCTATGGCATGCGTGTCAGCTTTCATTTTCTGCCAAAATATTATTTCAGGGCTTTTGTGGCCTGTTGTCAAACCATTAATGCTGCTTCACATGCAATCTTTTTGTGGCTGGATTTCCTTATGTTTATAAAAGGAAAAGAATAACAACATCCAACTTATGTACTAACCCAGTAGTTCACAACAGCTCCTTATTTAACACAACAATGCACTGTTACAACAGATTGTGTCTCTGCTTACATTGAGGTTTGATGTGTATAGATCATGGACCCATTAAATATCTGGCAGGTAACAGCTCCCGAAATAAACATCATCAGCCCTGGATGGTGTCTGCTCTCACTGTGTTGGAGACATCATTCCTGAGCCTTGTCCTTGTATTGCAGTCAGCATGCCATGACTGCCAAATCCAGGCCAGGACTTAGGGACACTCGGTGTGGGGACACTAAGCAGCAGGGTCTGTGTTAGACAGTCTAGGAGCTGGAAAGCCAGAAAGGCCCACAGACTCAGAGCCTTAATAAACAGTCATCTTTGCATTTATTCATTACAACCAAGTTCTTCTGTGTCTTCTCTGCTAGGACAGATTGTACAGTTCTGATGGGCAGTTGCCTTCTGACATTTGCCCATCCCTTGTACATCTTAAGCCAGCTAGTGGTGCCCCATTAGCCCATGATGACCTCACTTTCCCTTAATGTCCATCTGTTCTACTATCCCCACTTTAGAAACACAGCGAAGACTTTCATCTTAAAAGATGACCTTTCCCTTCCCCCAATCACTAAGCAGGTCCCCCACTCTTTCTCTTCTGTTTGTTGGTATTATTACATTATATTTTTATTTTCAGCATGTATAAAGTTTTTATAATGGAATTATCCTACTTTGCTCTGAAGGGCCTGTTGCTGGTTGCTTTATAAATAGCATTATTATATTTTTTAATGAAAGTGCTCTATGTTCACTGAAAGCCTGCACGCTAAATCTCCTTATTAATTTGTCTCTCTACCTGTCAGTGCTCTTGTATTAGTCCCATTAGCTTAAATGAGAGTTCTGTGCATGCACCTCAGGGAGCACAGCCCCATAAATATGCATGCCCAGTAATCCATTTTTAAAATGGAACAACATTGCTATTACAGTTAATATTTCAATACAGCCAAAATATAATGAGTTGGATTTTGCTCTGTTATGCTACTGCCACCCAGTTGATTTCAATGCACTGTAGTTGCATTATTGCGTGTAACATCTGTACACTTAGTCCACATTACGAACTAAGCATTCTCAAAAGATCATTGTAAGGATAAAACTGCTGTTGAGTCCTCCTGATAGCACACAAATCATCTCCCACTTCTTGTTTTAGAAACAGGCTTAAAAAATGGCAGATTTTTTTTGGGAAGCCGTTTGGCCATCTCCATTTTCTTACCCTTGTGCTTCCCCACCTCCACCATCAAACATGTCATGTTGCTGCATGGCTGCTGTCCCCTCTTCCTAGTGAGTTAAACTCGGTGTGGTGTCTTCTGCTGGAGCACTTCAGTTTCTTTCCTCGGTTTGCCAGAAGGGTCTGCTCAAGAGTTCTCGTCCCCTGGCTTTCTATAAGATGAGCACACAATGAACCTCCACAGTGCCCCTTGTAAGGTCAAGAAAATAGTACTGGAAACTGCAGGTGATGTGTTGTGATCACTGCCTCTGATTGGCTAAGGATGCACACATAGTTACCCAGTGCTAAATAGAACTGGCTGAAAAATGTTGAATTCCAAATTGTCAACAAATGAAAGGACATTGTTTTTGACATATGGCTAGAATACCCTTTTTTTGCCTCATCTACTCTTGACTCTTTGTCTCATCCACTTGTCGCTTTTTAAGGCCCTCATTCCAATAAGGTACTTAAAGCAACTCACAGGCATAAAGTTAGTTAAGTCCTTGGCTAAATCAGGGCCTTCAACTGTGAGCTTCTGGAGTAGAGACTGTCACGTACTATGGCTCCAATTCAGCAAAGTTTTTAAGCACTTGCTTAATTCCTTTTGAAGTAATGGGATTAAAACATGTACTGAGAATTAAGCACATGCTTATGCTCTTAACTGACTGGGAATGGACAGCAGAATCAGGGCCCATACGTTTGTGCCTAGCGCAATGGGTCCTTGATCTATTTGAGGCCTGAAGATGCCACTGCAGTAAAAATGTTACATAATTATAATAAGAAGAACCAATGGACAAATTCTATAACAGCAGCACAATAATTTGCTAGCATAATTTTGATTGTGGTCTAGCCTGTGAGACTGAGTATGAAAGATAAGAACTGCAGCATCTGGCAGTAGACTGGGATGATCTGGCTGAGATCTAACAGACATTCCCTACAGTCAGCTTGGTAGAATGCTTGACTGACCAATGTACCAAGTAGATAAAAACTGCCAAGGTGTCCCCTGATTTTCTAAAGAGCAGAGTCAACACGGCTGATATAGAAAAGAAGAAGACCACAGTCCCAATCAGGGACATGCAGGACCTGCTAAAGTTATTTCCATGACCCGGACTTGGGAACTGCTGACTTGACCTGGGAAAATAACAATGGTTGTCTACAGTTAAGGTTGAGTTACAGTTTCCAGTCTCACCCGCACTTTTTAGCTGCTTGTAATTTCCTCAAACAAATTACATTTGGGATGTGTAGTTTCCATGCTTGGCCTCAGCCTTGAGAGGAATATTTTGGAAAGTCTCAGCCAGGGGTGGCCAATCTGAGCCTAAGAAGGAGCCAGAATTTACCAATGTACATTGCCAAAGAGCCACAGTAATACGTCATCATTCCCCCATCAGCTCTCTCCTCTGCTCTCAGTGCCTCCTGCCCACTGACAGCCCTGCCAATCAGCGTGTCCCCCTCCCTCCCCGCACCTCCTGATCAGCTGTTTTGTGGTGTGCACTAGGCTTGGGAGGGGGCAGGGAAGTGAGGGCACGTCAGACTTAGGGGAGGGGGCGGGAAGGGGTGGAGTGAGGGCAGGGTCTGGGGCAGAACCAGGGGTTGAGCAGTGAGCACCACCCCACCCCCGTCATATTGGAAAGTTGGCACCTGTAGCTGCAACCCTGGAGTCGGTGCCTATACAAGGAGCCGCATATTAACTTCTGAAGAGCCACATGTGGCTCCAGAGCCACAGGTTGGCCACTCCTGGTCTCAGCAAAATTAGTTTGGCTGTTTGTAAGTTATGTGGGCCTGAAAAGAAATCCACTTTGCTTACATGTTCTGACTGAAATGTTTGTGCTTACGTAGCTCAAAAAGAGCTGATGCTAGGACATTTGAACACAGCTCGTTTGATAATCCCTGGTAATGCAGTAAACAAGTCACATCTGAAAAAAATCAATTCAGTATTTTCAGAGTTATGAACATTTACAGTCCAAGGCCAAGTTCTGTTCTGAAATACGCTAGTGCAACCACATCAAAACTCCATGGTGAGAGCAGGATTTGTCTTAGCATGTTTTGTACATATTTATTAGGATATTTATTTTTCCCCCTAACATATTAAACAGAGGCAGAGAACAGAGCATGTCAATTTCATTCTGTGGAGAAAGCCAAATTCCATCTTTCATTGTGGTCTGTAGGTTGGCGTATAAACGTAGGAATACAGTCTGTTTTCACAGCAGATATCTCAACAACGTCAATAGCAGGTTTGCACAAGGATCAGAGGCAGAATATGGCCCTTGGATAGTAAATAAATGTTATCATTATTTATTTAGTACTTTTTTGTTGCATTCAGCATCACTCAGTGAGAAAATACACTCACCCTGCTATTTTTGCCTTTTATTTTTCTTCCTTTCCCATCTTCCTTTCTCCGTTTCTCTCCCTCTTCCCAGTCTTTATGTCCCTCCTATGCCCTTCTCTCTTCATTTTCTTCCTTACAGCAATTCCCACTACCTATGGGCTTCACTCTCATCACCTTCTCCATTCCATTTGCCACAGTAATCAGCAATTAAAAAATGTTTACATGATAATGTCCTTTAGAGTTAACACCCTAGTGAGGTTAATGAAGGATGGGGGCCAGAAATTTATTTTTAAACAAAAAAAACAACAACCAAAAGCTTAGATTCTTCATAATCTGAATATGTCAGGTGGGACTGGATCTGGATTCTGATTGGGTATGTAACATTCCTGATTTAATTGATATTGTGGTTTCAGTCAAGCTGGGGACTTGCATAAAACTCCAGATGCCCTGGGGATATTAGCATGGCAATCTTCAGCAATACGCTTCTTCATCTGGAAATCAGTTGTTTGGTCCAGATTCATCATGTAGTAACTGCAAGTAAAAGATCAAGAAAAACAGATGTGTTAAAACTCCCAGTGTTCATGTCAGATCTTCAGAATCCAAAATTGTCCAGTTGCTGATTGAGATCAGATTGTCATATACTGGACCATACCAACTTAAAATGAATAACAGATAAAGAGAAAAGAAGCTCATACTAATGCTAGACTCATTAAAAGAAACTCCCCTAAGGTGCAATCCCTCCCCAAGACAATGTGGTGCTGCTTTCTGTGCCAATGGCTAAATGGAGCAGTTTGGCCCTCAGTCGATGTGCTTCTCTTCTCTTGTTTTTCATTCTGGAGTGAATAAAGGTCAGAATATGTCAGCCTAGATTTTTAGCCAACCCGTTCTGAATTATTTTACCTTCTGTGCATTTCAATCAGGTGCTTTACATTATTCAGATGTCGTATATCTGTGCTTGAATTGACCCTCGGTCACTCTGTGTGGGTGTGTTTAGGATGAATCATGGTTATAATTTTTGGCTTTACTTGGCATTGACAGGCGTACTTATAAAGGTATTTAGCCTTCATGAGCTCGATGATCCAGGTATTTTGTTTATGGTATTTTGCCATATGTATGTATGATGCCTCCCATATTAGACAATTTTGCCTGGAGGTCTGCAGTAGAATCTAGCAAAGAGTCTATCATGCAGCTTATCTTAGAGCTAATAAAATAGTGAGTGCAGCAGCAATTATCTAGCTCATTCTTCTCCAGGATTTATGAGACTGGAAAATACTCATATACCATGGATATTTGAGACTACTTATCCATTTGCAGCATGTTTTGTTCCAGACTATAGAACATTATCTCTTATTCCAACCAGTGTCACTAGCATTGTTAAGTTCTGACAAACTAAAACTCCTATTGACTCTAATGGGAGGTGAATCTGGATCTAGCTAAGTCATGCACTGCATTCTTCCTCAAAATTTTTCTAATTTATGTAATGAAAATTAATGAATGGAAATGAAATGTAAGAAGAAACAAAAACAACCACCCCCGCCAAAAGGCCCAGCCAAGTTCCCCAAAGCTTTAATTGTAGTGGTCTTTTAAAAAATAAATTGATGTAAAGATTTCTTCTTTGGGCAAGAAACATCTTCAGAATAATCTCACACACATCACTGGAAGGGACATAAATGCTAAGCCCTCAGGCAGATGCCAAGGTTAAACCTGAAGAACTGGTTGGCATAAGTGCCATTAATAACTCCTCTCTTCTGAAAGTCAAGACTGATTATATCCATTCCTACAAATGAGTGGGTGATGCATTTTTTTAAAAAATGCAGATTATGATTGGTTATTTCCCCCCAAAAAACACAGAAACGTTATCCAGCATTTCCTACCCAGTCCCAGTCATTCATGGTAATCAGTGTGTTTCTGTAAGGCTGTTCACTCAACAGCACTTTGTTAGGAGTAGGGGGGTAGGAAGAGCACATGTTGACATGCTCCTGTTAATGAATTATGCCACAGTTATTGCACTCATGATTTTCCACCATTAAAATTATTGCTCTTCAATTCGGGCTTTAAATGTGTTGTACAGATGTTATGGAGCACTTGGCTTTGCAATTTTCCAAATACTTGAGCCAGCTCCTCAGCTGGTCAAAATTTGCACTGCTCCATTAATTTCAATTGCACAGACTGACTTACTCCTGCTGAGGATTTGATTCATTGTTTAAAAGGACTGGTGGTAAGGTGGTAGAGTGGGTTACCTAGACCAGCAACTAAAATCAAAAAGACTACACTGGAGCCGCTCATTCCACCACCCTTTGGGGATGCCGGGACAAATGAGGCCAGGTCTACACTGCGACTTTAAATCGGTTTAATGGCCGATATACCGATTTAACGCTGTACCCGTTCACACGACGTCATCATTAATATCGAGTTAAACGGCTCCTTAAATCGATTTCGGAACTCCTCCCAAACGAGAGGAGTAGCGCTAAATTCGATAGTGATAACTCGGATTAGGGTTCGTGTGGACGGAAATCGACGTTATTGGCCTCCGGGCGGCATCCCAGAGTGCAGCACTGACCGCTCTGGACAGCAATCTGAACTCGGATGCAGCGGGCAGGTAAACAGGAAAAGCCCCGCGAACTTTTGAATTACATTTCCTGCTTGTCCAGCGTGGAGCTCTGATCAGCACGGCTGGCGATGCAGTTTGAAATCGAAAAAGAGCTCCAGCATAGACCGTACGGGAGATACTAGGTCTGATCGCTGTATGGGGAGACAAATCTGTTGTATCCAGCTCCGTTACAGAACACGAAATGCCAAAGCGTTTGAATAAAAAACTCCAGGATACACAGCGCTGCGTGACAAGCGTAACGGGAAGCCAGAGACTCAAATGGACGCTCATGAAGGGAGGGAGGGGGTACTGAGGACTCCAGCTATCCCACAGTCCACAGCAGTCTCTGAAAATTATTTGCATTCTTGGCTGAGCTCCCAATGTCTGTAGGTTCAAACACAGTGTCTGGCGTGGTTCAGGGAACAGCTCCTCAGTTTATTTCCCCCCACCACCACGCGAAAAAAAAAAGGGAAAGATTGCTGTGCTATGGCGTTTGCTCAATGCACTCCGCGAAAAAGGCGCCAAAGGGTTGTCTGCTGCCTTCACAAAGGGAGGGGTGAGGCTGTACCCAGCACCACCCGGGGCAATGTTTTCTGCCCCATCAGGCACTGTGCTCTCAACCCGGAAGTGGGAACTATGGGATAGCTGAGGAACAGCTACCCACAGTGCACCGCTCCTGAAATCGATGGTAGCTTTGGACCATGGACGCAAACAATCGATTTCGTGATCCCACTGTGGACGCGCTAAACCGATTTTATTAGATCTGTTTTGTAATATCGGTTTAAGCTAATTCGAAATAGTCGTGCAGTGTAGACGTACCCTGAGACGCAAGTGCAACATTGTGGCCAAAAGGGCTAATGCAGTCCTTGGATGCATGAACAGGAGAATCTCGCCCACGGCTGGAATACTGTGTCCAGTTCTGGTGTCCACAATTCAAGAAGGATGTTGATAAATTGGAGAGGGAGAAGAGCTGTGAGAATGATTAAAGGATTAGAAAACCTGTTTTATAGTGATAGATTCAAGCAGCTTAATCTACTTATTTTAACAAAGAGAGCAATAAGGGGTGACCTGTTACAGTCTATAATTACCTACTTGGAGAGCAAATATTTAATAATGGGCTCTTCAGTCTAGTGAAGAAGGTATAACACAATCTAATGGCTGGAGGCTGAAGCTAGACAAATTCATACTGGAAATAAAGCATAAACGTTCAGCAGGCAGAGTGAAAAAGCATTGGAACAACTTACCTAGGGTCAGGGTGGAGTCTCCATCACTGACAATGAACAGTTCTTCTAAAGGATCTGCTCTGGGAAATATCTGGAGGAAGTTCTATGGCCTGTGCTATACAGGAGGTCCGACTAGGTACTCACAGTGGTCTCTTCTGGCATTGGAATCTGAGTCTATGAATCTGAGCCTCCTACCTGTTTGTAATGCCACATGCTACTGGAGGATATAGACCCTGCTTCCTCTCTACACTTCCCTTTCTGTTTTGTCCAACAGAATTTAAAAGTAAATGGTAATTTTTCTATGAGTTTTTCAAGCCATCCCCTAGTATTTAACACATCTCTACAACACGAACTCGGATATAACGCGGTAAAAGCAGCACTCCAGGAGGCAGGGCTGTGCACTCCGGTGGATCAAAGCAAGTTTGATATAATGCGGTTTCACCTATAATGTGGTAAGATTTTTGGGCTCCTGTTATATCAGGGTAGAGGTGTAATTATATTCCTCTATAGAATTCCATAGGGCAATTTAAAAATGTTATAGCAAAGATATGAGTCACTTTTAAATTCTACAGGTTTTAAAGAATAATGTCAATAGATCCCTATTGGTTTCATCCCTAGGAAATTCTATAGGATTCTTCCAAAATGACCCCTAGACACTAGCACGCCGAATGGAGCAAGACTATTCCCTTCCTCATCCCCATAGCTGGTCATGCACGGATGGGGGGGTAGTGTCTTGCACAATTAGTGTAGCTGCTGTGCCACTGGGAGCAACTCAGACAAATCTATGCTGTGTCAGCCACACTTGAGTGCATCAGACACACAATCCACAGTCTTATGGTGAAACATTTTTCTTTCCAAGCCTTTATCCTGGAGCACAAGTTAGAACAAAGTAAGAGTTTTTACATAAACATGTCAAACAGCAAAAGGGCAGCTCTGGCTATCCCCTAGCGCTCTAGCAACAAGGAATGGTGCAGTGTGGCGCCCGTTCAGAGCTGCCAAATGGTTGTGCCCATCTGTGCACATCTCTCACTGGTGAGAAGTCACTGATTTCCCTATCAGAGCTGCTCTATCTTACACTTGGCTGCTTATTGTCCCAAGGGGCTGTTTCAGCAACCAAGAACTGCTGGAGCGCAACCCTCTCCAGCTACACTGTTTCCTCCCAGCCACATCTCTGGCACACACTGGGCATCAGGTGATCTGCCTCAGGGTATGTCTACACTACGGGATTATTCTGATTTTACATAAACCGGTTTTGTAAAACAGATTGTATAAAGTAGAGTGCATGCAGCCACACTAAGCACATTAATTTGGCGGTTTGCGTCCATGTATCAAGGCTAGCGTCGATTTCCGGAGCGTTGCACTGTGGATAGCT